>NC_064615.1:936561379-936866260 GCF_023898315.1 Schistocerca nitens
GTAAAATAGTCACCCATTCGGATCTCCGGGCGGGGACTACTCAGGAGAACGTCGTTATCAGGAGAAAGAAAACTGGCGTTCTACAGATCGGAGCGTGGAATGTCAGACCCCTTAACCGGGCAGGTAGGTTAGAAAATTTAAATAGGGAAGTGGATAGGCTAAATTTGGATATAGGGGGAATTAGTGAATTTCTGTGGTATGAGGAACAAGACTTCTGGTCTGGTGAATACGGGGTTATAAATAAAAAATCAAGTAGGTGTCATGCAGGAGTAGGTTCAATAATGAATAAAAAAATATGAACGCGGGTAAGCTACAATGAACAGCATAGTGAATGCATTATTGTAGCCAAGACAGACACGAAGCCCACGCCTACCACAGTAGTACAAGTTAATATGCCAACTAGCTCTGCAGATGACGAAGAGATTGAAGAAATGTACCATGAGATCAAAGGAATCATTTAGAAAATGAAGGGAGACAAAAGTTTAATAGTCATGGGGGACTGGAATTCGATTGTAGGAAAAGGAAGAGGAGGAAAAGTAGTAGGTGAATATGGGTTGGGGATAAGGAATGAAAGAGGAAGCTGCCCGGTAGAATTCTGCACAGAGCCATAACTTAATCATAGCTAACACTTGGTTTAAGAATCATGAAAGAAGGTTATATACGTGGAAGAGGCCTGGAGACGCTGGAAGGTTTCAGGTAGATTACGTAATGGTAAGACAGAGATTTAGGAACCAAGTTTTAAATTGTAAGACATTTCCAGGGGCAAATGTGGACTGACCACAATCTGTGGGTTATGAGCTGTAGATTAAAACTGAAGAAACTGCAAAAGGGTGGGAATTTAAGGAGATGGGACCTGGATAGACTGAAAGAACCAGAGATTGTAGAGAATTTCAGAGAGATCATTAGCTAATAATTGACAAATGTGGGGGAAAGAAATACAGTAGAAGAAGAATGGGTAGCTTTGAGATATGAAACAGTGAAGGCAGCAGTTGATCAAGCAGGTAAAAAGACAAGGGCTAGTAAAAATCCATGACTAACAGAAGAGATATTGAATTTAATTGATGAAAGGAGAAAATATAAAAATGCAGTAAATGAAACAGACTAGAAGGAGTACAAACGTCTCAAAAATGAGATCGAGTGCAAGTGCAAAATGGCTAAGTGGGGATGGATAGACGACAAATGTAAGGATGTAGAGGCATGTATCAATAGGTTACAAGGTAGATACTGCCTACAGGAAAATTAAAGAGACCATTGGAGAAAAGAGAACCACCTGTATGAATATCAAAATCTCAGATGGAAACCCAGTTCGAAGCAACGAAGGGAAAGTAGAAAGTTGGAAGGAATATATATAGGGTTTATACGTGGGCTATGTACTTGAGGGCAATATTATGGAAATGGAAGAGAACGTAGATGAAGATGAAATTGGAGATATGATACTGCGTGAAGAGTTTGACAGAGCACTGAAAGACCTAAGTCGAAGCAAGACCCTGAGAGTAGACAATATTCTGTTAGAGCTACTGATAACATTGGGAGAGCTAGCCATGACAAAACTCTACCATCTGGTGAGCAAGATGTATGAAAAAGGCGAAATACCTTCAGACTTCAAGAAGAATATAATAATTCCAGTTCCAAAGAAAGCAGGCGTTGACAGGTGTGAAAATTACGGAACTAGCAGTTTAATAAGTCACGGCTGCAAAATACTAACACGAATTCCTTACAGACGAATGGCAAAACTGGTAGAAGCCGACCTCTGGGAAGATCAGTTTGGATTCCGTAAAAATATTGGAATATTGGAACATGTGAGGCAATACTGACCCTACGACTTATAAGATAAAGGAAAGGTAAACCTACGTTTCTACCATTTGTACACTTGGAGAAAGCTTTTGACAGTGTTGACTGGAATGCTCTCTCTCAAATTCTGAAGGTGGCAGGGGTGCAATACAGGGAGCGAAAGACCATTTACAATTTGTACAGAAACCAGATGGCAGTTATAAGAGTCGAGGGGCATGAAAGGGAAGCAGCGGTTGGGAAAGGAGTGAGACAGAATTGTAGCTTATCCCCGATGTTATTCAAGCTGTATACTGAGCAAGCAGTAACGGAAACAAAAGAAAAATTTGGAGTAGGAATTAAAATCCGCGAAGAAGGAATAAAAATTTAGAGCTTTGCTGATGATGTTGTAATTCTTTCAGAGACAGCAAAGGACCTGGAGGACCAGTTGAACGGAATGGACAGTGTCTTGAAAGGAGGATATAAGATGAACATCAACAAAAGCAAAACGAAGATAATGGAATGTAGTCTAATTAAGTTAGGTGATGCTGTGGGAATTAGATTAGGAAATGAGACACTTAATGTAGTAGATGAGGTTTGCTATTTGGGGAGCAGTAGAGAGGGTATAAAATGTAGACTGTCAGTGGCAAGAAAAGCGTTTCTGAAGAAGAGAAATTTTTTAACATCGAGTGTAGATTTAAGTGTCAGGAAGTCGTTTCTGTAACTATTTGTATGGAGTGTAGCCCTGTATAGAAGTGAAACATGGACGATAAATAGTTTAGACAAGAAGAGAATAAAAGCTTTCGAATTGTGGTGCTACAGAAGAATGCCGAAGATTAGATGGGTAGATCACGTAACTAATGAGGAGGTACTGAATAGAACTAGGGAGATGAGAAATTTGTGGCAGAACTTGACTGGGAGGAGGGATTGGTGGATAGGACATGTTCTGAGGCATCAAGGGATCATCAATTTAGTATTGGAGGGCAGAGTGTTGGGTAAAAATCGTAGAGGGAGATAAGATGTGAATACACTAAGCAGATTCAGAAGGATGTAGGTTGCAGTAGGTACTTGGAGATGAAGAAGCTTGAATGGGACAGAGTAACATGGAGAGCTGCATCAAACCAGACTCTGGACTGTAGACCATAATAACAACAGCAACATGCAAACAGATATACTACCGTGTACTCCGTTTCAGTGATGTGACAAGCATCTGAGAGTGATATATGTACATTGCCAATTGCAGATGGTGCCTTACGTTTTTAAATATTTTAATTATGACAAACCTTTTATAATGTGCTCATTTTTATCCATATGGCAACCTGGCGTTATGTCCAACGTAAAATGAACACACTGCATAACAAAAAGATTTCTTAAGACCCGAAGATGACAGAAAACCTGTCGAAACCGATTGTTTTAAATAAATAAATATTGGTGCTATCTTGGCTATTGAATGTTTTTAACATTTAACAACTAGTCCACACCATTGTCGGGTAAACGGCAAATAGTATTTTCGGGCTGGATGCACTGACTTGTTTTGGTTTCCAGAATGAAGACCAATTTAATCTAATCTCTAATATTTTCCCATACAAATAAACCGATTCGTTGTGTGTGCAGTACAACCAGCTTTTTTACCCATCTTAGACGGCACTCTTAAATGTTGTAGTTCACATTCCGCTGGAACATTCATCGGATAATTTCTTTTGCAGGTGAATGCTCCACCAACTGAGCTCTCCAGACACGACCCACGACCCACCCTGACAGCTTTACTTCCACTAATCCCTCTCTCCCTAAACGTTCCGGGTTCGGATCCTGATCAGGCACACAATTTTAATTTGTCAGAAAGATTTATACCAGCATACACTCCGCTGCAGAGTGACAATACATTCTGGATAGTATACAGTGTGCTGAACTTTTTATGGAGGATAGTCCGTCGATAGAACCAAGACCCTGTGATTGTGATCGCAGTATGTATATAGCCAATCGGTAGGAATCGTTATTTCAGGGTGCTCATTTTCATTTTTTCAGTACAGTGTTTCCTTATTGCTGAATGCCTCGCCTTGCGTGAGGCGTGCTCCACTGTGTCGGAGATACCGCTGCACCGGCATTCCTTTGCAGACACCCCGCAGCTGGAGTTCCGATCGACGTTTCGCCGCCAGAGGAGACGGGCGGCGGCGGCGCGACAGCAAAAACAGCGGACAGGCGGGACGGCGGCCGTCCTAATGAAGCTGTCACTGCGGGCTGACGGCCGCCGCGGCAGCAGCGGACACCGGCCAGCAGGTAGAGGGCTGCAGGCAGCAGGTAGCGCGTCTCGTCTGGTGCGAACTGCAACCACCAAAATGACACCCAACTGCATTTCATCGAAACTGATCGTGTACTGTCAGATTAAAAAGATGCAGGTACCTGTTTGTGGACATTAATATGCGGTATGTCCATCCTTTGCTGCTGTAACGGCTTGAACTCGGCGCGGGACACTTTCAACGATGTATCTCAATTTCTGTCGACGAATGGCAGATCAACTGCCGATACAAGAGCAGGTATTGATGGTGGACGTTAGGGTTCTGGAGCGAAGTCGACATTGTGATTCACCCCAATAAAATGAAGCGACAAAGATCATACGACGGAGATTATATATATATATATATATATATATATATATATATATATATATATACGGCAAAGCACTGCCCTTCCATACCTTATGTACACGTCTCGGTCACCTGTTGTTCGCATTCACGGCACTTTGAACAGTGGACGTTACATTTCAAATGTGTTACGACCCGTGGCTCTACCCTTCATTCGATCCCTCCGAAACCCTACATTTCAGCAGGATAATGCACGACCGCATGTTGCAGGTCCTGTATGGGCGTTTCTGGACACAGAAAATGTTCAACTGCTGCCCTGGCCAGCACATTCTCCAGATTTCTACCAATTGAAAACGTGTGATCAATGGTGGCCGAGCAACTTGCTCGTCACAATACGCCAGTCACTACTCTTGATGAACTGTGGTATCATGTTGAAGTTGCATGGGTAGCTGTACCTGTAAACGCCATCCAAGCTCTGTTTGACTCAATGCCCAGGCGTATCAGGGCCGTTATTACGGCCAGAGGTGGTTGTTCTGGGTACTGATTTCTCAGGATCTATGGACCCAAATTGCGTGAAACTGTAATCACCTGTCAGTTCTAGTATAATATATTTGTCCAATGAATACCCGTTTATCATCTGCATTTCTTCTTGGTGTAGCAATTTTAATGGCCAGTAGTATATATATACATATATAGGCTGATAAAAAAGTCAGTATAAATTTGAAAACTTAATAAACCACGGAATAATGTAGATATAGAGGTAAAAATTGACACACGTGCTTGGAATGACAAGGAGGTTTTATTAGAAAAAAAAATAGAAACAAACAACTGCTAGACGCGTGAAAGATCTCTTGCGCGCGTCGTTTGGTGATGATCGTGTGCTCAGCCGCCACTTTCGTCATGCTTGGCCTCCCTGGTCCCCAGACCTCAGTCCGTGCAATTATTGGCTTTGGGGTTACCTAAAGTCACAGGTGTATCGTGATCGACCGACATCTCTAGGGATGCTGATAGACAACATCCGACGCCAGTGCCTCACCATAACTCCGGACATGCTTTACAGTGCTGTTCACAACGTTATTACTCGACTAGAGCTATTGTTGAGGAATGATGGTGGACATATTGAGCATTTCCTGTAAAGAACATCATCTTTGCTTTGTCTTACTTTGTTATGCTAATTGTTGCTATTCTGATCAGATGAAGCGCCATCTGGCGGACATTTTTTGAACGTTTCTATTTTTTTTTTTTTTGGTTCTAATAGAACCCGATGTCATTCCAAGGATGTGTGTCAATTTGTACCTCTCTATCTACATTATTCCGTGATTTATGCAGTTTTCAAATTTATACTGACTCATATATATATATATATATATATATATATATATATATATATATATATATACAGAAGGTATGGAAGGGCAGTGCTTTGCCGTAGCTGTCATTTGTACTCAGGAGATTCATGTGAAATTCTTTCCGATGTGATTATGGCTGCACGAGCCAAACGCATGGGACATTCCATTTAAGAAATCGTTAAAGAATTCAGTACACCGAGATCCACTGTGTGAAGAGTGTGCCGAGAATACATTTCGGGCGCTACCTCTCACCACGGACACGGACAATGCAGTAGCCGACGGCCTCACTTAACGACCGAGAGCAGCACCGTCTGTATAGAGTTGTCAGTGCTAACAGACAAGCAACGTTGGTGAAATAACCGCAGAAGTTAATGCGGGTTGTGGGGCTAACGTATCCGTTTGGACTATATGGCCAAATCTGACATTAATGGGCTATAGCCGGTCTAAGGTGCTGCAGTCATGGACTGTGTGGCTGGTCCCAGCGGAAGTTCGAGTCCTCCCTCGGGCATGGGTGACTGTATTTTTCCTTAAGATAATTTAGGTTAAGTAGTTTGTAAGCTTAGGGACTGATGAAGTTAGCAGTTAAGACCCATAAGATTTCAGACACATTTGAAGATTTTTTTGGGCTATGGCAGCTTACGACCGATGCATGAGCCTTTGCTAACAGCACGAAATTACCTGCAGTGCATCTCTTGGGCTTGTGACCATATCGGTTGAACCCTAGACCACAGAAAACTCGTGGCCTGGTCAGATGAGTCCAGATTTCAGTTGGTAAGAACTGATAGTAGTGCTCGAGACTGGCGCAGGTCCCGCGTAGCCATATACCCAAGTTGTCAACAAGGCACTGTGCAAGCTGGTGATGGCTCCGTAATGATGTGGGCGGTGTTTACATGGAATGGACTGGGTCCTCTGGATATTCGGCGACTTGGAGACCATTTGCAGCCATTCATGGACGACATATTTCCAAAGAACGATGAAATTTTTCTGGGTGACAATGTTCTATGTCACCGGGCCACAGTTGTTCACGATTGGTTTGAACAACATTCTGGGCTGTCCGAGCGAATGGTTTGCCCATCCACATCACCCGACATGAATCCCCTTGAACATTTCTAGGACGTAATCGTGATGTCAGTACCTGCACCAAATGCTACCCCAGTAACACTTTCGCCACTGTGGACGGTTGTAGAGGAGGCATGGCTCAGTATTTCTACAGGGGTTAACAACGACTTGTTGAGTCCATGTCACGTCGATTTCCTGCATACGCCGGGCAAGAAGAGGCTCGACGCGATATTAGAAGGTATCTCATAACGTTGTTCACCTCAGTATATGTTCCATTTGGTTCAGGTCGAGACTGTGAATAGGCCAGTCCGTTTCAGGAGTGTTATAAATCCACTAACCTATGCCTCACGGAGGCTGCTTTACGGCAGGGCCCATTTTAATGCTGACACAATCAATCTCCGAACAGTTCCTCAACTGTAAGTCGTACGTAATGCTGTAAAATGTATACATACTCTTCCAAATTAATGTTTTCTGAAACACTAAAGGGGGCCACACCCTAAACACGAGAAAAACATCGTTATCATACCGCCACTTCGTTCTTGGCATTACCATAATAGCATTCTGCCTGTAGGTATTCGCCAAGCCCGAACCAATCAGTCGGACAGCCATAGGGTATAGCGTGATACAGCACACCAAATCACTCGTTTTCGGTCACCCACTGTCCAGTGGCATCGCTCTTTACTCTAACTCAAGCATCGCTTAGCACTGACCACAGAAATGTGTGGCATTTCAGGAGCTGCTCCATCGTCGTGCCCCATTCCTTTTTACTCCATACGAGCAGTCATTTTGGTAGCTGCACTGCTGCTAACATTGTGTAACTCATGAGTTATTCCTTCTGTTAATTTCATGTGATTTTTTCCAGCCACTCTCAACAATGTTCGACGGTCCTTGACCGTCAGTACATGGCGTCTTGGTTTAGCCGTGGGTGCTCCTTCGCGCTATCAGCGCCAGTGAAATGGCCCTGCTGGATTTGTCGTTCAGGTGACATCTGACGACGGGTCCATGTTCGAAGGCACTGGTCCTTCCTGACCACCCAATTTTGCTGTCACTGCTTGTCTACTGAAAACAAAGTCCTCCCTGCCTCATTTTAGACTGGCGGATTCGCCTTTCGTTACGTCTAGTGGTTAATTCGGCATTAATAGGTGTGTCCAAATAGTTTTGATCAGATAATATTGTCATCCAGAAGTGACAAGCGATTCTTATTTCTAGAAAAAAATCCCATAAGTTTCTGTTTATTATTTCAAGATTACTGATTTCAGGTATAGCTCGCTCAAAATAACGTGGCTCCCGTGCAGAAACGCGTTACACTCTTGAGTGCTGAGCGAGTCTGCCCCTTTGTTCCGAAAGGGCGGTCGCATCAGTTGACTGAAGCCTTCCACCCTGAAACCACTAACACCAATTTCTGATTTTTGTGTATTCTGCTGTCCTCGATCCGCCAGTTGTTTGAAGGGTTCACCGTCACATCACACTGTGGTGATCACGAGAATATCTTCTATCTCTTTCTCATCAATGTATTTTTCAAAGGAATAAATTCGAGATGGGTCTACAATGTTCTCGAGCTTCTACGAATATTCTTCAATTTTTTCGAATGTTTTAGAATATTGTCGATTTTTGTAGTATACAATTTGGAAATGGCGCATACCGTTTTCATCCACACTCCTACAGAATACCATTAACTGATGAGTTGTGCACCGTAGGAAAGTCCGAAGAAGAATTCATCGAAAGGACTACAAGCTTGTAGACATAAACTACTTAAACAAAGTTGGGTGACCGAACAATTTTAGCAAGAAACAATGACGTAGTTCAACAAAGAAATCAACAAATACGCCTGCAACTGCTACTGTCGCAGGTTCGAATCCTGCCTTGGGCATGGATGTGTGTGATGTCCTTAGGTTAGTTAGCTTTAAGTAGTTCTAAGTTCTAGAGGACCTCAGATGTTAAGTCCCATAGTGCTCAGAGCCATTTTTCAACAAATATGGAACATGATACCAGCGGGGAGAAAAATATTTAAATCTATTGAGACAGTGATGAACCGAAACGAAAGCGTTAACTTTTCAACAGAAATCTTAAATCCGTTCAACTCTCCCAGAATTACCTAGCAAAAATACTTCCATTCAAGCAGAAATATTAACGACACAAGAAAAAGGCTAGTCAGTATTCATAACACTAATTCCACTCACTTCAGTTAACTTACCACTCAGCTTAAAGGGCTCCAGTTTCCGCTAAGATTAGCGAACAGTATCACTGTCAATAAAGCACATGCGAATACATTCAGTTGTTCAAAAATAAATTTATAAGAATCGTGTTTCTCATATAGACACCTATATGATCACGTCTTGGACAACCTTAAATATTATTCATCTTTGCACCCAGGAGCAAAACTCTAAACGCAGTTTATAGCAATTTAACAGTATGACTGAAAATTTGAACCGAGGTTGGGATTGTAACCCAGGTTTCCTGCTTACTAGGCAGATGGGCTAACCACTACGCCATCCTGGCCACTTGTAAAGATCTCTCGAACCACATAGTTTCGTTTGCATTTGAATAAGCTGTACTGTATACAAACGAGATGGTTAAATTCACATTACTTTCTGGTTCAGGAATACATGGAAAAAATTACGAACTGAAACGGAACGTTTTCGGCTGGTAAGGCTCCAACGAAGAACAAACCGACAGTGGGCACGACAGTGTTTACTATAGAAAACCCGTGACATGGAATAAAACTCGGCATCTAACACTACATACTCATTTCTACCGGTAGAAACAAGGATCTTAAAAAAAAATCGTAAAAATTCACAATTAATTACAGTTGTACAATTTGTGGAAAGGGTGTTTACAACAGTTAGAAACAAGTTGATAAGCAATTGCTCTGCCATTATTTTTCGGAACGAAGCGTATTTTTTGCGATTTTGTTAGTTTGGTAAAATGTAACGCATGGTGCCATTCACGAATATCGTTTCCCTTATTGATAAATTCGTTTCCACATTTTCGTTTGGTCAGTGTTCAAGAACAAAAGTGAAGCAGTATACTGCTTCACCAAACTTATCAGAATCTCTGTTGGTTATTAGGTTTTCTAATATAAATATGTAATTGTAGGATTACGTTGCCAAGCGACTCAGCGACTCGTACCAACATAAGAAAAAAATTTCTTTCCTATCAGCTCCATATCTATGCCAGGCTGACATATTTTCTCCTTGCTTCTTTATTAGCAACACTAAGACAGCTAACAAGGGACTGGAGAAGCGAGATTCATCTACACGTTTGGTAACAGTACACTCTTGAAAACACAATCATACAAAAAATGGGAAAAATGCTATTGTCACTTTCATTGAATGAGAGGAAATAATTTGACAATAGCTCGACCACTTCGCTAGACCACTACCTCCAAATAGTGAGTGTCCGTATAGAATGTTTCGTGACGTTTTTTAGTTGCATCTCAGTAGCATGAGATAACAATGATGTCTGTGATTTATTAACTAATAGAGTGGTCACTTTGAAACAGGAAATCCAACTGGATGATGTGATATATGCAATTAGAACGAACTTTTCGATAATCATACTTCGAGAAGAGGCTCAAATTGAAACTACTTTTTAACATCTTCGACCATGTAATCTAATGATCGGAATATGTAACAGTTTTCTCCAGCTGCATAAATGTCCGAAGCTGGTCATCAAGCGTAACTCAGTACGAAGTATTTTAATCCTGTGTAAGTCATTCTACCTTTTTGAAAGTAGATGAGAAAATGTATTTTTAGTATTTACAGTCGTAAGAAACAGCTCATTTATCTCTTCTTGATCCTCCCAGTTATCTTATTCACTTTTACCAGTCATTTCAACTCGTACTCTTTTGCATTACCGATATTGCATTACCTCGTCGGCACTCAGTACACTTTAAAAGACTACAAACTTGGCCGGCCGGAGTGGCCGTGCGGTTCTAGGCGCTACATTCTAGAGCCGAGCGACCGCTACGGTTGCAGGTTCGAATCCTGCCTCGGGCATGGATGTGTGTGATGTCCTTAGGTTAGTTAGGTTTAATTAGTTCTAAGTTCTAGGCGACTGATGACCTCAGAAGTTAAGTCGCATAGTGCTCAGAGCCATTTTGAACTACAAACTTGTTTGTTGCTTTCTACTAGCCAAATGTCAGAGGTGTTTCCTGTTGTCCGGACTTCACCTTCATGAATACTGAAGTAATTATTACTACATGAAAGTATATGTACGGCTATTGCTTAATTCATGAAGCCGACAGTCGAGCTATCCACTCCGAATTTACTCTTAGAACACGAGAACCCATATATATCGGTACTTCTATCTTCACAGATAGCAGGGTATTTGTCCAACGCCATCTTGATTCCTGACTATACTTGTGATCATACGTAAATGAAAATGCATCCTCTGGAGACAATATCCCTGCTTCCCAGGTTTTTAATCCATTCCATACGAAAACATTTATCACTGGCTGTGTAAAAAGCTGTAATTTCCGATGCCCATTTATGTAGTTTTAACTTTTTTCGTATATGCTACTCATTGTAGAGAAATGAGTTGCAAATGACAAACTGTATCGAAATGTCAGCTGTATTGCAGATGACAAACAGATACAATCGACTCTAGATAACCTGACACTAAATGATTTGAAACTCCCAATAATTTGAAAATTTTCTCGCTCTTGAAAAGTACTCGATAAATTGGAAAAAAAATCGTGTTTTTGTCCTCTCGACAATTTCTAGTGGGGAGGACAACACACCAACACTTAAAATTATGAAGTTATGACTCCCGCATTCGCTATAATTTGAAGTGCCTTACTTCTTTGTTACCCATTCAAGTCTTTCTACTTCTGCAATTGTTAGTACAGGCTCAGACCACCTGTCATTTGTTTCTCCGACCCATACCCGATTCAGTCTGTAGTCTACTTTCATACTGTGTTGTAGTCAATCGGTGTTTCTTGATACTGTGAAACGCTATGAGTGCTAGAAGGACTTTCAGTTAGTGAAAAGGGCTTGTTATCGAGGCTGTGGAGAGTGGAATTCGAAACAAGATGTTGCGAAGCAAGTCGCTATTTTGCCATCTACATTGTCGATGATTTTAAAAAAAATAGAGATGTCATAGGAAGTGCCTCAGGCACAGGGAGAGGAAGGTCATGTCAGGGAAAATTTGCCCGTCTGAGGGCTGTTTGCTCAAACGGATAAATCAGTGTGGAAATTGGAAATTTGTGGTAAGGTCTTATGGGACCAAACTGTTGAGGTCACAGTTCCCTAAGCTTACGCACTACTTAATCTAACGTACACCATAGATAACACACACACACACACACACACACATGCCCGAGGGAGGATTCGAACCTCCAACAGGGGGTGCAGCCCGGACCCTGACAAGACGCCCAAGACCGCGCGGAAATCAGTGTGGAGGAGAAACTGTCCCCGTAGGTGGTTTCATGTTCAAGGAAAAGGCTAAGTTTTTTGCTCAGTTTCTCAAGGTTTAAGGGTTTCTGGCAAATGATGAGTGGCTCTCAAATTTTAAAAAACGACATGCCATCGCGTTAAAACGAATGTGTGGAGAGAGTGTCAGCGTGGACAATTCCCTTTGTACTGGATGGATCGATGAGCTAATACAGATTTTGAATTTTGAGTGAGTACGTAGCACACAACATACTGAACAGACACGAAACCGATTTATTTATGTATTTATTTTTTTATAAACTTCTTCCTGTTTGCGACCTAGAGTTGAAAGACGAAAAGCGTCGTGGAGGAAAACTGAGTAACGACAGAATAACTGTCCTACTCTGTAGCATGGACGGATCTCGGAAGATGAAACCACTTAAAGTAGCAAAATCTCCGAAACAATACTGTTTCAAAGGAACAAATTCGCTTCCCACACCTTATCGTTCAAACAAAAAAATGGTGGAGATCGACAGAATTGTTTAATGAATGGCTGACTCAATTAAAAGTGGTATGAAATAGGAGAAACGCATCATTTTATCAGTTTTTGGACAACTGTACCTTACATAAGAAACCACCACCATTCGATCAAAAAATGCTTCAAATGGCTCTGAGCACTATGCGACTTAACTTCTGAGGTCATCATTCGCCTAGAACTTAGAACTAATTAATCCTAACTAACCTAAGGACATTACACACACATCCATGCCCGAGGCAGGATTCGAACCTGCGACCGTACCGGTCACGCGGTTCCAGACTGAAGCGCCTAGAACCGCACGGCCACATCGGCCGGCACCATTCGATCACGTGAAATTGATGTTTTCCCACCTAACACGGCATCGAGACTGCAACTATTGGACCAGGATATGAAACAAAATGTCAAAACTTTCCACCGCAGAGAAATTGTTTCACTTGTGCTAGATAGCAGTGCAAAAGTTTAGAAGGCGAACATAACAGGTTTCATCGCCCAACTGTGGTTGAAAAAACAAGCAAAAATGTCAGCCCTTCCACTCTTTATAAGATCTTCAGAAAGTGCGGATTTGTAATGCATGGAGAAAACGCGAAACAGCTATCAGAGTCGGGAAATTTAACGAATTCAATTCTGCCGACTCCGGTGGTAACTCCTATCCAGCTATCCAGTTGTGGTCAGTTTGGTTCATATTGATGACGACGTCGGTGTCCGTGATGGTCTAACCGGTGTTCAACTGCTAGTCTGTTTGGATGAGGGCGGGGAAGATAACGAAGAAGAATCGTCAATTCCAGTCACATTGTGGGAGGCAAGATGATCTGTCCGAACCCTGCGCTCCTGAGCGCTCAGAACGGAAACAAGTGATAATTGGCTCTCAACCTTCAGCGCCGTCGAAAATATTCACTGGACAGTATTAGATGGAAGTCGCTCTGTCAAAAGAAAATCTCCATCTGCTTTTAAAAAATGCCGTGTAAGATTTTTATTTGGTATGTTTTCCATATGCTGTTTGTATTTATAGATCAATGTACATATGAATGTAATGATTGTACTACAATTTACGTCCAGTCGAACCCTCGTTTATTTGAATTTTTTCTTATGTTCCTCTCGATTATTTGAACAGTTATTTTGAACTCGCGGTGATTTTAACTTGCTCCCTAGTCCGTTGAGCTTCAAATTATCGGCAGTCGACTGTACGTGAAAAACAGAATACGTTATTAAGAAAAATATTTTGATAAAATCTTTTTGAGGTCAGTCACCACAATCACGAAACTATGTTTTTTATCACGAAACATTTGATGTTATTCGATAAAAGAGACACCCACTGCTGATGGTAAAACATCAGGCTGAATCACCTTTTCGTAAAAAAGAAGAAAATTGTAGGATGACCCCAAATGAAGAAAATTGTGTTTGCTAAAGGGAAATTCCCTTAGAAACACATTTATTTGTTGAAGCAGACACACTCTCAAGAAAGTGAGCTTTTACTTACATCTGTATGTATACGCCGAAAGCCACATTACGGTGTGTAGCGGAGGGTACTTTGGTAACACTTATCATTTTCCATTCTCGAATGGTGCGTTGGATGGAGGACTGTCAATGAACTTTCCATGAGCTCTGATTTCTCTGAATTTCCCTTCGTGGTCATATATATAAGCAGTAATATGTTTCAGAACTCCGAGTACGTCACCAGTAACCTTCTCTGCAACACACAATGCCCGTTGTAGCGACTGCCACTGGAGTTTGTTGAGCTTATCTGTAACGCTCTCATATTTACTAAAAGGTCCCGTAACGAAACGTGCCGCTCTTCGTTCGACCTTCTCTATATTTTCTGTTAATCTTACTTGATAGGCGACCAGGACTAATGAGTAATTCTCAAGAATGGGTAGACCAAGTCTCTCGGAACTTCTTTCGATGGACTGCATTTCTTTAGAGAAAACCAAATGTTTGGTTACTGGAGCAGTGAGTGAAGGTTCAACATTAGAATATGGTGTAGGAAGTTCTATGGAATATCGATATGCACATATGTAGATATACATACCGCATTCACAAGGTATAAAAGGGCAATGCATTGGCGAAGCTGTCACTTGTATTCAGTTGATTCATGTGAAAACGATTCTGTCGTGATAATGACCTCACTACGGGAATTAACTGACTTTGAACGCGGAATGGCAGTTGGAGCTAGACGCATGGGACATTAAATTTCGGATGTGGTTAAGGAATTTAATATTAATATTTCGAGATCCACAATGTCAAGAGTGTGCCGAGAGCACCAAATTTAAGGAATTGCCTCTCACCACAGACAACGCTGTCGCCGACGAACTTTACTTAACGACCGAGAGCAGCGGCGTTTGTGTAGAGTTATCAGAGCTAGCAGACAAGCAAGAACGCGTGAAATAACCGCAGAAATCAATGTGGGATGTACGACAAACGTATCCGTTGGCACAGCGCAGCGAAATTTGGCGTTAATGGGCTATGCCAGCAGACGAATGACGTGAGTACCTTTGCTAACAATGCGGCATCGCCTGCAGCACCTCTTCTAGGCTCGTGACTATATCGCTTGGGCCCTAAACGATTGGAAAAGCGTGGCCTATTTCAGGTGATGGTGCGGTTCCAGTGTGGCCCAGCCCCCACGAAACCATGGATCCAAGTTGTCAACAAGGCACTGTGCAAATTGGTGATGGCTCCACAATGGTGTGGACTGTGTTTACATTGAATGGACTGGGTCCTTTGGTCCAACTGAATCGATTTTGACTGGAAATGTTTATGTTCAGACACTTGAAGACTATTTTCAGCCTTTCATAGAATACATGTTCCCAAACATCGATGTGGATGGACCACAGTTGTTCGCGACTCGTTTCAAGAATATGGACAACTGAAGCGAATGATATGGTCGCCCAGTTCGCACGACATGAATCCCGTCTAACATTCATTGGACACAATCAGTTCATGGAGGAATCCTGCACCGGCACAACTTTCGCAATTATGGGTAGCAGTGGAGGCAGTATGTCTGAGTATTTCTGCAGTGGACATCCAACGACGTTGAGTCTATGCCACATTCAGTTGCTGCTCAACACCATGCGAAAGTCCGCCCCTGGTAGCTGAGTGGTCAGCGCGACGGAGTGTCATACCTAACGGCTTGGGTTCGATTCCTGGTTGGGTCGGTGATGTTTTACGCTCGGGGACTGGGTGTTGTGTTGTCCTTATCATCATCATCTCATCCCAATCGACACGCTAGTCGCCAAAGTGGCGTCAAGTCGAAAGATTTGCACCAGGCGAACGGTCTACCCGACGGGAGGCCCTAGCCGCAATGCATTTCAATTTACCGTGCAAAAGGCGGGCCGACACGATACTAGGAGCTACTCCATTACATTTGTCACCTGAGTGTAAATATTTGGGAGCCTTTATTAACGAAAATGGATCTAGTAGAAACGAAGCACTGGCCGAGGTAGCCAAGCAACGAAAAAGTTAAATGGAGTTTGATGGAGAACACATCTTAGATCAGCTACGAAGAGTGGGATATTTAAAGTCATTGCAGGAAGTGTAGTGATGCATATTGCAGGTATATGGGAAGTAACTGAAAGCACTGAGAGGAACTTATTGTCAGTAGAGATCACATTTTGCTGTGGGTTAACATTACAGGATAAAAATTAAAATGAAAACGTACCTAAGAGAAAGAACCTGAGAATAGCTATTTCTGCGGTTGCTGGCAAGGTAGCTCAGTGCAACAAATAGGCAATGTTGCCTATTCCGCCTTGGTCTTCACTTAGACCTGTAATGCAACAACCTTCTTGAGATGCTCTCTTTCGGATTCTATCGATATGTTGTCTCCTATCATCTCTTTCGTTTACAATTTTTTCTTCCAAAGAATTTATTCCCGATTCTTCGCTAAGTTTTCATTTACAGTTTTAGCTGAAAGAATACATTCTTTTACAGTTCTTAAAAATCTCATTTCGGCAGCCTATATCTTGCTTTTATCAAATTTTGTCAATGTTCATGTTGCACATTCATAGAGAAAAGCAGATAGTCATTACTTTGCAGGATTTCATTTGTGTTTCTTCTGAGGTTTTAATTTATACGCTTCCGTTTATTGTACCGCACGTTTGCCGGAACATACGTAATTTGTTTTTAAAACCTTTTCATATTCATAGCTGACATGCCGTCCTAAGTTATTAAGACCTCTGACATGTTCTAATATAGTATCACTCATTAAAATTTTGATTCTAACGATATAATATCCTTTCACGACTGTTGTCTCTTTTAATTATGTAAATTTTAAAATTATAATTCTCACATAACTTCTGTGACATATATACTGTGCTTTGCAGTTCGTCTCCAGTTTCACTCATAATGATCTGATAATCAGAAGATTAAGCGTAAAATTTGGGTAAAATATTCATCGATGGAATGTGAGAGATGTCATGCAATATCCGTGCAGAAGAAAAACGACGAAGAAACAGATAGAAAGTGTGATATCGTGTATCCATACCACCCCACGGGTGTCATAGCAGTGGAATTGCAAATCACCGATAGATGCTGATATCGGTTGCACGCCATTTGGTGGGCCCAATGGTGCATGCCCACTGAGGCATACCTCCAGTGGCTGTCGACTACGAGCGGCCTCTGCCGCCGCGATACAGAATGGATGGCGGCAAACACACAGCCCACTTGCACCTGGAGACTCATCCCTACGACACCATTATTTGTGCTTAGTACAGCGAGTATCACCCTACTTATTTCCTGAGCTGGACTGTAATTCTTGCTGTGTTATTTGTAACGAGTATTCGTACACTTGGAGCGGTACAAGTTAAGTAAGTTCTCTGTTTGTTAAGTTGTTCGCTAATCATTCCTGCTTCTGCCCAGCTTTCCCTTGATGACGGTTACTACAACACTCTGTAGGCCACGACTCATTACGACTGTGTACGGATTCGTACACAGCAGAAAACAAAATGTGTGTATAATGGGATCTGAACCAGTGCTTGTGCAAAAGTGTATAAACAGAGTGAGATGTATTTTTTTTCGAACAAAGATTTTATACTTTAAAGAGAACACTGTTTCCTTATACCCAAGTTCCATTTCTATCATATGAGGGAATTTTTTCTATAAGTAATAGGTGTGGTAGTGGAGGTTTCTACTAGGCTAGCGTATTTGGGTCTCTAGCCAACCTATCACTAATTTTTTGCAATTTATAACAGTAGTTCTCACTCACGAGTGCGCTAAACGATCTCTGCATCCACAAGGTGGTTTTAAATCATTCTGCTTTTCATAATTGCGATGATTTTTTGTAATTAAGCCTCAGAAATAGTTATAATGTGTTAACATGTCCCAACGGGGAAAATGAGATGTGTGTCTCATCATGTCGTTAAAGCCAATAAAAAAATTGTTAGTCTGCACCTTTTTTTTTTTTTTTTTTTTTTTTTTTTTTTTTTTTTGTAAAGCATAATGTGTTTCATGACATTTTGACTTGTTAAATCGCGACATATAGTGTACGATTACCACTGTTTATTTATTTGACGTCTTAGTTTCAACGTAATATTTTACATAAATAAATAACTTTGGACCTCTGACTTCCCACGCCAGACGGCGGTTACTGTGCTATAACAAATTCTGTTGTATTTGATGTCATGTTATTTGTATATTTATCTTTTATACTAGTCCTGTAATCCTACACCTTATAATTTTACCTTTTGATTTTTATTCTTCCATGTTTCTTTAAGTTGTTTTGAAGATAACACGCCAGTGTATGCTGGCAAGATGTGCATTTCCCCCTTTCTTTTTTGCTATGCGTTTTTAATGTACAATTTTAAATTTTAAAAATTCAGTTAATGATTTGCATGTGTACATTTGGTATTTTGTGGTAATCTCTTGCCAAATAAAGTAATGTTAAGTCTTCACGTGACACATGTCACAGAGGGCTTTCCAAGACCCTGCCCCACCGAGGTCTGCTGTATGGGTGAATGTAAACAGCGGCTTCAGTTATTGTGATCGTTTCATAGCTTCTGTTACTGCTAATAACTAGACATCAGTGCCTGTGAGCTTTAATTTGTACGCTAAAGGTATGTTCATGCCAACAGTTGGTTTATACTCAAGTATATTTGTGGTCTTTTGTTTCTTATTCAGTGATAGCTATGTGAAAATTTTTATCCCCTTCGTTTTTTCTCTCATCCCCCTTTTTATTTTCCCATCATCTGTCTGGTTTTCCCCCACCTGCTCTCGCTGTGGTATCTCATATTTGCCAACTTTTTAGTGCAGTGTTCAAGTGAATGTTCAGTGTTGTTCGTCTTTCCAAAGTGTTGCGAACAGAAACCTTGCTCTCGCTGAGTGTGAATTTTATGTCTTTTGCGAACAGAAACCAGACTGTCGCCGTGTTTTATAATTGTCTGTCTATTATTTTACCTGTGTGCTTCATATGTATTTTATTAACATCTTCATCCCTTTGTTCTATGTTTTAAGTTCCACGATTCTTCCTCCATTTTAGCATTTAAGTCACCGATTTTATCGCCTGTTTTTCTTATTTATTATCTTCATCTTTTTTAAAAGCACTGAAGATGATCATTATGTGATCGAAAATCGATTTTGCTGTTAATAAATCATCAAAATTACGGCCAACGCTGACCTTCCTTCTAAATCTTTTTATTTTATTTTATTTTTTTTTTTTAGAAAAGAAAAGACAAAAATAAGCCGTCAGCATCGGTGCCTCTGGATCGCAGGGTCCCAGGTTCGATTCCAGGCTGAGTCGAAGATTTTCTTCGCCTGAGGTTGGAAGTTTGTGTTGTCCTAATAATTTCGTCTTCACCCACGAACAAGTCGTCGAAGTGGTGTGAAACAGAAACATTTGCACCAGGCACCGAACAGCGGAGACGTGATCTCCCAGCCAATAACGTCGTACGATCATTTCATTTCAATACTTTTTTCCACAGAAGCGGTCAAGCACACGAGAGATTTTTATCGAAATTGGTAGCACCCATGGATAGCTTCGCCCACATAGAATCTGACTGCGGTTTCAGGCAGCGTATAAAATAGCTGACTCACGTCGATCCAAATGCCGTAATAAGACGAAGCCGGCAACCGATGCGAAACGGCGGTGGCGGAACAGTGGTACTGGCGACGGAGATCGGACAGCCGATACGTGGCGGCCTGCCGATCGCACAGTAGCTGCGGGACAAGACGGACTAGCCGGCCATTGAGCTGCTTGGGAACGGCGGGCGCGCCTCTCGTAAATCGAAGCCCTGCCGCCGCCTTAATTGCCCGCGACCACTGTAACGACCGCACAATTGCGGCCTAGCAGATCGCCTCGTTTGTTTATGTCCGGCTGTGGCCGCTCGCGCGCGCGCTGCCAGCGCCGTCATATTCCGGACACACGTCCGCGGGGCGTAATTGGGCCTGCGACGGCGGCGGCATAAATACGTCGCCGACAACGATCTCAAAAGACGGACGATGAAATGTATTAGCGAGCGCCGCGACACCGCGCCCCGGGGCTGCGCGCAAAAGAAGCCGAGCGCAGTCGCTTTCCGCGTTTTTCCTCGCCTCGCGGCTCCGGACGCGCTCACAGAGTGCCGCGAAGCTTTATGCGCTGTCCATATTTAGATACGGCCGCCCGAGCTTCTTCTGCCAGGCGCGGCGTCGTATTCCGAAATCAAAGCGAACGTTTACGGAGTCGGAGTGAAAAAAGAAACGACTTTCCGGCTTTTCTCCGGTGCAGAACGAGTGTTGTGCGTCCGCGTACCGGGCCGTAGCTGGGAATAGTAATGTCGTCGGGGTTGACTTGTCCCGTTAGGTGGAGCCTCTCTTTGTTCAGGTGGACAATTCGCTTGCAACGTGAAACTATGTTGTAAGCAACGCTTCCATCTCAATCCCGTTGCCGCTGCGGCATGTACTCCTCTGGGAGATATAATTGCAACGGCGGGAAGAATAGTAAAACGTGAGCAGCACTCAGGGATTAGGCGTTAGGCTTGTTCCCACTGGCCGACTGCTGCCTACAAGGCAATACGTGGAGCGGTACCAGGGGCATTTCTCAGCCATTTTCGGGTGAAAAAAATGCGGAATTTGGTTGTGGGACATCATGGAATGTTCCCGCATCAACCCCTGTAGTTTCGTGAGGTTCTGATTCGTGGTGGTGCTATACGTAGCCTTCAAAATGGCGTCTGGAACAGAGGAGCATTCCAAGCAGAGAGCTGTCACTGAGCATTGCAGAGACTTGTAGGTGCCTGCAGAGTGCCTATGGCGGGGGCGGCCGAGATTTCGGCCCGGAAGCCGCGCCCTGCACGAGTGCGCGTAGCTCTCAGCCTCGCTGCACACAGTCTGAGCCTTCGACCATAGATACTAGTAGACTGGCCTTGCTGTGCAGAAGGTACAGGGCTGGTGTGGCTCCAACATAAACCACGTGACTGTTGGCAAAATGAGGCGGGATTTCAAAAATGGTTCAAATGGCTCTGAGCACTATGGGACTCAACTTCTGAGGTCATTAGTCCCCTAGAACTTAGAACTAACCTAAGGACATCACACACATCCATGCCCGAGGCAGGATTCGAGCCTGCGACCGTAGCGGTCTCGCGGTTCCAGACTGCAGCGCCTAGAACCCCATGGCCACATCGGTCGGCTCGGGATTTCAAATCAGCGGTCTGCCATCCTACGTTTATATCGTATTTTACCCACATTTCTCCATTGACTGCCAAACGCTTCCAACAAAAATTACCTTTTTATTTGCGAAAAATTATGTCAGAACTAAATTTGACCTGGATTTGTTCACAGTACCATTTATAAAATCTAACAAATACATCGAACGCCCCTCTGGTGGGCAGCGGGACGAAATTACTATAAACTATCAATTAAAGTAAAATGTCGTTAAAATTCTTTTAAACAGTAAGAGTGGGCTCGTGTCAAAATCTTAAACATTGGATTCGCCGCGTTTTGAGCTCTAGTCACTTATAAAAGAAAATGGGATATGTGAATAATGCCAAAATTGTCGACTTTAGGAGCAGGTCCATTTTAGAGTATCAGTTTTAGGTGCACTTCAAAGGTTCATTTCCTACTATTTTTACAAAAGTTTAAACTATCAGTTTTTAAAAAAATGATATTTTAGATGAAATGTGAGACTTTGAAGTTTCAGAAAATAATTTTGGAGCCTACATCTATTTAATAGTATTAGAAAGTAGAAAAAAATTCTCTTCATGTGTCGACTATAGGTGCTCTTACCTTATTATAATCGCACTTGTATATACAAAAAGGCGCGTATGTGCAGATGGCTTTTTCCGTTTCAGGGCCTGTATCCAAAGCTGCCTTCGGTTTTCATCCTTAGGGAAGCTATGAGTAGGAACGAGAAACAGTTATACTTACTTCTATAACCGAATTATCGCAGATACTTTCCAAAATGTAATATGAGTCTGACTTTAAAGGCATCAATTTCAACACTTTAAATTACCTGATACGCTATTTCAAGTGTAAAAAAACATATAAAAGTTACTTCAGCAGATTTCAATAAACGCATCTGCACTATCATAGAAACACTTACACGTGAAATGTAATGCCATTTCCCCCGACAAAACGCTGAGTACATCCATAAGCGCAACGCGAAACAACCATGTTTTGCCAACATTCACGTGACTTTAGCACAGAGATGCTGGAGCCACGAAAATGACGTCAGGGCCAGTCTATTATATTTATGGTCGAAGGTCTGAACACGTGGAAAGTGAAGAGGGAGAAACTGTGAACCCACCGTATTTAAATAGCAGCACAGTCTCTCTGCATACGACTCAGTTTTATGCTTCACATTTCTCAACAACATAGATCACAAACAGAACAAATTTTCACTGTTATTTCGCTATGTTTGGTGCTCTGAAGACGTAATATACAATCGCACCAAAAAGTATTGGCACACGTGCGTATTTATCGTTGCTGGGTACAAACGCTACCTCACATACCAGATATTACAATCCTGCCCACAGTGCCTACCATTAACAAAGAAATGCAGTGTTAAGGGCAAAAATGTATCTCCTCTGCACACAAAAAGTATTGGCACAGAGCGTGGCTTCTCAGTATATTGCTGGGTTTTCAGGTACCGGAACACTGCGTGTTGTTGACGGCCCAGTCACTAGTATGTTGCTGTATTGCGCGATAGTGGTCAGCATGGAGCTGAAGAAGAAGGAACATTCAGTGGCGTTGCGTGAGAGAGTGGTATTGCTCCGTTCACAAGGGAGAAGCTATCGACAAATCGGAGCAGAGGTGTCTGTTAGCTACAGCACGGTACGAGCCATCATTCGTAAAAATAAAGAGACTGGAACAACAGTGAATAAGTGTCGTCCTGGACGTCCAAAAGTGCTTACAACCCGAGAGCGTCGCCGTATCATCGCACTTGCTCGGAGGGAACCTGCTAGAAGTGCAGCAACTATTGCTGAAGTTGTTCAGACAACGTCCGACAAGACGGTTAGTGTTCAAACTACACGAAATGTGTTGAATGAGGCTGACATGCATGGACGTTCTCCCAGGAAAAAGCCATACATATCGGAAATTAACCGGCAGAAACGCCTGCAGTTTGCCAAGGACTATATCTGCAAGCCGATGGATTTTTGAAACACTGTGATACTTAGCGACGAATCGAAGTTCAATGTGTTCGGATTTGATGCAAAAAATAAAGTTTGGAGCAAGCCGAATACGCACCTCGACATTAAACACATGCATCCCACAGTCAAACACGGTGGGGGCGGTATCATGGTCTGGGGCTGTGTGGCGGCGTGCAGTGTTGGAAATCCAGCTGTAATCAACGGTACAACGGATCATATGAGATACATCGACGTGTTGCGAGGTAATTTACACGCTAGTGCGCAGACATTGGGCCTTACTGGGGTGTTTCATTTCCAGCAAGACAACGACCCAAAACATACCGCCATGAAAACCCGGGAGTGGTTACTGTACAATGCCACCAGAAGGGTTCCACACCACCTCAGAGCCATGATTTGAGCCCCATTGAGCCGGCCGGAGTGACCGAGTGGTTCTAGACGCTACAGTCTGGAACCGCGCGACCGCTACTGTCGCAGGTTCCAATCCTGCCTCGGGTATGGATGTGTGTGATGTCCTTAGGTTAGTTAGGTTTAAGTAGTTCTAGGGGACTGATGACCACAGCAGTTAAGTCCCATAGTGCTCAGAGCCATTTGAACCATTTTTTTTGAGTCCCATTGAGAACCTGTGGGCTCATCTTGACACACAAGTCAGAAAAAGGCGTTCGTCCGGTAAAAACGACTTGGAGAAAGTGCTCCTGGAGGAATGGTCGAAAATTACCCGTGATATCACTCGGAATTTAATACAAAGCATTCTTAGGCGTTTACGTGCTGTTATAGATGCTAAAGGGATGCACACTAGCTATTAGAATGTGAACTTCAAAGAAGAAAACGAACACACTGTCCGCTTCATACGCGTGTGCCAATACCTTTTTGGATGCAGATGAGCGATGTTTATTTTCATAACACTGTATGTTACTTTACGGACAGGTGATTTGGACATATTTGTAACCCATGTAATGTAAGGTGGCACGTGTCCGGGTTCTGTTCTGAAATATATGTTTCGTTTAACCTACAACCACTAAAATGTAACTGTGCCAATACTTTTTGGTGCTATTGTTGTTTCTATCTGGTACAGACTTTCACCATACAGATTGATACAGACAATTTCACGCATTCTTGCACTCGGAATGTCACTTAATTGTGACTCATTTAGTTCCATAATCGAGGAAAGGTGTTCCAGAGAAATATGCCGATCGAAATATTGCAGCAGTTTTGCAACCTCATTATGGAGAAGTGGAAGCTTTACCTGAGGGAAGTAATGCAGACATCTTGGACAGCCTTAACGTAAAAGGATTAGTCATTAAAACGGGAGTTACCATGCAGGTCAATCAGTTACATCCGCACATGGACACGGCACCTTCAGCTGAAGCGACAGACTGTCTCGACAGCAGTTCGAGAACAGAAGTAAGAGTGCCTCTGTCTTCAAAACGTTTAGGAAACAGAAATTTTGACATTTCACCGTTCCAGCAATTGTGAGTAATTTAATGATTATAAAGAATCCGCCTCGATTGCAAACTGAAACCGGATGTTGACGGTCAGCAGTTGACCTAGGTTTCGGCGCGGATAACCATACCTTCTTCGGAACACACTAAAATTACAAACTGCCTAAAGAGGCATGGTCCACCGAAAAGGGCAAAAGACTCGCATACAGTGTAAAATAAACGGTACGCGTGTACCATGTCAATAGCTGTACTTAGCTCAAACGTCAGAAGCGTGCTTCCTCACCCCAGCCAACGTTCGGTGGGCCGCGGGCTCTCAAGGCCGCAATGAATTCTTCAAAGCTCGCGTTTTCTTTAAGGCTAGTGAGCTTGGGGAAATGAACAGTGTTACTTGTCGGAACTGTCCCATGTGACTTTCTTTTTAAATGCGTCAGAAATAAGTGGTTTCTCACTTTGCATTGTCTTACTGTGGGCAATGTGCAGTGAAGCCCATTTAAAGGGAGCGGTCTGCAGTCCATTCTCGATGTTCTAGGGTTTGTTCCAGCACTCCCTTTTTTCATAAATCCAATAGCGGGTTTCAAATCCACGGATGTCTCTTGACTTGGCTAACGCATTTTGCAATAACATAGGCCTATATAGTGTCATTGTCTTCGTTCAGTTTCATCGAAAACTGTTGCAACTGATAGGGAATAATGGGAGTGATCCAAAAATTTTAGTATTCATACTAAAAATATCTTCAAGTGCTGCAGGCCTGAAAATTTAGCACAGATAGGTTCTGGATGCATTGAACAATGAATCTCGTCCGTCAATCAATTTTTTGCCCTGACATTGCCAAATAAATCTTTTATTCTTTCTGCTTGGTGTTATAACATCGTTTCATAGCAAATTTGCAGTACACGTCTTTTATTCGACTGCATAATAGACATTGAGAATTCTCGTGCCTCTCTTCTGTCATTCCCATTCATTAGTATTTGTTTGCTACGATACATCGGTAGACTGCCTCTTTTTATGCAAACAGCCGCTGTACCTTTGAACATCCTCAATCCAACGAACAATCAATGAAGGATAAACGGCGCTGACAACACAATCCTGACGAACTGAATTGTGCCAACCGGAAAATGCCACACCGCAATACTAAATGAAATGTCACGCTGTAACGGGTACTTCCGGGAAGTAACGACCAAAGCCGAGACAGACCGAGCCGTGGGTCGCTCGCGGCCCGAGCACTCAGTCCGCATGAAATTTGGAATTGCTTTGGGCGGCCCTGGTCTATGGAGACCTGCAGTGAACAAAAGCACGGTGAGTCGTTGAGTAAAGCGTCTATCATTGTAGCAACTAGGTCGCGCAAACCAGTCAGATCTCCCACTTGCCGGCAGGCCACACACGGCTGTGCCACTAGCAACGGAGTAAAAAAAAATGGCTCTGAGCACTATGGGACTCAACTGCAGAGGTCATTAGTCCCCTAGAACTTAGAACTAGTTAAACCTAACTAACCTAAGGACATCACAAACATCCATGCCCGAGGCAGGATTCGAACCTGCGAACGTAGCGGTCCTGCGGTTCCAGACTGCAGCGCCTTTAACCGCACGGCCACTTCGGCTGGCAGCAACGGAGTAGCATGAGGACACACTCATTCGAGTTAAACGACAGATGACAAATCACAATGACACAATTAATGGCGACGGTCTCGTAGTAATTTGAAGGGGGTTATTCTGTTTGATGTCCTCCCTCATGGCACAACTATCAACTCTGAATTGTATTCTGCTACACTCAGGAAATAGGAGAAACGCCTTCAGAGTGCCTGTCGCCACGAAAATGAAAAATAACTTCTCGTTTTTTACGACAACGAAAGACCTCACACAAGTCTGCGCATCCGAGAGGAGCTCACAAAACTTCATTGGACAGTTCTTCATCATCCACCCTACAGCCAGAATGTCGCACCATCCGACTTCCATTTGTCTGGCCCAATGAAGGATGCCTTCTACGGGAATTAGAATATGGACCATGGGGAGTTTATTGATGCAACAAGACGTTGTCTTTGACACTGACCATTAGAGTCGTTGGAGTGGGGAGGGGGGGGGGGATATACGTCCTCCTAGCAAGGTGCCATAGGGCTGTCGCACTGAACGAGATTATTTTGAAAAATATCGTTCTGTATCCAAAAGAGTGAGGGATAATATGGCGTGTTCTTGTCGTGAAGCAAACTAGCCTGCTTTCAGAAAAAAATTGTTGCATTACTTATCGAACGCTGCTGGTATGATCGTGGGACAGGTGATCAGTATTTCAACAGTCCCTTGAGCAATATGTGAGTTCTGATGACGCTGCTGCTTCATTTTTCAAGGAGCCCCTCATTTGGCCTTATAAGCCTGAGTGGACTCCGTTCCAGACCTCCCTACCCCAAAAACAGTCTGGGCGGCTTACCAGAAATAGAACCTAGGCCCTTCCGCACCGAAGGCCGAGACACTAACCATTAGTTACGCGGATGGTCAGGAAGGATAGTAAATAACGAAATTATACTTGTATGAATGTGTGGTGCCTATTGTTTCGGACATACCCGAAAGAACGAGCACCACGCGTGATCCGCAGCTGTGATCATATTATGTACATTGAGGGTAGACGGGGAAGAAAGGGAAAGAAGGAACTATTGATCTTAGCTGCACAGCGGCGACGAATGAAAATGTGTGCCAGACAGGGACTCGAACCCGAGAACTCGTGCATACTAGGAAGGTGCATTAACCACTGTGCCATTCGTAACAGTGTTTATCTCGGTACGCTCCCTGGCCGACTCACACTGACATCCAGCGCCACTTGACCGAAATCCTGCGTATGTCCTCCATGTTCGCTAATTTTAGATTCCCGAAGGGGGTGAGACGTAAATTTGCATCCTCATTGAAAGTTGTGGATTCATTGCCCTTTTCAGTTATCGCCAACATACAGGATAGTGGGAAGAATGTACGAGGTGTGGCTAGAAAAAAACCGGACTAGTACTGGTGAAACAATAAAACGAATGCAATAACGCTGAAAGTCGCGTGGCCTGTCACGTGACTCTCGCTCCGCCTACTGCTCGAGTTTCATCTGCCTCCTGCACTCAGTCTGCCCGTGGCGTCTGTTTTAAGTAGTTGACGTTTTGTCTGTGCGTCGGAAAATGTTGAGTGTACAGAAAGAACAGCGTGTTAACATCAAATTTTGTTTCAAACTAGGAAAATCTGCAAGTGAAACGTTTGTAATGTTACAACAAGTGTACGGCGATGATTGTTTATCGCGAACACAAGTGTTTGAGTGGTTTAAAGGATTTAAAGATGGCCGCGAAGACACCAGTGATGACACTCGCACTGGCAGACCATTGTCAGCAACAACTGATGCAAACATTGAAAAAATCGGTAAACTTGTTCGACAAGATCGCCGTTTAACAATCAGAGCAGTGTCTGAGTTAACAGGAGTTGACAAGGAAAGTGTTAGGCAGATTCTTCATGAAAGTTTCGACATGAACAAAGTGTGTTCAAAAATGGTTCCAAAGTGTCTCACAATTGAACAGAAGGAACGCCGAAGAATGATTTGTTCTGACATCCTGGAAAACATTGAAAGTGATCCCACCTTCTTACAAAATGTTATTACTTGCGATGAATCGTGGTTTTTTACTTACGATCCCGAAACTAAACGCCAATCGATGCATTGGAAAACTCCTGGTTCTCCACGACAAAAAAAAAAGCACGAATGTCAAAATCGAAATTCAAGGCAATGATGATTGTTTTTTTTTACATCAAAGGGATTGTGCACATTGATTGGGTACCAGAGGGACAAACAGTGAATCAGCATTACTACATTAGCGTCCTGGCTACCCTACATGAGCGAGTACGGAGAAAACGGAACGATTTGTGGAGAAAAAAGTCATGGATCCTTCACCAAGACAATGCCCCAGCTCACAGTGCGTTGTCAGTGAAGACGTTTTTGGCAAAACACAACATTCCCATCTTAGATCATCCACCCTACTCACCTGATTTGGCCCCCTGTGACTTTTTTCTTTTCCCTAAAGTCAAGTCAGCTTTGAAAGGAACTAGATTTGAGACTGTTGAAGCAGTAAAAGAAAAAGCGACGGAAGTAATGTATGGACTTACCGAAAATGATCTGCAGCATTGCTATGAACAGTGGAAAATTCGTATGGAGCGGTGTAGAGACCGAGGAGGAGAGTACATTGAAGGAGATAACATGAAATTGTAAATAATTGTAAATAAATGTTTTTTCCAGCATCAGTCCGGTTTTTTTCTAGCCGCACCTCGTATGTTGGGTAATACTGGATGCAAAATAAAATACACAGAACTGTGACTTCTGACAGCAACAAAGGCTACAACGTGGCTGAAATCGATTTGAGACTGGATGACAAGTATCTCTATTCCAGAATGGCAGGTGACGGTATATACGGCAACCAATGACCGTGTGTTTTACATGCTGGAGAGTATGCTGAAAAGAGCAATAGTCACACACCATCGAGGACGACCAGGACAGCATGGGGAACGTGTGGTCTTCTCTCATCTTGTTCAAATGTAGCTCTTGGAGACCTAAAGGGTATAGTGCAACACCAGCCGTAGTATGCCATGGCTCTAGTCCAGATTTCCGGCAATCACAACCAGAGTTGATAGTGTCGTGCATCCACTGGCACAACCTACCATTACTTCAGATGCTGAGCCCCTGTGGCAATGACGAATGCAGTGTGGCAAGTTTGGTTGTCTCGGAGCCCCCTTCGCGCCCTCCAAGTAGATATGTCAACCACGATGCCGTAATTAAAATTGGCTTTCAGAATGAGATTTTCACTCTGCAGCGGAGTGTGCGCTGATATGAAACTTCCTGGCAGATTAAAACTGTGTGCCCGACCGAGACTCGAACTCGGGACCTTTGCCTTTCACGGGCAAGTGCTCTACCACTGAGCTACCGAAGCACGACTCACGACCGGTACTCACAGCTTTACTTCTGCCAGTACCTCGTCTGCTACCTTCCAAACTTTACAGAAGCTCTCCTGCGAACCTTGCAGAACTAGCACTCCTGAAAGAAAGGATATTGCGGAGACATGGCTTAGCCACAGCCTGGGGGATGTTTCCAGAATGAGATTTTCACTCTGCAGCGGAGTGTGCGCTGATATGAAACTTCCTGGCAGATTAAAACTGTGTGCCCGACCGAGACTCGAACTCGGGACCTTTGCCTTTCACGGGCAAGTGCTCTACCACTGAGCTACCGAAGCACGACTCACGACCGGTACTCACAGCTTTACTTCTGCCAGTACCTCGTCTCCTACCTTCCAGACTTTACAGAAGCTCTCCTGCGAGTCGATGGTCAGTCTGCGTTCGGCAGGGCAGCAGTGCGCACCGCGCTCGGCCGTCCACGCCGCTGCGCGCGCGGAGTGTTTTGTTTACTTCCTCGTCACAGCGCTTCTCAGTCGAACAAGCTGTAATGGCCAACTCTTACAGGAAGAACACTCTTAAGTTCACCTTCTCAAACGAATACGCACGACCCAAAGCACTGGCCGTCGAACGCTTCCTACGCGAAGACGTGAAGATCCCGCGTGACGAACTCATCGGCATACACCTATCGATCATTAGCAGCGTCGTCTATGTTAAGATGACTTCCGACGCTGCCTGCAACGAGATCATTCAAAGGACGCGACATGGACTAAAATTTCGGCACTCCGACGGAAACGTCGGGCCTGTGGATGTCGACCATGCAGGACTTGGCCTTCGGACGATCCGTGTATTCGAACTGCCTTTCGAGGTGAATGAAGATGAAGTCATCGCGGCGCTAAGCCCGTTCGGAAAAGTCCAGAGCCACGTCGCCGAGACTTGGGCACAGTTTACGACGTATCCGGTGCTTAATGGTGTGAGACAAGTCCGAATCGATCTCAAACGGCACGTTCCATCGTACATTTCTATCGGCGGCTGCCGTGCGGTGGTCATCTACGACGGACAACCTCGAACATGTTCCGGTTGTGGCAAAGAAGGCCACGTCCGTAATGAATGCCTGCAACGCCGCATCACACAACTAAGGCCCGACGATACGAACACCGACAGAACCACGACCACGCTTCCAGTCACCTATGCGGCGACACTGCACGTCCAGCCTTCACAAGGCGCCGTTCATGAGCGTCTCTCTGGCCCGATACACCCGGAGGCGTCCCAGCACCTTGACACCGGCGATGCCGCCCGTGAACATGTCCGGCAGCCGGACACACCCCCGCTAGAAGATCACAAGGATACCAATGAGAATGTTCTGGAGAATGAAGACCACATCATAGCACCCGCGGCTTTTGTACCGGAACGACGTGAATCTCTTCCTTCCTCCGACACCGAAACTCATTGCCGAAAGCAGAAGTCGCCCAAACGACGAAAAAAACGCCGTAAGACATCAGACTCGACCATTGAGCCCCCTCCGCAGGACGAAGAGATGCCACATCACTCCGACGGAGAACACGATAACACTTTCTCCTCTGCCACGGAGACGCGTCATCCACAAGACGGTGAACCGTCCAACAGAGATCGTGCGCAAGCCCCGCGCCCAGAAGACATGGAACATAGCACGCCTGTCGTCACCGACGCCATTGAGCCGACTCGGCCAGAGCTGCCACCTCTCGCCGATGTCAAACCTGTCGGACACCTTTCATGGGCGGATGACACGGATTTCCCACCTCCATCTGATGCGGAAATGAGATCTGTTTCTCCGTTAGACCAAAACTAAAATGGGGGAAGTTTCTACGGCGACTCCTGCGACTTCTATGGACTTCCAGCATCCACCACAACAATCTTCACCAGCTACGAACCTATCGGCACCACGGATCTCCCATCAGGCGTACCGAATAGCTACTATCAATACTAATAATATCGGCTCCCACGCTAAACTTCAACTGCTCCGTGACACGCTAAGAGCAGCGGACATCGACATCGCCCTATTACAAGAACTGAGGACAGCGACTTGGACTGGGTGTTATGGATATGAGACGTACGCCGCCCCTGCAGCTATGGAACACACAGGCGCAGCCATCCTCCTCCGAGAAGGAATTGCAGTTTCCGATGTTGCATACCTCCCAACAGCGCGAGGGGTGGCCATAACAGTTGAAGGACTCAAAATCATCAATCTCTACGCCCCATCGGGCACTGACAAACGGAGGGATCGCTCCCAGTTCTACGCAGAAGATATCACGCCTTTATTCCTCGGTCGATACGATCATCTCATCGTAGGTGGAGATTTCAACTGTGTTCTCGAGCGCACAGACCAATACCCCCATTTCTCCACATGTCCGGAACTTCGCTTCCTCGTCCGTCGTCTTCGTCTCCTCGATACTTGGCGAGTGGTACACGGCGACCGCCCGGGGTATACACACATCACGAGCCACTCCGCCAGCCGACTCGATAGAATATACATCTCTGACGCTCTGAAATCAGTTCTCCTCGACGCGGAACGTTGGCCGTCTGCCTTTTCGGATCACGACATCTACATCTGTACCATGAACCTACGTCGACAATCTATATGGCGCAGTGCAGGACCTTGGAAACTCAATGTCGCGCTACTGCAGGACCCTGAATGTCGACAACAGGTCTCCGACACGTGGCACACCTGTGTTCAACGCATTATGCGTTACGAGACCACACTGCAGTGGTGGTTGCTGTGCGCCAAACCGGCCATCCGCCGCACATTGACACACTATGGCAGAGCCAAAGCCAGGTGGAATCACCATACAACTGATTTCTATTATAGCGCTCTACGTGAACTCATGGATCATCCTCCATCCCCGGATCGCCTCAAAGAAGCTCAACGCATCAAGGCAAAGATTTTATCCTTGACCAGATGCCGTCTAGAGGGAGCCATTGTCCGAGCCCGCTGCCAAGACAGGATTAACGGTGAAGAACCTTCTATGCATCATATTGTTCAAAACGTTCGTCGACGTCGACAGGCTTTAATGACAACTTTAGACTTACCTGATGGACGACGGCTGACTTCGCAAGCTACCATTGCGGATGCATTCACAACGCACTATAGACTTTTCTATCAAGAAGTACCTGCCGGTGCAGAGGTCATTGCTGAGGTTGCCCAGGAGACACTTGGTACTCTCGACGCAGCAGCTGCAACCCTCCTGACTGCTGAAGTGACCACCGACGACGTCCAAGGCGCTGTGGCCAAGGGGTCTCTGAATCGATCTCCCGGTCCGGATGGTTTACCTCTCGAATTTTACAGAACCTTCCAAGATTTGATGATGCCACGATGGAGGGACATGTACTGGGAACTTTTGTCCGGCGCGGCGAACCCGCCACCAATGTTCATGGAAGGCTTACTTGTACCAGTCCCGAAACCCGCAGGAGGAACACGACTCGACAGTTATCGGCCGATCACGTTACTCAATTCGGACTTCAAGATTTTCACACGCCTTCTAGCAGTGCGACTCAAACGTGTCTTACGGGACATTGTTTCCCACGAACAAACATCCTTAGGCGGCGATCGTAATATACAGACAGCCCTAAGTGAGTATCGAGATGTGATCGCTGTGGCAACACACTCGCGACTGCCAGGCGCTTTAATCTCCATAGACTTCAAACAAGCGTTTGACCGCGTCAATCATGCATTCCTCAACGCAGTGATGGACCGAATGGCAATTCCCCCGACGTTCACGCAAGTGATTATGCGGCTCCTTCGTGGAGCAACGTCCAGACTTCTCGTCAACGGCAGACTTACGGAACCTATACGGATTGAACGTTCAGTACGGCAGGGTTGCCCTTTGTCGACGGTGCTTTATGCCATTGCGATGGAACCACTCATTTGCGGATTACGGCGACGTTTGACAGGTATTCCACTCCGGGATCATATGTTCCGCTGCCGAGCTTACGCGGACGACTTGGCCCTCGTCGTACGTTCAGCGGCTGACGTACAAGCTGCGATGCAGTGGATTACCCGTTACAGTGCAGGGGCAGGGAGCGCTATGAACGTGGCAAAATCATGCGCCATGAAGATCGGCCGCGGCCTTCCCGCAGACAGCGTAGTTCCATTTCAACTGGTGGACACCCTTCGTTGTCTCGGATTGGTGTACACGCGAGACATTCGCCGCACCTCGGCGATCAATTTTCGGGCGCTGCTGCAACGCATCCGGGCGAACATACAAAACCACATACTACGCCCGCTGAATATGTGCCAGAGAGTCACCTTCGTCAATACCCATCTGGCAGCTCGGATACCCCATATAGCGCAGATTCTGCCCATCACTGCGACAATGGCGGCCAGGTTACAGGCAGCATTCGGCTATTTCATTTGTTCTGGACACATCTTCAAAGTCCAGTATCAAGCTCTCACCTTACCGAAGCGGGATGGTGGCCTCGATCTGGTTAATGTGAGAGCCAGGACTACGGCACTTTACACCAATACTATGCTCCGGTTATGGAAAAGCCAAAACGCTAGTTTTACTGGAATGTTGACTACCGAGCTCGCACCTGTTTCGCGACGACCACCGACGTCTTTGGCACACATCCCACCTCCGATGTCACATATCGGCCGTTTCTTTTTGGAGTACAGCTACATATGCACCGAGCTCCCCAGGACCAGGAAGACGACCACCCGCGACATCTACTGCCTTCTCCGAAAGTCTCCACCCCGCAACCCCGTCGAAACACGTCACCCCCAGGTTTCATGGCCTACAGTTTGGAAAACGATCCACCAACCATATCACACCACTGATACCACCTCTATGTGGTATCTTCTCGTCAACGGCAAGTATACTACAAGACAGAAACTGCATCGCATCGCACTGGTGGACTCACCCCTGTGCCTCAAGTGCAATGCCGAAGATACAGATTTACATCGTTTTGAGTGTGGGCCAGCAGCAGCTGTCTGGACCCTCGTACAGAAGATTGTGGCTTTCTACCTCCGAGTACCACCACATCATGTTTCTCCCACAATGATGATATATCCCGACACGACCTACTTTCCATCGGCTAAGTGGCACGCCATCACATGGATCAGTGGCATGGCTGTCAACTACCTCTTCCGGGACGACATCGTCGATCCGGTGGACTTTTGGACACGCCTCCGAGTCCATCACCACACCCTTCGCCGGCATCGACACTATCGGGCCACTTTCGCGAACTATTTACAGAGCATTTTCACCAACCCGCCACAAAGCTGGAATCTCAACGAACCGTGCCAGCCAAGACTGGACGATCCCACGTTCCCCTTCAATGGTCAATGATAGAATGCATTTTGTTCTGCTGGCGCGCCAACGTGGAGCATGGCGCGGAAAGTATTCCTATTTTATTTCACTTCTCTTTTCTCCTCCTCTTCTAAATTTGTTTTTCTCCTTACACATGTTTATCCATTTCACACATAGCTCTCTATCTGCAGCCTATTTGTTTTCTTTCTCTTGTGCTCCCCCAAACAAAAAAAAAAAAAAAAAAAAAAAAAAAAAAAATGCTGCTGATGGTGAGACTGTATACTCATTTATTTAAAAAAAAAAAAAAACATAAAAATACACAAGAAGGCCGTTGCGGAAATATAGCTACCTTTTATGTTTTACGTTTTCAAAGGATATTGTGTTATTTTATGAAGAACGTCATCTTTTATTTTCATACCCAAGAGGTTTTTATTTGTTTTCTTAAAAAAAACAAATTAGTAGAGCACTTATAACAAAAAAAAGTTGGTAGAGCACTTGCCCGCAAAAAAAAAAAAAAAAAAGATAAAAAAAAAGAAAAAAGAAAAAAAAAAAAAAAAAGTTGGTAGAGCACTTGTAAAAAAAAAAAAAAAAAAAAAAAAAAAAAAAAAAAAAAAAGTGGTAGAGCACTTGCCCGTGAAAGGCAAAGGTCCCGAGTTCGAGTCTCGGTCGGGCACACAGTTTTAATCTGCCAGGAAGTTTCATATCAGCGCACACTCCGCTGCAGAGTGAAAATCTCATTCTGGAAACATCCCCCAGGCTGTGGCTAAGCCATGTCTCCGCAATATCCTTTCTTTCAGGAGTGCTAGTTCTGCAAGGTTCGCAGGAGAGCTTCTGTAAAGTTTGGAAGGTAGAAGACGAGGTACTGGCAGAAGTAAAGCTGTGAGTACCGGTCGTGAGTCGTGCTTCGGTAGCTCAGTGGTAGAGCACTTGCCCGTGAAAGGCAAAGGTCCCGAGTTCGAGTCTCGGTCGGGCACACAGTTTTAATCTGCCAGGAAGTTTCAAAATTGGCTTTGTCTGAAAAGACGACATGTATCCATTCCTGTGTACAGGGCTGTTGCTAAGCTCATCACTGTTGGTGCACCTCTCTTGTGCTTCCACGTCAAGGGTGGGCACATCAGAGATCCCTGTTTTGACAGCTCGTGGTGCTGCTGTGTAGTCTCACCGTGTGTATCTCTTCTTTCCTGTGCTGCAAGGAAACCAGTTTCCTGACTCAAGTTGTGTCGTGGCCGTACGACACTGCACAGCCTAGCGAGACGTAGTGCATTGTAGCAAATCGTAGCCCAAACCAAATGTGCACACGACTACTTTAGCGCCTAATTTGCAAATGTTCCCTCACCACTCACCAAAACCAAAAGACAGTAAACCGAGCGAAGTTACTATAAGCGCTTTGGCATGATTATTAATTGCATAGGCCCACATTCTTACTGCTAAGGAGAAATAGTATTTCCTCAGTAAATAAATATAAAATAACCTGACGTGAGATTGTGTGTGAGCTATTAAAAATACTCCGTTTGAAACCTTGTACTTGGTCTTTCGTTAATTATTACGCAATCATCAATCAGCTGAACAAACTGAAATAAATTAAGTGCAGTTACCAACTACATGAACAAAAATAATGCACAGAATGTAATATCCTACAAGTCTGCCGGCCGGTGTGGCCGAGCGGTTCTAGGCGCTACAGTCTGGAACCGCACGACCGCTACGGTCGCAGGTTCGAATCCTGCATCGGGCATGGATGTGTGTGTGGTTTCCTTAGGTTAGTTAGGTTTAAGTAGTTCTAAGTTCTAGGTGCTGATGACCTCAGATATTAAGTCCCATAGTGCTCAGAGCCTTTGAGCCTACAAGTCTTACGGCCACTTTAACTTAGGGTATTCAGCTTTCCAGCATCTCCCACTGCTCTCATATAGTTTGCGAAAAGGTTTAGAATCCCGCGATGACTTCCTTAACAAGGTCTCTCACTGTTCTCATATAATTAGCGAAAGGGGCTTAGAACTCCGCAATTACATCTTTAACAAGATCAGGGCCGGTTTTCTTTCTTAATCACATTTAGCACGCCGTTTGTGGCTTGTAAAGGGCTCCCATGCAGTTCTGGTTTAGTTCGTCGTGCCATGTGCTGTGATTCATCCGACCGGTGAATCAATGTTGCATAGTGGTTTCGACACCGTCTCGTATGCGGGAAGAGGCGACTTACATCCTTGTCCAGCAATCTGTATTTCGGTTTCCTGTACTTTTGCTAAAACATTTCAGGCTGTTGCCACAATGGTTCCTTGAAAATGGTTGGGTTCCATCCTTGTTCAGTCAGAGATTGTGATTTACCTTTATTCACATAATCGTAGACAGAAACTTAAATTCTGACCTTTTTTCTTCCTACTGTGAGAGGCGTCCAGAGACCAGTGTACCCTGTCGCTAGCAAGACAGAAGTACATACTATGTGTGGCATTAGAAAAACTGTGGGTAGAAGCCGCGCGGAGTGACCGCGCGGTTAGAGGCGCCATGTCACTAATTGCGCGGCCCTTCGCGCCAGAGGTTCGAGTCCTCCCCCGGGCATGGGTGTGTGTGTGTGTGTGTTGTTCGTAGCATAAGTTAGTTTCAATAGTGTGCAAGTCTATGGAGCGATGACTCGGCAGTTTGCTCCCATAGGAATTCACACACATTTGAAAATTTGTGGGTAGAACACGTGAACTCTAGACGGGGAGCCGATCCTTCAAAAGGCTATGAGCACTATGGGACTTAACGTCTGAGGTCATCAGTCCCCTAGAACTTAGAACTACTTAAACCTGACTAACCTAAGGACATCAAACACATCAATGCCCGAGGCAGGATTCGAACCTGCGACCGTAGCAGGCACGTGGTTCCAGACTGAAGCTCCTAGAACCGCTCAGGCACACCGGCCGGCGGAGCCGATCCCTCACACCATTGGATGGTATAGACGAAGTTTTGCACTGCACACACAGTCCGTTGTAAAGTTGTGGTCATTTGTTTTACCCGTAAGGTCGAACGAGGTAGTGCGATAAAAGAGAGAGTGTTCTGTTATTTAGAAAGAATTTGTTTCAGATACCCATCCAACCAACCTTGATTCATGTTGATCTGGTCCGCTTGATAAGGGCATTAACATTTCTTATTTTTTTATCCACCTGCAAACTGGCTAGTACTCCCTGTGGATCCGCTCGTTGACGATCAAACTCTGATCGTTCTCTTCCCTTCGCACATTCAGACTATGACGTGCTATACACCGGACTATCGTCGTAATGTCATCTGTTAACAACGGAAGAAACAAACATTTTCCAAAGATGAGTAACACATCCAACGAAGTATATGTGAGCCTCACTATTCTTTCTCCTTTCTCGTTGGCAGATTTTCCTTCAAAATGGTTCAAATGGCTCTGAGCACTATGGGACTTAACATCTGAGGTCATCAGTGCCCTAGAACTTAGAACTACTTAAACGTGACTAACCTAAGGACATCACACACATCCATGCCCGAGGCAGGATTTGAACCTGCTACCGTAGCGGTCGCGCGGTTTCAGACTGAAGCGCCTAGAACCGCTCGGCCACACCGGCCGGCAGATTTTCCTTCTTTCCTGGCTCTGACTAACCGAAATTACTGCAGCTGCACCTATATTTTATTTCATCCAATCTTTACGGAATTAATGTGAAACGTGGGATCTGTCAGTCGATAAAAACTTCACACAATACTACTACAGACGTCTCAAATGAAAGTTCCACTCTCTTCGGTAGTTCTGTACACTTTCTTCATAAACGTGTGCCAGAAACCGTTGTTAGGAGCATGTAAATTATAAGATTTTGTGAACTATCTGAGCAGCATTAACTATTAAGTAACAGTTCTGTCTTCAATAAGTCACGCAATTGTTCACGCAAATGTTCACTCATATGAATGGTTCACAAGAAATAACCGAAAAATATCTTCTATATATCACTGTTACGTTACAGAGCATTCTTGTGATCGTCCTTTTCGGCACCTGTTGGTTCTTCAATCAAAAGAGCTTAAAAGATATATACCTGGAAATATTGGTATCGTTTCTTTGTCCATCCCTGAAAAGAGAAACGACTTGCTACACCAGCTTCATAATGTATTTGATAATTATCCAACCACGTATTAAAAGCATGTAAAATTCTAAATTCTAAGTTAACTAATTTTGTTGCATCTAATAAATGATATTTTTCGCTCCCCTAGGAGAACACAGATTTGCTACTTTTAAAAATTTCCTTACATTGTGTAACCATACAGTAGATCTTATTAGTTTCCCTGCACAGGTGAATTAAGGCGTTTGACTCGAAGAAATAATCAGCCTTCGTCCAGAAAGGAACAGAATCAGACGTCCTGATGGTTCCGTCCGTTCGATCTGATGAGGATAATTCGTGGTCTCCCTTAAACAATCGAGACTTCTGGCGAACTGGGTGTCGATGCAGTTTCCTACCTTCGTTAAAGTCCAGTTGAGCTTCAGTATGTATATGATGACCGCAACGTTTTGACTCCAGTTCCTCTATTCTCTAGGCGCTTCAGTCCGGAACCGCGCTACTGCTACGGTCGCAGGTTCGAATCCTGCCTCATGCATGGATGTGTGTGATGTCCTTAAGTTAGTTAGGTTTAAGTAGTTCTAAGCCTAGGGGACTGATGACCTCAGACGTTAAGTCCCATAGTGCTTAGAGCCATTTGAACCATTTGAACCTCTATTCTCTTCCTTTACAGTTACGTGAACTAAAAGAGAAATAAAATGATGCTCTTGCACCTGATGGTGTGCAAAATACTTGAAGCTAGAACTCAAAAATTTTCATCGATCCTTAGGGCTTACCACCAACTGAATGTTCTCTGCTGTTATAGTGCTCTCTTGTTGCCTGTACCGCTCTTCACTGGTGCCGGTACTTACGTGCTCCCTTTGACCACCTTCACACTGACTTCAGTTTTAGGTTCTTACATCTCCATCGCAGTTTCATGGCACCATGGATGTTCGATGTTAGATACCAGACTTCAGACCTTGGGTTCAGTTTGGCTCTTGTCTTTTACTGCAAGTAAATTATATGTCGTTTCAGTATGGAGGAGACGAAGTTGATTAATATCTACACTGTGGACTGAGAAGTTTCAAACGCAGCCATTAGCTTACTAATTGCGTAGCCTACTTATCTTTTCAGTGGTGTGCTTTTCCTTCTTCACGATCACAAGCTAACAATTTAAGTTTCCCTGCGGGAAATTACCGAAGGGAGCAATTTTTTTTTTCGAAAGGCATGAAGTGATTTGATCTCAGTGGATTGTGTGACTATACGCCTTGCCTGCCTCTCTTCTGTGTAGCCTTGAAAGCATCGTATTCGATCTTGCTTACAACACTGAATCAAGTAGTGAATTGTTACAGTAAATACTCAGGGCTAATCTGGGCGAGCATAAGATCAGGAAGGGTCGTACCTCAATCATAATAGCTGAAAGACGCCAGATTTGACTTGATAACTAAAATGTGTTGTATAGCAATGATTCACATTGCAGAAACGCAACTGACAAATAGTTTGCTCTGAAATCAATAGAAACAGGCCACTACTAATAAAATAACATAAATCTAAAAAGTCTTACAAAAGGAATTTCTTCATATATTTAGAAAGACTATAGTGCTGATGTGGGTGGAAGATAGACACCTCCTAACAGTTAGCAGCGTAACATGGCAAACTTTTAGCTACAGTGTACGTGGAAGCATACTTGCTAGCTTCTGGCCAGCATTTCATCTTCCGGTTTTGTAAATTAGCCTCGCAAAATGTAAACGACACCCGTCTTTTCTGCTTTAAATGAATGTTACTAGAAAAGGTAGATCAGTTTTACATACGAGTGAAACGAGATTGTCAGTTACAATCTGTTAACTGACCGATTAGTTTCATAATATGGTAATTTCTGCCTCCCTGATAAAGAATGAGAATGATTATTGGAGAAAATTGCAAGATATCAGTCAACAATACACCACACCATCCCACTATAGTTGTGAGGCAGTGGTTGAGCAATGTTAATCGAAAGTAGAGTAAATAAGATTTGCTCTCTTGTTAAATTCTTCGTGTGTACGCATTCCAGAATGTGTCATGAGGCCCACGTTAGACGAGAAACACACAAGGGAGATCGTCTTTGTCGTCTTGTCGCAGCAGGTGGAAGATAGGGAAGCGAACGTATAACAGTGATCCGTAGGCCCAGTCGGCGTCGCAGAGGTGCAACATGCTCCGGAGATACACGCCTACTACTTTGTCTATCCGTGGTGGAGTCACTTAGAAGCTGAAGGGATCTTCGCACAGTGTAGCAGGGCGCATAGTCGGCGAAAGGTTCCTACTCTTTTGCAGAAGCGCTCTCGTGTAAGTGGAATGAAAACTGCCCTTGTTCTGGCCGTGGCTATTCTCCACGAACTATGTCTCCAGATGTTTTTCTAGTGCCATCCAGCCTGCAACAACGCCCAACCACAAAAGGGCCGTGTGGCGGAGCAACGGTGCGGCCGGTTTCCTATCTCCACTAGATAAGTTGTCTTGACACCTTGATGGCACATAGCTCAGACAACAAAAATCTTTGGATGGTAAAATTTGATTGGTCACTCATTGAATTTCGCTTTGATGAACACAGTAACTTCGCGTTTCTCTCGTCACCTTGGCGGACCGGTTGTCGTACGAATGTGACTGAGCGAGGCAAGCTTATGTTTTTTTCTTGTGGAAAGGCTAAGAAGGATGTAGACACAAAGTATGAAGAACATTCTGGTGGCAATCTCCCAGTGGAGCAGCAGTATATTGTATGGCACACTGAGAGGAACAGTCATCAAGATTGTAGCATTGGTGGATTTCAGTTCTGTTGGCCTACTCCGAGTGGTGCAGACATCGAAACTCTGAGAGCAGAGCCTGATAAGCGTAGACACAGCCTTCCCTCGACGATTTTGGCCTTTCGACTTGGGAAGCGCGGCATTACTAAGTAGGATACTAGGCCCTTATGGAGGTGAGGTTTTCACTTAGTTTCATTTCGTTGATTCAGCTCGGCGTTTCTCTGTAGTTCATGAGTTCTGAGCAGGTGTAGTTCACCTCATGCATGCTTAATTAGCCGCCGGCTGCTGTGGTCGAGCGGTTCTAGGCGCTTCAGTTCAGAACCACGCGGCTGCTACTGGCGTAGGTTCGAATCCTGAATCGGGCATGGAGGTGTGTGATGTACTTAGGTTAAATAGATTTAAGTAGTTCTAAGTCTACGGGACTGATGACCTCAGATGTTAAGTCCCATAGTTCTTAGAGCCAATTAAACTAGCCGCGCAGGGTAGCCGAACGGTGCGCCTTGCCACGGTTCGCGCGGGTCCACGCGAAGGAGGTTTGAGTCCTCCTAGTGTGTAAGCCTAGGGACCGACGACCTCAGCAGTTGGTCCCATAGGAACTTGCCACAAATTTCCAAATTTCCATGCTTAATTAACCTCCCTGTAGTACAGGGTGGGGCAAATAAAAGTGGCCCGGATAGCAGAGTTCCAGGGTACAAAGAAACACAGAAGAGGAAAGGAAATACAATACTAACCTGACTATAGCAGATATTGACACTTTTGGGTCCTGGTCAGCAAGCTGCTGAAGGCGGATCAAAGCTGGAGTGCTGGGATTGCTTCAATATCATCTGAAATGTTCTGCTGGAGTTCTTGAAGACTATGAGGGTTGTTGCGAAACACCTTAGACTCGAGGGCTCCCCACACAAAGTAATCACACAATGACAGATCAGGTGACCTCGGTGACCAGCTAGGCCGCGACCAGACTGCAAGTCTCGGTGGAGCATTCGTCCCCATGATCGATATGATACGCAGGCTTCTTGCGACAGGCGTCACGTTTATTTGTTGGGATTCTAAAACGTTTCCTGGTGAACTGCAGCCACATTTTCTAGTTTGCTGGCACGTTTCGGAATGCTCTTTGACTTGAAAGGCAAAGGTCCCGAGTTCGAGTCTCCGTCGGGCACACAGTTTTAATCTGCCAGGAAGTTTCATATCAGCGCACACTCCGCTGCAGAGTGAAAATCTCATTCTGGAAACATCCCCCAGGCTGTGGCTAAGCCATGTCTCCGTAATATCCTTTCTTTCGGGAGTGCTAGTTCTGCAAGGTTCGCAGGAGAGCTTGTGTAAAGTTTGGAAGGTAGGAGACGAGGTACTGGCGGAAGTAAAGCTGTGAGTACCGGGCGTGATTCGTGCTTCGGTAGCTCAGTTGGTAGAGCACTTGCCCGCGGTAGGCAAAGGTCCCGAGTTCGAGTCTCGGTCGGGCACACAGTTTTAATCTGCCAGGAAGTTTCTTTGACTTGTTCAGATCCTGTCTAACGCCATTTTCGGACTAAGCGTTGCGTGACACTCTTTGCTGGCGTTTTGACAGCATTAAACTTCTCAGCAAACAGATCGTTTCCACGATTTTGTTGTCACGTAACTTTCCACAACGAACACCCGCTGTTCCACTGTGAATACCAACGTCCCGTCTGCATTGTTCCATTCAAACCGACACTGCGCGCATTTACACTCTGACCCTGTGTGGATCACGTGGCGGGCTTACACGTGTTGTGCGATTCAGGGGGTGTGGTTATATGCATACTTTCACGTCCAATCGTATCCACTCGTCAGGGCCACTTTTATTTGCCCAGCTCTGTAAATGATCAAAGCAATTTTTGTATTCATCACACCTCGTGGATTTTGGCCGAACGCGTTTCAGGTCTTCCGTTCCGTCCTCCTAGTTTTCCTTGCAGCCCAACCCTTCCCCCTCCCCTCTCCTGTACCACGTCCAGTCCCTATGTTCCTTAAATATTTTAATACTCGGACGTCCCTTTTGAGATGTAAATAACTAGGTGAATTATTACGAATACTGAGACAATCTTCTACTGTTTCTTGTTCCGGGCACAGCGTCGGCATGGTTACTGACGGATTTGTCGTTGTTTATTTAAGGAGTGGTCAAATGCCCTTCCTGTCGCCACTCCGTTACCCTCCGCCACCCTCCCCCCCCCCCCTCCCCACTCTGGTACGAATTACCTGTACTTCAAACGTGTACATGTAGTGTTATTCATGGGAAAATGAGTGACAATTTTTTAAATGTTTGCGAATCGTGTGAAAGAGGCAGGGCTTGGCTACCAACCCGGTATTAACCTAGTGGGACGTGCGAAACAGTCTATAAACAACATCCACGTTGGGTGGCCTACTGATGATCGTCGTTAATCCGCCAGGCAGATTCGACCCGTCTCGAAAGGGACGCTTTAACACGTACGGCTGTTGGGCTGGCATACTACTGTTGCAGTGTTAATGAAAAACAGTAAACAATCGATCATAATCGGAATCTAGAGTTTCCTTTCCGTTGTTAAGACTCGCAACTCCATTTAATGCGTTTTGAGGGAACTTTACAAATCTGTTAGTGTGTCGTTACCTGGCTGATTGTAACTGCCAAATCCCTCCCAGCAGAGGTGTCACTGCGCCCAATCCGCTGGCGTTTTGTTACTCTCAATAGGTCTTTGACTATTTTCGTTCTTGTTGTCCCTTTGCTTCTCTTTCCTAAAATTTTTCCTTCCTATAATTATGTTACAAACTTGTTGTCTCAATAAATGCCCAAAAATATAAGTTTTTCTTTTTTGTTATCAGGTTTCTCTGCCCACTGATCTCTTTCAGAACATCTTCGTTGGTTTTTCTTTCTGTCCAGCTGGTTTTCGTCTCCCTTACACAAAGCTAAATTTCCCTCTCTGCCCAGCACTTCCTATCTGCCATTCGATACGAATGTCCTGATAAACTTCATGTTTTGTTTTCTGTTTTTTGTGTTTGTTTTCTATACCAAACGACGTCTACAGAAGCAGTTGTTTCGTTCATTGACAGCGCGTTTAGCTGTGTAACATGGCAACTATTTATTCTTCTTTTCATTATTTACCCAATCTCACTATGTATTATGTATGCAGTGATCAGAAACAGCCTGAAAAGCTTGTAAACGTGTTGTAGGGAAGGTTACGTAGATAAATAACTGTTAAGAAAAAGTTCAATACGTTGCGCTGTTTACGAGTTAATTAGTATTGAAGTTAAGTGAACAGGTCGTGGCGGGTGCAAATTGAAGCAGCCTGCCAGATATAATTAGTATTTATTGTTCTCATAGCAAAGATGATAGCGCACGAGACTGTCCAGCGTTTGGCTCGGGTTCGATCCTTACTATTGTTCCACCTCCATTTGTAATTGTAATATTCAGTTATCAGTGAATTCCAGCAGAACTTCATGAGACGTGTCTCATATATGGTCTGATTTCCATGTTGCACCTATTGGGTTTAGTAATTGAAATACCTAATTAACATTTTATATCTTTCTATTTGGATGTCAGGTGTTTTCCTCCTTTTTTTTTTTTTTTTGCTTACTAATACAAATTTTGTGTTTTGGTTACTATTAGGTTGGTGCATAAGTTCGCAGCGTTTATCCATGAGTTTAAGAAAAACAAAAGATACACTGGACCATGGACCTTGCCGTCGGTGGGGTGAACTGCGTGCCTCAGCGATCCCAATAGCCATACTGTAGGTACAACCGCAAACGAAGGACATCTGTTGAGTGGCCAGAATACGTGTGGTTCCTGAAGAGGGGCAGCAGCCTTTTCAGTTGGTGCACGGGCAACAATCTGATGATTGACTGATCTGGTCCTGTAATATGAACCGAAACAGCCTTGCTGTGCTAGTACTGCGAACGTCCGAAAGCAAGGGGAAACTACAGCCATAATTTTTCCCGTGGACATGCAGCTCTACTGCATGGTTAAATGAAGATGGCGTCCTCTTGGGTAAAATATTCCAGAGGTAAAATAATCACCCATTAGGATCTCCGGGCGAGGACTACTCAGGAGAACGTCGTGATCAGGAAAAACAAAACTGACATTCTGTGGATAGGTGAGTGGAAGTTAGAACTCTTAATCGGGCAGGTAGGTTACAGTGTTCAGAAAGGGAAATGGATAGGTTGAAGTGAGATATAACAGGAATCAGTGAAGTTCAGTGGCAGGAGGAACAGGACTTCTGGTCTGTTGAATACAGGGTTATAAATCCGAAGTCAAGTAAGGTTAATGCAGGAGTGGGTTTAAATATGAATAAGAAAACAGGAGCGCAGGTAATCTACTATCAACAACATAGAGAACGCATTACCGTAGCCAAGATAGACACGAAAATCACGCCTACAACAGTAGTACAAGTTTACATCCAACTATCTCCGCAAATGATTAAGAGATTATTCAGATAGTTAGAGGAGACAAAAATGTGATTGTCATTAGGTACTGGATTCCGATAGTATGAAAAGGAAGAGAAGGAAAACGTAGTAGGTCATTATGGACTGGGGGAAAGGAATGAAAGAGGAAGCCCCTAGTAAAATTTTGCACAGATCTTCATTTAAACATCGCTAACACTTGGTTCAAATGGTTCAAATGGCTCTGAGCACTATGGGACTTAACATCTGTGGTCATCAGTCCCCTAGAACTTAGAACAACTTAAACCTAACTAACCTAAGGACATCACACACATCCATGCCCGAGGCAGGATTCAAACCTGCGACCGGAGCGGTCACGCGGTTCCAGACTGAAGCGCCTTTAACCGCACGGCCACACCGGCCGGCACTAACACTTGGTTTAACAATAGTAGGAGAAGGTCATATATGTTGTGAGTGTGTGGGTTTTATTTTTTCAAGTTCCACAATGGATTGATCCAACAAGTACCCTTTGGCTCCTGCAAGAAACAATTTCCATCTCACACTACTACAGAAGTCAGACAGACCCTCCTAATGTACCAAGAAGAACTGCTTGAAAAACATTCAGCAACAAATATCTTCTGGAGTCGTCCACTGTAAGGAAAACACACAAAAATACTCTATATTCTTACGTAACTAGTGGAATACTTGGGTACTGGAGTACTGCTAGTTAGTGTAAGAAAAACATTAAACGAACGAAAAATATTATTTATTGCAAAAAATATTCTGAGAAATCAAGTGAAACTTCATCTTATAAATTAATAAAATTCCGGGTTCTTTACGGAACAGTAGATTGCCTCTCATGGATAGGAATGCTATTATTTTACAAAGTATGGAAAGGTTCTTTTCTCCCTTTTCTTTAAGAACGTTATTTACTCCGCAGAATGGCTGAGTGCTGCGCCTACACAACTTGAATAACTTTTCTAGGTATGGCCAAGGCTGTCGCGTGAGAAACGTAATGGAGTGTACTGTTAGGGAGAAGAGATGGGGCTCGCATATGCTGTAGCGCACAATACCGTGAGCTGCGACGACTGCTGCCTGCGTCGCTCACTGCTGACAAATAACACAACTATCTCTTTCTATCTGGATTGACCTTCATCAGTGAAACTCCCCCTACGCCTTGATGAAGTCAAGGACTCCTATTTGCCCATAGTCTAACTATTGGCCGCAATGCCACTCAATATTTGCTCACGGGCGTTTAACTAGTACTCTTTAACTAGTACTCTCTCCGTGCTCACACTGCACAATAAGTGTGGTGGCCATCACAGTGAACAACGCTTACTCGCGAGTTCTTCACTCAAATTCGCTAACGACAGAGGGGCTCTCCCAGTGAAGTACTGAGGAGAGACTTTGTTCCTCGCACTTTGCGTACATGTACGAGCGCACTCGCTCTCATTACGTATTCCCACTCCAAGAGCGACAACAGAACGGCCCCTTTTTCTGGAAAAATTACAAAAGTATATCATTCACTGTCGTCCCTCACTTCTCTCGCTCTTTGCGTCAGAAATATTCCACCAATCAGCGTTGCTCTTTTAAATGGGAGAATGACGTTTCGTTGAAGTCGAGCAATGCGGAAATGTGTAGCAACTCTGTTAGGGGTATACTGTCCTCCTGTGAGAACTCGATAACTACGCAGTCGGTCCATCAAAAATGCATCTTCTGGGCGCTCCCACACAATGTAGCAGAATTTGCTTTTAAGTCGAACACAGGGGTCGTTATTCCTTCGCTCTGGCAAAAGCTGTCCTCTCTCTGGGCGATTGCTGCGGCTGAAGTACATGTGTGTTGACTTACCCCTGTGAAGGGACAGGCCTACCAGTGGGCTGGTTGCCTCTTTAGAACGAAAATTCCTGTAGCTGTCATGTTGTGGACGCCAGCATCGACTTTTTCAACCTAGGTGTGCACTTGCAATTTACTTATTAGATTTGCATATCACTTACATGAATTCATACAAAATTGATTCTAGCTTCTCGAGTTTGGGTTCGAATGAAGCGTCTGGATGTGCAGAATACGATTGTGGGGACAGATTATGTAAGAAATGAAGGTCAGGAGACCACGACACCTTACAATGTGGAAGAGGAATGGAGACAGGGGAAGGTTTCAGTTTAATTATACAGTATAATGGTTAAACAGAGATTCAGGATGCAGATTTCAAATTGTAAGATATTTCCGGGGGCAGGTGTGGGCTTGGGCCACAATTTATTGATTATGAAATGTAGATTAAAACTGAAGAAATTGGAAAAAGTAAGGAAATTAAGGAGATGGGACCTGGATAAGTTGAAAGAACCAGCGCTTGTTGAGAGTTTCAGACTCAACATTAGGCAACGGTTGACTAGAGTAGAGGAAAAGAATCCAGAAGAAGACGAGTGGGTAGCTTTGAGAAATGGTGAAGGTAGCAGAGGGTCAAATTGGTAAAAATACAAGACCTAGTAGAAATCCTTGGATAACACAAGAAAAATTGAATTCCGATGAAGGAGAGAATTTTAAAATGGAGCAACTGAAGTAGGCGAATGGAATACAAACGTTTTGACAGGAAATGCAGAAGTGCTAAGCAGGAATGGCTAGAGGACAAATGTAAGGATTAGGAAGCATATATCAACAGGGAAAAGGTAGATACTGCCTACAGGAAAATTAAACGAGTCTTCAGGGAAAAGAGAAGCAGCTGTATGAATATCAAGAGCTGAGATGGTGAAGTAGTCCTAAGCAAAGAAGGGAAATCTGTAAGGTGAAAGATGAGATGACAGATATGATACTGAGAGAAGAATTTGACTAAAATCTGTAAAATCGAAGTCGAAACGAGGCTCCAGGAGTGGACGATACTCCATCAGAACTACTGATAGCCTTGGGAGAGCCAGCCATGACAAAACTTTTCCATCTGGTGTGCAAGATGTATGAGACATGTGAAACACCCTCAGACTTCGAGAAGAATGTAGTAATTACATTTCCAAAGAAAGTAGTTGCTGACAAGTGCGAAAATCCCGAACTATCAGTTTAATAAGTTATGTTTGTAAAAGACTTACGTGAATTGTTTGCATAAGAATGGAAAAACTGGTAGAAGGCGACCTCGGGGAAGATCAGTTTGGTTTCCGAAGAAATGTAGGAACACATGAGGCAATAATGACTCTACGACTAATCTTAGAAGATAGATTAAAGAAAGGAAAACCTACATTTATAACGTTTCTGAACTTAGAGAAAGCTTTTGACAGTATAGACTGTAATATTCTCTTCGAAATTCTGAAGGTGGCAACGGTCAAATATTTGTACAGAAACCACACGGCGGTTATAAGAGTCGAGGGGGATGAAAGAGAAGCAGTGGTTGAAAAGGGAGTGAGATATGGTTGTATTCTATACCAGATGTTACACCATATGTACACTAAACAAGCAATAAAGGAAACCAATCTGGAGTAGGAATTAAAGTTCAGGGTGCAGAAATAAAAACTTTGAGGTTTGCCGATGACATTGCAATTCTGTCGGAGACAGCAAATGACTTGGAAGAGCAGTTGAATATAATGGACAGGTCTTGAAAGGGGGTATAAGATGAACATCAGTGAAAGCAAACAAGGGTAATGGGATGTAGTCCAATTAAACCAGGTGATGCGAAGGGAATCACACTAGGAAACGAGATACTTAAAGTATCAGATGAGGTTTGCTATTTGGGCAGCAAAATAACTGATGATGGTCGAAGTAGAGAGGATATAAAATGACAAGAAAAGCATTTATGGAGAAAGGAAATTTGTTAATATCGAATATAGATTTAAATGTTAGGAGATATTTTCTGAAGGTATTTGTCTGGAGAGTAGCCTTGTATGGAAGTGAAACATGGACTGCCTTGGGCATGGACGTGTGTGATGTCCTTAGGTTGATTAGGTTTAAGTAGTTCTAAGTTCTAGGGGACTGCTGACCTCAGATGTTAAGTCCCATAGTGCTCAGAGCCACTTAACCGTTTTTTTAAAAACATGGACGATAAACAGTTTCGATAAAAAGAGGATAGAGGCTTTCGAAATGTGGTGCTACAGAAGAATGCTGAAGGTTAGATGGGCCTACCACATAACTGGCCAGAATTGGGGAGACAAGAAATTTGTGGCACAACTTGACCAAAAGAATGGATCAGTTGATAGGACGCATTCTGAGACATGAAGTTTCTTTTTTTGGGGGGGGGGAGGGGAGGGGAGGGAGGTAAAAATCGTAGATAGAAACCAAAGAGTGAATACAGTAAGCAGATTCAGAAAGATGTAGGTCAAGGTAGTTAGTTGTTTGTAGATAAAGAGACTCGCACAGGATAGAATAGCAACGAGAGCTTCATCAAATATTGTGGGCCAACTTGACCAAAAGAAGGTATCGGTTGATAGGACACATTCTGAAACATCTAGTATAAAATGTAGAATTTGAGGGAAATTTTGGGGTGAAAATCGTAGTGAGAGATGGCTCAAATGGCTCTAAGCACTATGAGACCTAACATCTGAGGTCATCAGTCCCCTAGACTTAGAACTACTTAAACGTAACTAACCTAAGGACACCACACACATCCATGCTCGAGGCAGGATTCGAACCTGCGACTATAGCAGCAGCGCGGTTCCGGACTGAAGCTCCTAGAACCGCTCAGCCACAGCGATCGCCTCGTAGTGAGGGACCAATAGATGAGTACAGTAAGCAGATCCAGAAAGATGAAGGTTACAGTTGTTATTCGTAGATTAAGAGGCTAGCACAGGATGGACTAGTATGGAGAGCGGCATCAAACTGGTCTTCAGACTGAAGACCACAACAACAATAACAATAACAACAACAACAGTGCATAACAGAGACTTTAGTCGTCAACAATAGACTCCAAGGAAAAAGAAAGGCACACCACAAAGGTATTAAGAAAGCTGGTCACAAATCGATATTCACGCAGGAATCGACGGAAAATGCAAAATTGAGTACTGTGGCGGCCGATTGATGAATGTGTGACGCTGCAGCGCAGTTTCACCGCGCAGCTGACAAGTATGGTAAACGTGGCACATGCCAATACCAGGGCCTGAAGTCTGTGAATTTCGTTTCGTGTACTCAGTTGGTCAGTAACAGTGCCTCGCAGACAGGATGATGAACCAGCAGCATTTGAGAGAGGACGTGTACTCAGCTCAAAGAAGCCGATTGGAGTATTCGCCAAATCGATCGACATTTGAATAGGAGCCATGCTATTGTTCGACAGTGTAAGCAGGAGTGGGAGAGCCACGGCCGAACACCATAGTTGAAACCATTCAAGAAGCAAGCGGTCGACCTAGAGAGACGACCATACATGAGGACCGAGCAGTCGTCAGAGGCACTTAGCTTCCCAAACTCAACATTATCATCAATCCGACATGCAGCTGATGTATCAGTAACCACAAGGACGATTAACGGGCGGCTGACAGAAAGGCAGCTAAACTCAAGTCGCCCCTTGCAAAAACTACCGTTAACCTCTGTACACCAACAAGCACATTTTCAATGGTGTCGGGCACATTCTACCTGGAATCTCACTGACTGAAGTAGAATTGCCTTCAGCGATGAGTCCCACTTAGAACTGAGCCCTGACGGCCAGTCAAGACGTGTTTGGAGACGTCCTGGACAGCGGTAGGATATGAACCTGACTGTCGACCGCAGTACGGACAGACATGCAGGAGTGATGGTCTGGGGTGCCATTCATTTAATACCAGGACACTATTGTTTGTGATTCGCGGCACCATTACAGCACAGCGGTACGTCGACGATATTCTAGGTCCTGTTTCGTTGCACTTCGTGCAAGCCATCCTGGGCTTACATTTCAGTAAGGTAATGCCCGCCAGCATAAAGCGAGAATTTCTACTGCTTGTCTTCTCTACCCTGGCCAGCGAGGTCGCCAGATCTTTCCACATCTGAGAACGTATTGTAGTGGATGGTACCAGAATGTGGCGTATTAAAACTCGGCCGAGCTATTCGAATGATTTATTCTTTCCCACTACAGTGCTTCGTTGACCTCGGTGGGCGTCACAGGCCCCGCAATGCTGAGGCCACCGCCGCAGCGACCTGTGCAACGCAAAGCTGTGTCGTGCTGGCCTTGTTCGCCAGCTGTAGAGTTCAGATTACGTCAGGATGGCTGCGCCAGTAGCCGACTCAGCGGCCACCGTCCCCGTTGACTCCGCGCTGCCCGCCAGGAGCCATAGGCCGTCCCCGCTGCTGTTTCTTCCTCAGCTGGCTTAGCTGGGAATGCGGTGGCAATGACCGCCTACGATCCTGCGTCGGAATCTGCGGCCCCGTGCCACGAAAGTCTCCGGTGTGTGTCGGGAGCCGAGACGACTGTCCACAGTAGCGAGCCGAAGAGTGGCCCACCCTGGTTGACTGCGGACCCCGCGTCGGCCCCAGAGGCTAGAACCAATGACCTGCCGTGAATTGGGATCTGCTGCCGTGTGTCGCCGGTAGTGTGACACGCCCCGCCGTCCTGGAGATCTGCCACACTTGAATGAATCTCGTTAGAAAACAATAACTATTTATACTCAGCTGCATGCTTCTGATTCGCTAACGCATCACTCCGAGTCACGTACGCCTCACGCCCCGGTTGCGCCAGTGGGCCCCTTCTGCCTACAGCTTGCGCCATGCGAACCGCTGCGTTTACTCTTTTCAACAGTTCGACAGCCCTGTGACCTCCATTCCACTTCACAACCAGTCAGGGTAACTTACTGCAATCCGGCCCGCACCTGGCTCTAACTTGTGCTCAGAATATCGCACAAAACTAACTTTCCCTATCCTAAACGGTGGTGCCGCTACAGTATGGAGTATTGTGGTCAGCGTTCTCAAACCAGCTCAGGAATTTGATCATCCAACACGCCGACTGGGCAGAATTTGTTCGATATCCTTCAGGAGGACATCCAATGGCTCTCTGTATCAATGGTAAGCCGAGTAACCGGTTGCATTGGGGACAGAGGTGAACTACAACATTATTGACTTGCTCAATTAGTGAAGCTCTTTGTTTTGAATAAATCATCCAATTTGTCTGAAATTGTAATTTTTTTTTTTTTTTTTGTCTGTACATGTACATCACATCTACCGTTTTCCGTCCCATTCAGATAATTCCTTCGTAGTGCACCATTTCTTAGGTCTTAGAGTGTATATTCTCCTTAAGTATTTACGTCGGTCTTCCAAGGCTGGGTAATGCGACTGTGGAAATTACATGGTTTTGAGACGAAGAACTTATGAAGACATGTTCGGAGCGCATTCTCATCCGGAAGGGAAGTTCCTTGAAGGTTGTTCGATAGACAGCAGAAAAGATGGAAACCTGGGGGCGTAAGATCAAGTGAAGAAGTTGGGTGTGGAATGACTTTCCAACCCAACTCCTGTACAGTGTTCCTTGTTAGTCTATCGGAATACGGACGGGCGTTTTCGTGGAGTAGCATCGCTTCACACAGGCTTCCCGCTCATTATTCTTAGACTGCTGTGCGAGACGTTTCAGTTGTTGACAGTTTCTGACAATAGTCATCGTTACACATCGGGGAAGCAGTCCATAGTACAGCACACCGTCACTGTTCCACCAGATGCCTTACATTATCTTTTGTGGATGCGAGCAGGTCTTTGCACTAGGAGTTGCAGCTTTGTTTCAGCTCAGCCGCTGATTTCTTTATCGTCCCCAGTAACGATGCAGTATAGAAATGGTCGGTGTTGTTCACGAGCCAACTGATAACGAACAAGCAGAGATCCACATATGGCCACCCACTGATTTTCGTTAGTTTTGCTTAGAGCATGCGCTACCTATACACCGGATTTTTGAAACTTTACCATTGCTTGAAAATATCGCACGATGGTGGAACAATCACAGTTCGTCGTATTTACCAGTTTTCGAGTACACTGATGTGGTTCATTGTGCATTAATGCGTTTGCACGATTTTCATCAAACCCGGAAGCTCGGATGTCAACTGATGTCCCTGATGTCAACACGATCCTTGCTATAAGGTGAAAATCATTTTCATGCGGTGCTCTCTCCAATAGCATTATACCCATACATGACGCAAATGTTTCTGGCTGCCTCTGCTATTGTCACCTCTCTACTGAACCGAAACAGAAGATGTAGGAAATGAACCAATTTCTCCACTGGACACTCCATCTTCTAGAGTCCACCGCTCCACACACTATCTGCAAATGACAAAATGACAAAAGGTAAACTCAAATAGCAACCGTGAACTACAAATAATGACAATCGATATACAAATCCGTAGCAAACGGATCACCAACATGCAATACAAAAACTAGGTGCACCAACCTAATAGTCTAAAGATCAAAGTTTTACATATATACTGCAAATTTAGTTGAGTTATATCAGAATTGAAATCAACCACTCGTATGTAACGAATAACGAGTTCTCAGCCGGTGGGTGTCTGGCGCCAGACAATATCGATTCTTACTTCCATCTTTGATAGTTGTCCCTGTGAATTGTTCTCTTTGCGTTGTAAGCAGGCTATTTAGGTTTTCTTATTGGTAACTCCACGTAGCGCTCTGTATGAAAATCTATGTAAGTAGGCTATTTAGGTTTTCTTATTGGTAACTCCACGTAGCGCTCTGTATGAAAATCACTGGCTGTGCAGTGTACAGTCTGTGGCTAGTTTGCTTTGTTGTCTGCCATTGTAGTGTTGGGCAGCTGGATGTTAACAGCGCGTAGCGTTGCGCAGTTGGAGGCGAGCCGCCAGCAGTGGTGGATTAGGGGAAGTGAGATGGCGGATTTTTGAGAATGGATAATCTAGAGGTGTGTCCATCAGAAACAGTACATTTGTAAGAATGGATGTCATGAACTGCTATATATATTACGACTATTAAGGTAAATAAATTGTTTGGTCTCTATTAAAATCTTTCATTTGCTAACTATGCCTATCAGTAGTTAGTGCCTTCCGTAGTTTGAATCTTTTATTTAGCTGGCAGTAGTGGCGCTCGCTGTATTGCAGTAGTTCGAGTAACGAAAATTTTTGTGAGGTAAGTGATTTGTGAAATGTATAGGTTAATTTAGTCAGGGCCATTCTCTTGTAGGGATTACTGTAAGTCAGATTGCGTTGCGCTAAAAAAATATTGTGTGTCAGTTTAAGCACAGCCATGTATAATTTTTCTAAGGGGACGTATCAGCGTCTTTGAGGCAGGCTATTTATGGTGGCGCGCGTGCGCAAGTCGCGGAGAGAGTGGGTCCACGCATGAGCCGAGTCAGTCTGTGACGTGACGTGCTTTCGATGTCGTCGTTGTGGGGAGTTGGCGACACCATGTCACGTGGCACGGCCGTATGCCGTGAGGACCAGTTGAGTTGAAGCATGGGCCCCTGCCGGAAAGTATTGAAGTTGTATTACACGGATGGCCATTGGCGACCAGGATTTGATAATACCTCTAGAGCTCTGTGGATGGATGGCGTGTGAATTTCACATGAAGAAGAAGAAATTAATCGCCAAGCTTTCGTGGTGGGCTGCTCCTTCTATATATAGTGAACATTATTGTGTACTTAAGGACAGTTGACTGTTGCAGTTGCTCGTGCTAGTGGCCAGTGCTGGGCTGTTTGGGCTGTTTTGGGGGAGGAGACCTGACAGCGAGGTCATCGGTCTCATCGGATTAAGGAAGGATGGGGAAGGAAGGCGGCCGTGCCCTTTGAAAGGAACCACCCCGGCATTTGCCTGGAGCGATTTAGGGAAATCACAGAAAACCTAATCAGGATGTGCGGACGCGGGATTGAACCGTCGTCCTCCCGAATGCGCGTCCAATGTGCTAACCGCTGCGTAGTGGCCAGCAAAACATTCACTGCAGTGGTGGCGAGGCGAGTTATGTTCTGGAATGGCCATGAAATTATGTTACTAAAGTGGCTAGAAATAGCGCCTCGTATTTGTAAGTTTGGATTTGGTGCTTAGTGGCACGCAAAATGTAGCTGGTTCACTTGAACGTCATTTCTTAATTTAGTTATGGATTTAGAATTTTCTGGTTTTACGAATTAGTGGTAGTTGTTGTTTCTTAATAATTTCTTGTGTGTATGGAAGGCAAGTGGCCATGATAAATATAGGTCACGTTGTGTTTTGTGGTCGGATAGAGGCCGAGTGTATTTTGGTCTGTAGCGACCTATTGAAGTGACATTAGTTTTCTATTGCTATTTCAAATACCTATTTGAAGGTTGATTGTCACGTTAGGTACTGCACGTTTCATTTACGTGGTGTCAGCAATTCAGCAAAGACAGATTATCTTGTAAGGTGGTCCTTAAGTCATTGGGTGTGGACTGACACATCTTTTCACGTAGTATATACATTTTTTAAAAAATTTTTTTGAATGAAAGGAAACTAAGCTCCTTAATTCTGTTCATTGATTAACTTGTAATATGTTCATATTAAGGTATTGATTATATATATATATATATATATATATATATATATATATATATATATATATAAACTCTTCGTCTTTGAATATGTCTGCTTGTGTCTGTATATGTGTTGATGGATATGTGTGTGTGCGAGTGTATACCCGTCCTTTTTTCCCCCTAAGGTAAGTCTCTCCGCTCCCGGGATTGGAATGACTCCTTACCCTCTCCCTTAAAACCCACATCCTTTCGTCTTTCCCTTTCCTCCCCTCTTTCCTGACAAAGCAACCGTTGGTTGCGAAAGCTAGAATTTTGTGTGTATGTTTGTGTTTGTTTGTGTGTCTATCGACCTGCCAGCGCTTTCGTTTGGTAAATCACATCATCTTTGTTTATATATATATGCGCTCGTCGGTTGGTGATGGTCGTGTGCTCAGCCACCACTTTCGTCATGCTTGGTCTCCCAGGTCCCCAGACCTCAGCCCATGCGATTATTGGCTTTGGGGTTACCTGAAGTCGCAAGTGTATCGGGATCGACCTACATCTCTAGGGATGCTGAAAGACAACATCCGACGCCAATGCCTCACCATAACTCCGGACATGCTTTAAAGTGCTGTTCACAACATTATTGCTCGACTACAGCTACTGTTGAGGAATGATGGTGGACATATTGAGCATTTCCTGTAAAGAACATCATCTTTGCTTTGTCTTACTTTGTTATGCTAATTACTGCTATTCTGATCAGATGAAGCGCCATCTGTCAGAGATTTTTGAACTTTTTTTTTGTTCTAATAAAACTCCTTGTCATTCCAAGGATGTGTGTCAATTTGTACCTCTCTATCTACATTATTCCGTGATTTATTCAGTTTTCAAATTGATACTGACTTTTTGATCACCCGGTACTACAGTGTGTCTTCCGCTCATATTTCCTGTTTTCAGAAAAGTGTATAGTGGTCGAGGCGAGCATACCTCGCCCTGCAAGCTTGCAGTGTGACGGATCTCAGGATTTGAACTCAGGGCCGTCCGGACCTCGTTAACGCGCGATTTCTCTATTCCATTCAACGAGAGGCTTGTTTTAGGCAGAAGATTTCCCACTGCCTAAAGTTGAGTATACGTTCACCCTCTGGATCGTGTGTTTGTGAAATCGTAATAGATTAACGTTTGCTCGCGTCCATCACATGTTCTTCAAATTGCCGTTTTGCCTTAAGCTTGCATAAAGTCTAGAATCTCCTGGACGTCGAGTGTAGTAGAATGCTAAGTGTAAACAGATCAATTAATAGTACCCTTCAGGTCAGATAGCATCAAATTAATTTTACCCTTTCAGTATGAGTAAAACTGAGTGAGAAAGGCGATAGCTGACATTGTAAACATTTGGTTATCAGTTTCGTCTATTCAAAAAAAAAAAAAAATGGTTCAAATGGCTCTGAGCACTATGGGACTCAACTGCTGTGGTCATCAGTTCCCTAGAACTTAGAACTACTTAAACCTAACTAACCTAAGGACATCACACACATCCATGCCCGAGGCAGGATTCGAACCTGCGACCGTAGCAGTCGCACGGTTCCGGACTGCGCGCCTAGAACCGCGAGACCACCGCGGCCGGCTTTCGTCTATTATTTTGGTTGTTGTTACCGGCACGTAAAGGGGCCGTTATCACAAGTGTGGCGGTTAATATTGTAAATACTAATTGTGGATAGCACCTTGATATACAAATGTAGTTAATTGATTATTACTGCTGATGAATTGATGAGTATGCGTAATCAATAAAGAAGTGTTGCAACTACAAACTGGTTGTGTTCCTGGTACACAAGGTGCAATTGCCACACCAAGTTCTAATTTCCATATCTATCTCATTGGAGGAACACACAGAATATTAATTATGAACATTTTAGCACTTTTTAATTAAGTAATAAACGTAATAGTACAGTAATTTAATATGTCTCTAAATGCAATTGTATTAAAATCTCCGCCTCTTTCCGAGTCGCTGTACAAGTGCTGAGGAGTCATCGGACAGGGCGCTACGTGGCCGATGCGGTATCACGAGCCTGGGACGGCGCATTCAAGCGTCAGCCCTCAAGCCGCCCCGCTGCTTTACTACGGGACGCCGGGAACTCCCACGGAGGAGACGGCCGCAATTCATTACGGGCACCCCGTCGCCGCTGCGCGCCACGCCTCTCCGTGTCGTCCTCGTCTGCGCAGGACAGGGCGCGCCTTTTGCGGCAGGCGAGTGACGCAATCGTGCACCGCCATCGCCACGTCTCCTCGTGTATGTCTGGAAAGGGGGCGCACTTCGAGCTGTAAGCCAGTGTCCTTGCCTAAGGCGTACCCGAGTGCGACTACTCAAGGTGACAGCAGAAAGAGGCTGTCTACATTAAATGCGGGCTTTTATTACCTACTGTTCGGGGATACCGTTTCGAGTACTGACTGTCTACACTAATGGCCATTAAAATTGCTACACCACCAAGATGACGTGCTACAGACGCTAAATTTAACCGACAGGAAGAAGATGCTGTGATACGCAAATGATTAGCTTTTCAGAGCATTCACACAAGGTTGGCACCGGTGCTGACATGAGGAAAGTTTCCAACCGATTTCTCATACACAAACAGCAGTTGACCGGCGTTGCCTGGTGAAACGTTGTTGCGATGCCTCGTGTAAGCAGGAGAAATGCGTACCATCACGTCTCCGACTTTGATAAAGGTGGCATTATAGCCTATCGCGATTGCGGTTTATCGTATCGCGACATTGCTGCTCGCGTTGGCCGAGATCCAATGAATGTTAGCAGAATATTGAATCGGTGGGTTAAGGAAGGTAATACGGAACGCCGAGCTGGATCCCAACGGCCTCGTATCACTAGCAGTCGAGATGACAGGCATGGCTGTAACGGATCGAGAGGCCAAGTATCGATCCGTGAGTCAACAGATGGGGACGTTTGCAAGACAACAACCATCTGCACGAACAGTTCGACGACGTTTGCAGCAGCATGGACTATGAGCATGGACTATGCCATAGTGGCATATCACCCGGCTTGATAGTATGAGGTGCCATTGGTTACACGTCTCGGCCACCTCTTGTTCGCATTGACGGAACTGTGAACAGTGGACGTTACATTTCAGATGTGTTACGACCCGTGGCTCTACCCTTCATTCGATCCCTGCGAAACCATACATTTCAGCAGGGTAATGCACGACCGCATGTTGCAGGTCCTGTACGGGCCTTTCTGGATACAGAAAATGCTTGACTGCTGCCCTGGCCAGCACATTATCCAGATCTCTCACCAATTGAAAACGTCTGGTCAGTGGTGGCCGAGCAACTGTCTCGTCACAATACGCCAGCCACTACTCTTGATAAACTGTGGTATCGTGTTGAAGCTGCATGGGCAGCTGTACCTGTACACATCATCCAAGCTCTGTTTGACTCAATGCCCAGGCGTATCAAGGCCGTTATTGCGGCAAGAGGTGGTTGTTCTCAGTACTGATTTCTCAGGATCTATGCACCCAAATTGCGTGAAAATGTAATCACATGTCAGTTGTAGTGTAATATATTTGTCCAATGATTACCCGTTTATCATCTTCATTTCTTCTTGGTGTAGCAATTTTAATGACCAGTAGTGTATTAGGTTCGTGCGTAAGTTCGTAGGTTTTTATTTCTAGTTCACTGTTGCTACTTGCATTTACGTATTGTCATTTTGTCATTTGGAGGTAGCCAGTGGAACTGTATACACGAGAAACTGGTGTACCAAGTGGAAAAATCGGAACATTTCTGACTTATTCTTCTGTTTTGAGCCCAGAAGAGGAGTGACAGCAGCGGAGGCAGCCAGAAACGTTTCGTCGTGTATGGGGATAATGCCACTGGACAGAGCACGGCAGGATAATAGTTTTCTCGTTTGAAGGAGGACCATTTTCAAATTAGTGACTTTCCACGTTCGGATGATCTTCGGGATTTGATTAAGATCTTTTAAATACACTCCTGGAAATGGAAAAAAGAACACATTGACACCGGTGTGTCAGACCCACCATACTTGCTCCGGACACTGCGAGAGGGCTGTACAAGCAATGATCACAAGCACGGCACAGCGGACACACCAGGAACCGCGGTGTTGGCCGTCGAATGGCGCTAGCTGCGCAGCATTTGTGCACCGCCGCCGTCAGTGTCAGCCAGTTTGCCGTGGCATACGGAGCTCCATCGCAGTCTTTAACACTGGTAGCATGCCGCGACAGCGTGGACGTGAACCGTATGTGCAGTTGACGGACTTTGAGCGAGGGCGTATAGTGGGCATGCGGGAGGCCGGGTGGACGTACCGCCGAATTGCTCAACACGTGGGGCGTGAGGTCTCCACAGTACATCGATGTTGTCGCCAGTGGTCGGCGGAAGGTGCACGTGCCCGTCGACCTGGGACCGGACCGCAGCGACGCACGGATGCACGCCAAGACCGTAGGATCCTACGCAGTGCCGTAGGGGACCGCACCGCCACTTCCCAGCAAATTAGGGACACTGTTGCTCCTGGGGTATCGGCGAGGACCATTCGCAACCGTCTCCATGAAGCTGGGCTACGGTCCCGCACACCGTTAGGCCGTCTTCCGCTCACGACCCAACATCGTGCAGCCCGCCTCCAGTGGTGTCGCGACAGGCGTGAATGGAGGGACGAATGGAGACGTGTCGTCTTCAGCGATGAGAGTCGCTTCTGCCTTGGTGCCAATGATGATCGTATGCGTGTTTGGCGCCGTGCAGGTGAGCGCCACAATCAGGACTGCATACGACCGAGGCACACAGGGCCAACACCCGGCATCATGGTGTGGGGAGCGATCTCCTACACTGGCCGTACACCACTGGTGATCGTCGAGGGGACACTGAATAGTGCACGGTACATCCAAACCATCATCGAACCCATCGTTCTACCATTCCTAGACCGGCAAGGGAACTTGCTGTTCCAACAGGACAATGCACGTCCGCATGTATCCCGTGCCACCCAACGTGCTCTAGAAGGTGTAAGTCAACTACCCTGGCCAGCAAGATCTCCGGATCTGTCCCCCATTGAGCATGTTTGGGACTGGATGAAGCGTCGTCTCACGCGGTCTGCACGTCCAGCACGAACGCTGGTCCAACTGAGGCGCCAGGTGGAAATGGCATGGCAAGCCGTTCCACAGGACTACATCCAGCATCTCTACGATCGTCTCCATGGGAGAATAGCAGCCTCCATTGCTGCGAAAGGTGGATATACACTGTACTAGTGCCGACATTGTGCATGCTCTGTTGCCTGTGTCTATGGGCCTGTGGTTCTGTCAGTGTGATCATGTGATGTATCTGACCCCAGGAATGTGTCAATAAAGTTTCCCCTTCCTGGGACAATGAATTCACGGTGTTCTTATTTCAATTTCCAGGAGTGTACATTAATCTTCAATGATCCACGCCAGTGTACTGGAGAACTGGCGAATCTGATGAACTGTGATGATTCCACCATCGTGTGACATTTGCAGGCAGTGGGGAAGGTTCAGATATCGGTACCGCGAGGATCTCTTAGCCAAAATGACAAAAATCAGCGGGTGTCCATAAGTGCAACCCTGATTGTGGCGTCATCAATTGGTTCACGGACAACACCGACCATTCCTATCCTGCACCGTTACTGATAGAAGAGATAGAGAAGATCCAACGGAGGGCAGAGCCCTTCGTTACAGGGTCATTTAGTAGTCGCGAAAGCGTTACGGAGATGATAGATAGACTCCAGTAGAAGACTCTGCAAGAGAGACACTCAGTAGCTCGGTACGGGCTTTTTTGAAGTTTCGAGACCATACGTTCACCGAGGAGTCAAGCTGTATATTGCTCCCTCCTACGTATATCTCTCGAAGAGACCGTGAGGATTAGATCAGAGAGATCAGAGCCCACACAGAGTCATACCGACAATCTTTCTTTCCACGAACAATACGAGACTGGAACAGAAGGGAGAACCGATAGAGGTACTCAAGGTACCCTCCGCCATACACCGTCAGGGGGCTTGCGCAGTATGGATGTAGATGAAAATGTAGATACTGGTGACGAGGAATGGTGTCTTTACTCTAACATAAGGCATCGCTGAGCCCAAACAAAGTAGCAACTACCCGTACAATGATCTGAGCGCAACCACGAGATAAAGTTATGCATCTGGTGGAACAGCGGCGGTGCGGTGTACAACGAATTGCTTCCTCGATGTACACCTATCGCTGCTGACCTCACTGTCAACACCTGAGACGACTTGCAGACGCAATCCAAGAACAACGATCCGGAGGACTGCGGGAAGTGATGCTGCAGCACGACAACGCCCGTCCGCATTCTGCTAGACTGACAAAAAACACTACACAGGAGTTGTGTTGGTACGTCGTTCCGCACCCACCTTATTCGCCTGATCTGAGGGCTCAGAGTTTCAACGTCTCCACTCTCTATTGAGCAACCTTCAGAGAACTTCCTTTCCGGATAAAAATGCCCTCCGAACATGCCTCTACGACTTCCTCACCTCAAAAACAGGTCATTTCTAGTCACGGAATCGAAAAGTTACCCGGCGTTGGTAGTCTGTTGTAAATAATCCAGGGGAATATATTATTGACGACTGAAGTCTGTGTTGTGTGTGTCTGTTGTGTATGTTAAACTTAGGGGAAAACGCTACGAACTTATGCACCAGCCGAATACATCCATATTGCAAACTTCAATGCAAGGGAACCGTGGCGAAATTTCTCATCCATAGCTTACAGAAGATGACTGAACATGCAAGAGATTAATAATGGCTGACAGCAATCGCCTACTCGTTGGCCGTGCCCTTCGCGCCACGCTACAGAGCCAAACCGTCAACTATGATTGGATAGCAACGTCTGGAACGAAAAACAATGCACGGCATAGCTGCCGCAGCGCATCGTTACTTCTGCCTACAGACATGTGCCTTCAGTCAGGCGTAGTGATTCTCTAGGGACCCGCCGTGGCTTTGAACAGGATACAAAAGCGAGCTCCGCCTGTGCCGACGAAAGTACATAGATGGCCTGGCTTCACCGACTACAGTTCCTTCCCGTACACAGAGGACCACCGAGAGCAGAAACGTACACCTGGATTTGCTCATCTACGTCAAGGCAATTTAAAATTTTATTTCTGAACTAACAAGCCGCATACTCTCCTGCAGCGTGCTTAGGAAAAGTAAAGAAATGGAAAATACTCAAACGTCGCTTAGCGATGTGTGAATAAGGTCACAAAGCATCTGAAAAGCTCTCTTAAAAATCATAATTTTCGCTGTCTCAGGTGCTACTTCTTGTTGGACCTAATTACGATCGTTCCATATATGTTGCTTTCATTAGACTGTTTCAGGAGGATGCTCCCATCGACTGGAATAAGATTCTCTCGGTGCTCAGCGCCAATGCAGTTAGATACAAATGAAAAGATAAGAAGAATTTCTGCTGATTTCTCATCCCCTCGCTTACTATTATTTTATATAGCTTTATTTCGTTGCTACTTTTTCATCTTATTTTAAAGGTTCCAAGACATAGATTTGTATGTCATTCTCATTCGTGAAGAAATACGCTGGTAGAAAGAGAAAAAAATTGCTTTGCGATATATATAAAGGTTGCGAAAAAAATCATTTCAGGACATATTCAATATTTTGTAGCTTCGTTATTCACTGCTGTTTGCTAGTGGTGCCCCAGGGAATAGAGAACCAATGTGCTACACCAATCCGGACTGCTTTCTTACATCTATTAACTCCTAAGCTTGCTCAGCAGCTAACGAAACGTTTAAGAGGTATTTCGTAAAATCGTGGTGTTGGTGATAGCTCCATCGATCGTGCTTCTGGGTGGCCTTTTTAAGTACACTCATGCCCATAAATCAAGGATAATGTTGATAGATGGTGAAAGAACGCTCTGGTGGGCGTTTTGCGGGTTTAAATCACCTCGGGGTATGCCCATGCGGTGCATTTGACCTGCGGTCGTCGCACGGTGGCGCTGGCAGCAGTCCGCATATGCAGAGGTGTGTTGGTGCATGTCAGAGTACGATGCAGCAAGTAAATGTGCAGAAGTTTTCAGACGTGCTAATGGTGACTGCGTGTTGAAAATGGCTCGAAGAACACATATTGATGACGTTATGAGGGGTAGAATATTAGGGCGACAGGAGGCTGTTCAAACACAGCAGGGCCGGCCGGAGTGGCCGTTCGGTTCTAGGCGCTACAGTCTGGAAACAAGCGACCGCTACGGTCGCAGGTTCGAATCCTGCCTCGGGCGTGGATGTGTGTGATGTCCTTAGGTTAGTTAGATTTAATTAGTTCTAAGTTCTAGGCGACTGATGACCTCAGAAGTTAAATCGCATAGTGCTCAGAGCCATTTGAACCATTTGAACCAAATACAGCAGGTCATAGCACGGGCCCTCCGTGTACCACACAGTGTGATCTCAAGATTATGGCAACGATTCCAACTGACAGGAAACGTGTCCAGGCGCTACAGTACGGGACGTCGACAGTGTACAACACCACAAGAAGACAGATATCTCACCGTGAGTGCCCGCAGACGGCCACGAAGTACTGCTGGTAGCCTGGTTCGGGACCTTACTGCAGCCACGGGAACAGTTGCCTCTGACTGCGACTGAAGAGACATGGTTTATTCGCCCGGAGACCTGCAAGTTGCATTCCACTGACCCCTGGTCACAGGACAGTCCGTAAAGCCTGGTGTCAAGAACACAGTACATGGTCATTGGAACAGTGGTCCTAGGTTATGTTCACGGACGAGTCCAGGTATAATCTGAACAGTGATTCTCGCCGGGTTTTCATATGGGGTGAACCAGGAACCAGATACAAACCCCATAATGTCCTTGAAGGGGACCTGTATGGAGGTCGCGGTTTGATGGTGTGGGGTGGGATTATGATTGGTGCACGTACATCCCTGCATGTCTTTGACAGAGGAACTGTAACAGGTGAGGTGTATCGGGACGTCATTTTGCACCAGTATGTCCGCCTTTTCAGGGATTGCGTGGGTCCCACCTTCCTTCTGATGGATGACAACGCACGGCCCCACCGAGCTGCCATATTGCAGCAGTACCTTGAAACAAAAGATATCAGGCGAATGGAGTGACCTGCCTGTTCTCCAGATATAAACCCCATCGAGCACATGCTCTCGGTCGACGTATCGCTGCACGTCTTCAAACCCCTAGGACACTTTAGGAGCTCCGACAGGCACTGGTGCAAGAATGGGAGGCTCTACCCCAGCAGCTGCTCGACCACCTGACCCAGAGTATGCCAATCCATTGTGCGACCTGTGTACCTGTGCATGGTGATCATATCCCATATTGATGTCGGGGTACATGCGCAGGGAACAGTGGAGTTTTGTAGCATAAGTCTTTCGGGATGGTTTTCTCAACTTGTCACGAATACCGTGGATTTACAGATCTGTGTCGTGTGTGTTCCCTATGCGCCTATGCTATTAGCGCCAGTTTTGTGTAGTGCCACGTTGTGTGGCACCACATTCTGCAATTATCCTTAATTTATGAGCATGAGTGTACGTTTACCGTGTAGTATTGGACAACTAATCTGTTCCGATGTCGCCGGCCGGAGTGGCCGTGCGGTTCTCGGCGCTACAGTCTGGAGCCGAGCGACCGCTACGGTCGCAGGTTCGAATCCTGCCTCTGGCATGGATGTGTGTGATGTCCTTAGGTTAGTTAGGTTTAATTAGTTCTAAGTTCTAGGCGACTGATGACCTCAGAAGTTAAGTCGCATAGTGCTCAGAGCCATATATGTTCCGATGTCTATGCGAAATGTGAATTGTGAACAGCAGCATACTGAGGGAAGTTACAAATTATAAGAAAGCGACTCACCGAACCGTACTTTGTGGGAAAAGGCTAACAATTTGCTTGTTTGTATATTGTGGACTTGTTGCACACACCCACAATCCCCGACAGCTGATGGGCAGAGCTTAGTGGATCATTCTCGAATTTTGTATGAAGAGATCTGCAGTTATGTTGTAGCAGTGATCGCCTCGGCTGGTCCGACTGCATGTCAGTCCGTTTTCCTTCGTATACAGTGCACGGCTTGTTTTCCTACACGTCGATTGACGAAAGTATGTCCACTGTCTCGTTAGGAGCTGACGATTATCTGTCACTGATATCTTTCATTTATATCCAGCAACAGCTCAAACTGACCGTGTTTTAAACATGGCATAAACGCACGTAATAAAATGCAAATAACATATTCTTTGTAGCACATCCGTAACTATTATTTGGATTGTTCATGGTGAACAAAATTCGCTGCACTTATAATTTCAGAGCTCCTTTATTTGAATAAATGTATGTACACTATATCCGGGTTCTAATGTAACATTTAATAAAGACTAAATAGTACACTGAACAGTATTATCTAACATTAGAAGGACCGTTATGGAGGTAATACATCTGTAGAACGTACCTGAGATGTGTACAAGAAAACGTTACAAGTCACGTAGAAACATTAACTAAGAAATGCAACTACCAGTATGAGAGAGGTATGCGAAAGAAGCCTAAAAATGTGGAGTCGACCGCTAAGACTCGAGGTAAATAGGGCCTGACTTAAAACGTAAGTATATGGTACGTTTGTGTTAATGTTGTGTTTTGGTCCGTTTTCCAGTTTGAGAAAATAACAGAGAGAGAAATGGCACACATACAGAAACTAATGCAAGAAAAAAGGATAAACAGAACAAAAAACTAAACAGAATCACAAACAGCACAAGCATACCCACTACAAACAGTCATCACCATCAAAAACGTCAATTCCATAAAAGAGTAATCAACCTACTGACATTAATCTCATCAAACAAGCAAAGATCCTACTGGAGAAAGGACCAAAATACAGCATTAACACACATATATTACGTAAAACAATAGATCTCATAACAGAATATGACGACATTGTAAAAGAACAAGGACTACGTACACAAAATTTTAATGCCAACTTAACAAGAGAATTAGTTGCTGCAGACAATCAGAACACACAAATCCACCATAATCTCTAATGACAAAGCACTAGAGGAAACCACAGCCAACAAGCTAAAACAAAACTTAAAACAAAACAAAAAAAAATGTTCAAAAGTGTGTGAAATCCTAAGGGACCAAATTGCTGAGGTCATCAGTCCCTAGACTTACACACTACTTAAACTAGTTTATACTAAGAGCAACACACACACACCCATGCCCGAAGGAGGACTCGAACCTCCGACGGGAAGGGCCGCACAATCCGTGACGTAGCGCCTCAAGCCTCAAACCGTGCGGCCACTTCGCACGGCATTAAAACAAAACGATGCCATATTAACGACGGCAGGTGAAGGGCATATCAGTGTGATTATGAATTAAAAGAAATACGCAGATAAAACATTAGTGTATCTGAAGGACAGCAACATCACCAAGCTAACCAGTGGCATAACAGTAAAATACCTGAGAAACAATCAACAAACACTGAAAAACACAAAAAATACATTCTCAAAAGGCCACATAAAAATGACAAAAAAATCCGAAGACACCCACTTTACAATCCCTACCAAAGGTGCACAAAGAACCTACCCCTCTAAGACTCAAAAAAAGCTGCGTCATATCACCTAGCCCAACAAACACACACAAACACACACACACACACACATATTACTAAAGAAAATATGCACTTTTGAAAACAACAGGAACCTAGAAAACTCAATGGAATTAGTAGAGAGAAGCAAGAACATAGACATTCCAGACACAGGAAGCCTCATATCATTTGATGTCATATCAATGTACACTTGCATTCCATTAAATGAAGCGGTCAGCATCCTCATATACAGCTTAAACCAACGAGGAAACAAACCAGACTCACGCATTAATGAAACAGCAGCCATACTCAAGACCATAGCAGCACAAAATTATTTTAGGTTCAACAAGGAATTTTATTGCCAACATGAAGGACTGTCAATGGTATCACCAATTAGTGGCATTCTAGCCAACATATTCATGAACATGAGAACAGGATCTTCACACACATAATAAAACTAAAGAAATACTAAGTTATATACTCGTACCGTTATGTCAGTGACGTAATATGCCTGATTTGATGAACTACACACACATATAGAACAGCTACACAATGAAATAAACAACTTACACCCAAAAATTAAGTTCACATCAGAAACAAGATCTCACCATTCTCAAAACAAACAACACCCATGACTTCACAATTTTCAGGAAACCGACAACCAGGAGCATCACCATTCACAATCTGTCGAACCACACTGTAGCACACAAGCAAGCAAGTTCCATATTCATGCTACACAGACTGAACAAAACACCCATAAGGAAACAATTACACACAGGAGCTAGACACAATCAAATAAACAGCAGAGGAAAATGGTTACGAGCCCCAAATGATAGAGAAATTAAAGCCATAAATTTGAAACAGAAAAGGAGTGAACACACGACACAGACACAAAATCTTACACAATACAACATACAAAAATTAAAAGACGCACACAGGCACACACAACAAAAACACACAGAAAGAGAGAGATAAAAGCAAACAAAATTCAAATTCGTCGCCAACTCTCTCGGGAACAAATGAAAGCCGGCAGTGTTAGGACACACAACAACATAGTGCTCACAACGTTTCGCGAATTGAAAAAGCATTCGTAAAACCAAAATTACACAAAGCACCTTAATATGTGTGTTCAGTGTCCTCAGAAAGCAAAAGAAGGACCAGTCACAACAAAACGTTTTGCCACACCAAAATCACGTTTTCTAAAATCAATGGATGTGTTAACTCGCTGGTAAAATTCACATTTACATCACATGGTTTGCAGATGACAAGCTATCAGTGCAGGACTATGCAGATGGTCCTCCAAAACCATATAATAATAAGAACAAAAGAACAAAAACTGTCTTTAGGCCTCACTTTGTTAGATTAGTTATAACCTAAAATATGTTCACTTTTTACAGTTTATAATAAACAAACCCACTGATGATAGCACAGAGATGCCGAAACATGTTTGGGTAAGAAGAGAAAGAAACAGTGTTTCTGCTTACGAGGTGGAGCCTATATCCAAGAAATGTTCCAAAGCGCCGCCCATAAAAACAGGATTTTCCGATGCTCATACCTTGGGTTCTGCTGGTGATAAAAATGTAGGGTTAAGTGTTTTGTATAGCCCTTGGGCTAAGGACCATTTGTATACCCAATGGAAGGATCGTCCTACTGTCACTATCCTACAGTAAATCTTCGAAGTATGAATGTTAGTGGCCCGCATCTCGTGGTCGTGCGGTAGCGTTCTCGCTTCCCACGCCCGGGTTCCCGGGTTCGATTCCCGGCGGGGTCAGGGATTTTCTCTGCCTCGTGATGGCTGGGTGTTGTGTGCTGTCCTTAGGTTAGTTAGGTTTAAGTAGCTCTAAGTTCTAGGGGACTTATGACCACAGCAGTTGAGTCCCATAGTGCTCAGAGCCATTTGAACCATGAATGTTAGACACTTACTCTTGCTTAGGCAAATGGAACAAATGAGTTGGCTCTTCTTGCATTTGGTGTGTTCTACGATGGGCTTAGGGAAAACACCACAAAAGATTTTTTTACTATACTCTCGACGTCAACAGCGGAGCAAAATCCAACTGAGGACACCAAAACGGCTATGTACAGCAAATGGCTGAAATTTTTAAGATACACTCCTAAGACATCGATCTCGAACCACGTTGAAAAGTTTCTTCATATCTTTATCCGTTTCCGAGATACACAGGTTTAAAGTTACGCTACTTGTACACGTAAAATACTCAAGTGAAATCCGATGTGAGCCGAAAACATTGTTTATAAAGTTACGTAGCACGGAGAAATATGCTGTAAAGGGTCTCCGTTGTCATCTGGGAAGCAAATTTGTAGAACTGAAGCATATACAAAATATTTTGCAGGGTAAAGTTTGGTCTGTGGTGTAACATTACTTTTGAGTTACTTCCATTTCACAAAAGTAAACTATCCAAATTTTACTGTCCAACACATCTTTTTTCGTATGAGTCACATGCCCTGTTGCATAAGGGAACCAGCCAAAAAATTCCTCCTGTCGGAGTACAAAATATAGGAACACGTTCCTGTTTATTTAAAAGACTGACTGAAAAGTAGGGTACCAGCATCTTCATTCTACCTTCCTCAGCACCTCTAAAAATTTTCACATGCGAACACATTCGCGCTTTTCTTATGCTGAGAGAACAGAAGACAGTAGCAGTGGCAAAGTGACGGAAAAGTGATAAATACTGGAAGATAGTAGACAGTGGTTGTATTCGAAGGAGACAATGGCAGTGCGAGAGAAAGAGAGGGACACCGTGGCAGTGGAACGTTCGTGACAGTGACAGAACAGTGCTAGGAAAAGAGTGAAGGAAACAGTGCCAGGGGGGAGGGGAGAAAGTTGAAGTGGCTGAGAGCAAGTGATAATGAGAGATTGTATGACAACGACAACGAGGAAGGGAGAGATAGTAACATCGAGAAGGGACGGCAGCAGTAGGAAGAAAGGAATGAGATATTAGCAGTAAGAGAGAGCAAGGGGGAGACAGTGACAGTCAGAAGAGACAGTAGTAGCACAGAACGAAGGAGCCTGTGGCTGCGACGCGGGAGATGTGTCAGACACACATAAAGAGATAATGATAATAAGTTGGGCTGAGTGAGTGAGTGAGCAAGGGCAACGGGGAGTGGATGGGTATGAGCGAGTTACAGCGATGGACTTTAGGCTGAGTCTTTTAAATAAACTGGAACATATTTGAATTTTTTTTGCTCCGTTAGGAGTATTTTTCCGCTGGTAGTATTACTGAAAGTGTGTGGGCCCCTTCAGATGTCTCCGCGACTTCATCTTTTAGAGAGATAACGAAAGACCGCGTGTTATTCTTTCTGTGTGTCACCTAGCTCCATACAGGAGGTGTTCGACTTCTGCACCGGCTATGAAGGCTACCAGATACCCACACATGGAAACAGACGGTGATGAGTTTTTGTTTTGTTTTGTTGTAGGGCGGAAAATCAACTGAGGTCGTAAGCGCATGTCATAACCTTAGAATACCAATAAGTGGAAGAAGTTAAAAGAGACTACACGCTAAGCCCTGTCGACGGAAGCAAAGAGAGTTAAAAACAAGAACCTCCCCTTGGAGAAAGGTCAACAAAACACGCCGTAGAGACAGCGGAGGTCCCTAACCAAAGATTAAATGTTGCCCACCATAATGCTGCGACGGATAAAAAGTAAAACGCGTCGTCTGCTAAAACGGTCGATAATTTTTCTGAGGAGGCTTCTGGCTTTTGTCGTCCCGTCGTTGGTGGATTGTACTCGGCCGGCAATTGGCCGAGGCGAAGTCGATATCTTTATCCTCAGCGCCGCCCTTGGCGCTGGTGGATCTCGCGCAGGTGGCGAGTCTCCATCTTTGCGCCTATGGAGCCTTTGCCCTGGCTGCTTGTTGTCCGAAAGACACAGCAGTTTCGTTCTCCGGAGCTTGTTCCCGTAAAGAGAAGACAAGTAGTGATATCAATGTGACACCATAGGCCCAAAGACTGCAACACGGAGACATCCGAAAGAATGGAAGAGCTAACAAGTAGAGGCAGAGGGACTGCAGCCATGGCAGCAGAGTCAGCAGCCTAACTTCCCATCAGACCGACGTGACCAGGAACCCACGTGAACATCACAATGTCTCCCTGAATAACGAGCAAGTGGAAGCTTTCTTGGATCCGCTACACTAACGGATGGACTGTGTACAGCACACAGAGGCTCTGAAGGGCACTGAGAGAATCGGACGATATGACACAATTAAAAAGACTGTGCCGCCGGATGTACTCGATGGCCTGATAGAGGGCGAAGAGCTCTGCTGTAAAAGTCGGGCAGTGTTGTGGAAAGCGATACCGAAAATGGTCGGTGCCAATGACGAAGGCGCCAGACATCAGGTCGGTCTTAGAAACATTGGTGTACACGAAGCTGCTTTCGCTAATTTACGTGCGAATCTCGAGAAACTTACAGTGATAGACCGAACACTGAGTAATGTCATTGGGTAACGAATGAAGTTCAAGATGGGCCGGCGCACAAAGCTAAGTTGGAGAAGGTTTCACACACATCGGGAACGTGGAACGTAGCATAAAGTTAAGCTGCCTAAGCAGTAGCCGAAAGCGAGCTCCTGGAGGTAACAGAGAAGAAGGGCGCGCCCCATACTGGCGATCAAGGGAGTCATCGAAAAAGTAGGCACGCCCTCGTCAGCCTCTACAGTTGACCAACTCCGACAGGGTTGAAGCACTGTGGAATAGCATATGTGCATCCGACAGCCAAGCCCAGTTCGAATCGATTCCAAGGAAATTTAGACTCATTCATGCTGTCAGATGTGGCAGCCCTGTCTGTTTAATTTCGCATTCTGTTTCAAATTCTGATGGTGGCAGGGGTAAAATAAAGGGAGCGAAAGGCTATTTACAATTTGTACAGAAACCAGATGGCAGTTATAAGAGTCGAGGGGCACGAAAGGGAAGCAGTGGTTGGGAAGGGAGTGAGACAGGGTTGTAGCCTCTCCCCGAAGTTATTCAATCTGTATATTGAGCAAGCAGTAAAGGAAACAAAAGAAAAATTGGGAGTAGGAATTAAAATCCATGGAGAAGAAATAAAAACTTTGACGTTCGCCGATGACATTGTAATTCTGTCAGAGACAGCAAAGGACTTGTAGGAGCAGTTGAACGGAATGGAAAGTGTCTTGAAAGGAGGATATAAGATGAACATCAACAAAAGCAAAACGAGGATAATGGAATGTAGTCGAATTAAATCGGGTGATGCTGAGGGAATTAGAATAGGAAACAAGACACTTAAAGTAGTAAAGGAGTTTTGCTATTTGGGGAGCAAAATAACTGATGATGGTCGAAGTAGAGAAGATATAAAATGTAGACTGTCAATGGCAAGGAAAGCGTTTCTGAAGAAGAGAAAATTGTTAACATCGAGTATAGATTTAAGTATTTGTATGGAGTGTAGCCGTGTATGGAAGTGAAACATGAACGATAAATAGTTCGGACAAGAAGAGAATAGAAGCGTTCGAAATGTGGTGCTACAGAAGAATGCTGAAGATTAGATGGGTAGATCACATAACTAATGAGGAGGTATTGAATGGAATTGGGGAGGAGTTTGTGGCATAACTTGACTAGAAGAAAGTTCAAAAATGGCTCTGAGCACTATGGGACATAATCGCTGAGGTCATCAGTCCCCTAGAACTTAGAACTACTTAAACCTAACTAACCCAAGGACATCACACACATCCATGCCCGAGGCAGGATTCGAACCTGCCACCGTAGCGGTCGCACGGTTCCAGATTGTAGCGCCTAGAACCGCTCGGGCACCCCGGCCGGCACTAGAAGAAGGGATCCGTTGATAGGACATGTTCTGAGGCATCAAGGGATGACCAATTTAGTATTGGAGGGCAGCGTGGAGGGTAAAAATCGTAGAGGGAGACAAAGAGATGAACACATTAAGCAGATTCAGAAGGATGTAGGTTGCAGTAGGTACTGGGAGATGAAGAAGCTTGCACAGGATAGAGTAGCATGGTGAGGTGCATCAAACCAGTCTCTGGACTGAAGACCACAACACCAACATACCCCAAATCACTTACAAATTTAATCATGTGTTCTTCCGCCTATGCTGTACATTCACAGTAAATAAAAGTACGTTATTTGTTGTTCTACCAGGCATTGCAATTTTAATGTCCGAAGCGTACAAAGAAGCGTTTCAGAAATAACACTGGACTTGTACCTGGCTACAGATCTTGGCAGTAGCGTATTTGCCGCCTTGTGATCTGCCGAAAGGGTAGCGTTACAGTGAAACCCCATTTCGCTGGCCATGTCGTGAGATGACGAACTGGAAAGTGCTCAGCGATACGGGACGCTCGTGGCTCGCGGTTTGTGCCTTCGCGGGTGGCGGCGCTTAACCCGCCCCCCATTAATTATCGACAAGTCCTGTTATCTGGCCGCCTCCTCCTCAAATGTCCTTTTAATGGTGGCAGGCAGCGCTGTACACGGACCCCGCTGTCTCGTGCTTCCGTAGCTCCGTTAGGCCGCCGTGGCCGCAGCTGGCAGATAACGATTCAAGCTTGCCGAACCGTTAGCCTACATCCAACCCCCGTCGTGATGCTTCGCCTGCCGCTGTAAATGACCGAAAGATAAATCACCCTGAATAAAATAATTCTCTCAGTAGCTAAATCCCTTGCTTCTTAACGACCGAGGTTCTAATGTTCGTTAGACTTCTAGAAGGAGAGCGCAACTGAGCAGAACTGCTCGTGATTAGCTTTTATTTTATCGACAATGTACAAAGATTGTTCTAGTAAGCCATTCAAAACGCCAACAGGTCCGCTATTAACAGTTATTTAGTGAATCGAAACTATAATTCGCTATTGTGTGCAAGCTTACGAGATACTGCGGCATCTACCAATATTAATATTTATAATAAGTTGTTACTAATATCCAGTCGCATACCAACGAAGAAACATAAATAATAAACGAAAGATAATAACCTAAATCTGTTCAGTGGCTTCTGTACATCATTATTCGCTGTTAAGACGTTTGTTCCGAGACCCCTGTCCTCGACGATATAAATTTGTTGAAAATATTCCTCGTCCCAAACCAAAGATAGAAAGGCCACATGCTCAGTTGTTCGTCTTTGATAGTGTGCATCTCTTCTACTGAACAAGTTCTCATAGTTCTTAGGGTCTTAAGGTACGCATTTTAGAGCCCATGCTTTTTTTTGTTTTGGTATACTGTCCCAAAATTTTGTCGGTGTTTATTTTGGGACGCCTTATGTACGTAAAAGAAAAATATAAAAAAAAACAAAGGGAAAGAAGCGATGTTATACGCTTCTGGCAACTTCGTACGTGTTCCAAAGATGGGCTATTGTATCTCACGTAGCGGATATCTTTGGCAGTGCTTCGCTCTGTCAGAGATGCTTACGCGGTTAGCGCCGGTTTCGGTATCAATGAATACTCTAAATCGATTACAAATGTGTAACATACCCCACCTCACCTGACTGCGACGTAATTTTTTGCCTTACGTGATTTTACTTAACGTTTTCGTCTCTATTTTTCTCGCTAAGTATTCTTTGTTAACGATTAGGCGCTCACTTCAGAAATTTTATCTCTGCCGCTGTTTCATTTTTAGCTGTCTTAAAATAAAGGAATAAATGAAATAACGCAGACCTAATTGGTTATTATGGGGTGTTGTGAAGCTGAGCGGACGAAGACAGAAGTGCACTCACATTTTTGCAACATGTTTCCTAAAATAGACCGTGAATCAAAATAAGTTCTCATGGACCAAGTTAACCTGTTTAACCATTTTATATTTCTGTTCAAGATGAATACAGAAGCAGAGAAATATTGACGCAAAACACCCAAAATATTTCTGCAGGGGAACTGCTGGCCATTTAGACTACGCTACGTACTATACAGGGCACTCAGAAACTGTCTGGAAACCTTGTAAGGGTGTTCCAGGGTAGGTTGTGCTAAGAAGTAATTCTTAAGAAAAAAATTCGTTACGTTGCGCCGTTTCAGAGTTAATTAGCATTGAAGTTAGCCAGTCAGGGCGTTGCGTGCATAAATTCGAGCGACTCACCAGGGTGGTAACGCCAAAAGTGTCTTCGTTTTGTTTTCCGAACCGAACAAGGGAGTGATACAAAAAATGGACATGGGTAGTAAGGATCGAACCCGAGCCAAAGGCTGAACAGTTTCGTGCGCTATCATTTACGCTGTGAGAACAACTGGCACTAATAGTATCTGGAGGGTCGCTTGATTCTGTGAGCGCTATGGCATGATTAGCCAACTTCAATGCTAATTAACTTGGAAACGGTACAAGCATCTAATTTTTTTCTTAAAAATTATTTCACAACACAACCTACCCTGCAACACCCTTTCAAGCTTTTCAGACTATTTCTGAACACCCCGTATACTAATTCAAAGGTGGTTACAAGAGTAGTTAGAGCTTACGCGAAACGTAGATAGGCTAGTATTATAAATTAGGCCGTCGCCGACAAACTTATACTTAATAAGCGTTGGAAATAGTCGGATTACATCATTAAAGAGGCTTAGAATTGTACACGACAGCTCTAAAAGACTACCGTAATTGCCGAAACAATCAAAAAATCTACGCTTCGCCACTGTAAAATAATTGAGACCGGACAATGAAGCGGACAAGGAAAGCTGTAAGTTAGAACATTCAGTTACAGGTAACAAGCTTCCTATTATCTCAAATCAAAAATGTTCAGATGTTTGTGAATTCTTAAGGGACCAAACTGCTGAGGTCATCGGTCCCTAGACTTACACACTACTTAAAATAACTTAAACTAAGAGTAACACACACACCCATGCCCGAGGGAGGACTCGAACCTCCGGTGGGAGATGCCACGCAGTCTGTGACATGGCGCCTCAAACCGCACTGCTACTCCACGTGGCTCCTATTATCTCATTGGTTACACGAACACTATTATGGAAAATACGTAGTCTGAAAAATGACTACATGCCACGACTTTCGAGAAATTCTTTCAAGCTGAAACTATAACTCAGCCGAAAATATTGGCACGATTAACTAATCTAATTACTAAATCCTTTCTGAAACAATAACTGACAGGACAGTGTCTTGACACAGATGTCGATACGCACAATTACTACGAATACTATCGATCAACTGCAGTTATCAGCTGCAACAACACCAAATCTTACACCTAGTTTGCGTACAGCGCTGACAACGACGATGAAGCATGAAACAATGCCAGCAGGCGAAGTGAAGCCATAGGGAGCTAGTTGGGAAACAGAAAGGTACTGGGACCACAAATAAAATGGAGGCTTAAGTCTAAATGACAAGTGTCTCCCACAGTTGCAGTACAAATGAATTATATGTCACAGGAAATTAAACCGCAAATACCCAACAGTAGCTGTTAAATAGCTTGACAAACTTAGCAACTGCTAAATTGACTTAAGGCCCAAGTAAAGGTATGTTTCATCGATAATACAAAAAAAAAAAAAAAAAAAAAAAAACAGAAGTTAGTTAGTAGTAGGTGCAGAACAATAAAGTACAGTGTATTTAACAAGGTAACGGCAACGGCAACGGCTTATCACAATGAAGTAAGTGGTTGTAGTGACAATACCAAGAACAGTTACAGATTAACAGAGTAAACGGTGGACTGCAAATATAGAACCAAATCTTAAAATTTTCCTTACAAACAACTTTAATAGCATTTTAAAAGAAAGATGTACTAAATTAGCGGCCGGCGACCACTTAAGCAAGCATTACAATTGGCGAAAGTCCTTAGGATTTCTCCTGAAATTTGGTGAAAACACGAGAAGTCCATAAGTAATTATACAACCATTTCCTACAGGCCAGCAGCCAAGAAATGCAGTAGGTCAAAGGGCGTCTTTAGGCGAGACCAACGCATAACCTCAGGGCCGCCACACAACGGCAGTAGCCACTCAAATACACAGACAGATTGGGCAAAGCCTAGTAGACAGTAGTACAAAATAAAAAACTAACAAATAATTAACAGACGGAAAACTAGTTAAAAAATGTGACAAATAGCAAATAATGCACTCAGCTGGCCAACTGTCTCGGCAAACAAATCTCTTTAAACGAATGTGTTACCAAATCTGTTTGGTGGTGTCACAGTATTATTAAAGTCATACAGTGATGTCCATGACAAAATGATTTAAGTAATGGTAAATGTATCCTGCGACATACACAGAGAATCAAACAAAATGAAATTCAGAGCCCATGAATAAAGTAAGTTTAACAATCAGCGAAAACACCACCAAAACAAACTGAAAAAACACTACTTTCATAAAATACAGGACACTAGATAACATACGAGGCAGGAAAACACCAACAGAAGGTACATAGATCACTGTTTTAACACCTTAAAACGCTGGCAAACGTGAGAGAATAGAGCAAGTAATCTAGAAAAGGACAGACACCTCGCCAACGACTCACCGTGCTTTTGTTCACTGCCTCTTACGCACACTGCAAGGCAGCCATACTGCTCAATAAGGTGGCGAATAAAAATCATTTTTACAAATTTAACACAAATAGAAATGAGTGCCTTTGGCCCCCAACACCACACTGGAGCAAGGACGCAAATACCAAGAAGGCATGAGAGGAACTAGGATGAACAAAATTAATACCTGTTACCAAAGAATCTTACTGCAGGTTACAATCTGGGCAGACATTAGTTTTCCAAGCAGGGTTGCTTCCTTCAATGGCCAGGTTCCCAACCGGTATGATAGCACTAGCGTATCCACAATCGATACTAGCAAACATACCACATACGCACGGTACGCAAAGACAAAATTTTTCCGCCAGGCGCAGATTAAGCAGCTGTTGGTATATGACTACCGATATATCATGCGTCAACATGCAGCTACAGATGAAAATGACTTAAAGAAATACGAATGTCTATGACATGTGACTGTATAGGACACTCACTACGGAACAAAAATCAGTGGCAACCTTGATGAAACGACCATCGGGACAATTGCCATAGTTTAGGAACACTATGCAAAACCTAAATCTCTATGCCCCGATAGGGACCTGAAAATAGCTAGTCCCGAATGCGTATCCAGGGACCGAACCACCACTCCACCTGCCGTGGCAAAGGTGAAGCGATTTATTTTCTATCCAAGTGTTCTTGAGAGACAATTAAGAACAATTTGTCTAAAAAGTAAGGATATCTCGAACAATAAGGATATCTCAAACAACAAAATCGAGTGTTATTCTTCACTTGGAGATACACTACTGGCTATTAAAATTGCTACACCACGAAGATGACGTGCTACAGACGCGAAATTTAACCGACAGGAAGAAGATGATGTGATATACAAATGGCTAGCTTTTCAGAGCATTCACACAAGGTTGGCGCCGGTCGCGACACGTACGATGTGCTGACATGAGGAAAGTTTCCAACCGATTTTTCATACACAAACAGCAGTTGACCGGCGTTCCCTGGTGAAACGTTGTGATGCCTCGTGTAAGAAGGAGAAATGCGTACCATCACGTTCCCGACTTTGATAAAGGTGGGATTGTAGCCTATCGCGATTGCGGTTTATCGTATAGCGACATTGCTGCTCCAATGACTGTTAGCAGAATATGGAATCGGTGGGTTCAGGAGGGTAATACGGAACGCCGTGCTGATCCCAACGGCCTCGTATCACTAGCAGTCGAGATGACAGGCATCTTATCCGCATGGCTGTAACGGATCATGCAGTCACGTCTCGATCCCTGAGTCAACAGGTGGGGACGTTTGCAAGACAACAACCATCTGAACGATGGTGTACTCAACGACGAACCTGGGTGCACGAATGGCAAAACGTCATGTTTTCGGATGAATACAGGTTCTGTTTACAGCATCATGATGGTCGCATAAGTATTTGGCGACATCCAGGTGAACGCACATTGAAAGCGTGTATTCGTCATCACCATACTGGCTTATCACCAGGCGTGATGGTATGGGGTGCCATTGGTTACACGTCTCGATCACCTCTTGTTCGCATTGACGGCAATTTGAACAGTGGACGTTACATTTCAGATGTGTTACGACCCGCGCCTCTACCCTTCATTCGATCCCTGCGAAACTCTACATTTCAGCAGGATAATGCACGACCGCATGTTGCAGGTCCTGTACGGGCCTTTCTGGATATAGAAAATGTTCGACTGCTGCCCTGGCCAGCAAATTCTCCAGATGTCTCACCAATTGAAAACGTCTGGTCAATGGTGGCCAAGCAACTGGCTCGTCACAATACGCCAGTCACTATTCTTGATGAACTGTGATAGAGAGTTGAAGCTGCATGGGCAGCTGTACCTGTACACGCCATCCAAGCTCCTTTTGACTCAATGCCCAGGCCTATCAAGGTCGTTATAACGGCCAGAAGTGGTTGTTCTGGGTTCTGATTGCTCAGGATCTATGCACCCAAATTGCGTGAAAATGTAATCACATGTCAGTTCTAGTATAATATATTAGTCCAATGAATACCCGTTTATCATCTGCATTTCTTCTTGGTGTAGCAATTTTAATGGCCAGTAGTGTATCTCAAAGTGGGAAAATTAATTACCAGAAGCGTAGAAAATTATCTACACTTTTCATTCTACAATGTATTAACAAAAATTGGTGACTTTTCGTTCTACTTTGTGTTTACAAAAAATTGTAGTTCGACATGTACGTTACTTTACAACTTTACAACTGTCCTTCCTTTCCAATGCACTTGGTCCAGCGATCCGTTACCTTACGTATTGCTGCCAAGAGGTTTTCAATTGTTCGTGAGCACACTTACGCTCCAGTTTCTGCACTTCCACCCCTGAGGAAAGTCAATGACCACGGAAAACATCCTTGAGATGATCAAATGAATGAAAGTCGGAAGGTGCAAGATCTGGGTTGTAGGAAGGGTGTTCCAGCAGCTCAAAAACTAATTTTTTTTGTGTGCCTGTGTGAAAACAGGCATTTCCATGCACCAGCAACTCTTTGATGACAGGCCTCGAATTAATGAATTTAGCTTATTTTCTTTGTTGATTTTTGTTGTTCGTTTTATCATGGACTCTTCCAGCACAGACCAATTTGCATCCCAAAAATTCTTAACATAACCTATCCCTCTGATGATAGTCTTGAATTTTTTGTCATTGTTGCCCCTACGTTTTTCATTGGAATTTTGATGTCTCATTGCAGAGAACCCAAGTTTCATCACCGGTGACTATCTTTGGCTCCAATGAGTAGTCTTCTCTGTTGACATGGTCAGCAAATATTGGCATACCTCAAAGATTTGACTTTGATTTCTTCAGTAAGCTGCCTTGATACCCATACGTGCAGAAACTTTATGGAAGCAGAGTTCAACGTGGATGATTTGACTGGCAGAACCATGACTAATATCCAAAGAAAACTCTACCACACCGAAGGTAACTCACCTATTCGCCAAAGCCATCTCTTGAGCTTGGAGAATCTTTTCGTGCGTGGTCGAAAAAATAGTTCAAATGGCTCTAAGCACTATGGGACTTAACATCTGAGGTCATGAGTCCCCTAGACTTAAATGTACTTGAAACTAAGTAACCTAAGGACATCACACACATCCATGCCCGAGGCAGGATTCGAACCTGCGACCGTAGCAGCAGCGCGGTTTCGGACTGAAGCGCCTAGATCCGCTCGGCCACAGTGGCCGGCGTGTGTGGTCGACGTTGACGGGCGGGCGTCCTAATATGTTATCATGTGTCAAACTTTTCCAGGGACTTACAGGTATCTTGATCTATAAATAAACTTACGTGACATGGTACTGTCCCCATACTGTACTGAAAATCTACAGTGAATATCAAACCCTTTCAACCCTTCGTCCAAAGAAATCGAACCACTGCTCTTTGCTCCTCCTTGGTACAAAATAATAGCGGAATCGCTGAATGCAACTGAATGTGGTCGGAGTCGAATGGCATGCGTATGACTACAGTGGTACCAATTGTAACTATGCATGCGCAGAAGGCAGTGCGAGATCTATGAAAGTGTGTACGACGAAAGTGCAGGTGATTTTTGACTGTCTTTAATGAACAACAATTTTGTTTTCGATTTTCTCAGTTTGAGTTTTTTGTCAGTCATGGAAGTCGGTATAAGACCAGACACAGAAATTCCTAAAAAAAAAAAGGAATTGAAACGGCTTTAAACATATCTGTGAATTGCTCTTTAGAATTTATCTTTAGTCGACACTCAAAAAATCTAGTTCTCATTTTGTTCAGAACTATCTCATACTTAATTCTTCATGATGAAATTTATCTTACTCTTTCGTCTTACTCTTTCGTTTAGTAGTGTTCTGTCCATTTAATCGCCGGTCATAAAATACTATATTTGCATATTCGCGATATTTCCATTAGTGGTTCCAGTTTAGCCACGTTCTTCGCCTAAATAATCTTAATAATAATTGTGGCTACGAAGACGCCCTGCTGTAAATGAAGACTGTTTTATCTCCACAAACCACTGACAGCTCACTTCTGTTAGGTCACATCATATTCTTCTTCGTTGGAGAACGGGGCACATCACACCTTGTGAGCCCAAGTAAGAAGCTGCATGACAAAATGAGCAGCCAAACAGATGCACAAGCCGCCAAAGTTGCCTTACAGCGGAAGCCTTGTCCCACGCTGGGAGACAACCAACTTCAAATGCATCTCCATCCCAACATTTACTTTCATTACGGCATGGTATTCCACTGCATCCATTCCAAGGAAACACGCAGCACCATTACTTTAAAAGCTGTACAAACAAATCTCGCCAGAACCAACTTAACAAAAAGAAAATATTGGCTAACCATAACAGAGTACTTGTCACCGTGCATCGATACAAAACTGTTATGCGTTACGTCAGTATCGCAATGTGTGAGTGCTTTGATGATATACTAAGAGGTATTGAGTGTTAATTGACTACCGAAGATGCTTTTTGATTTGTGAGCCGATTACCAGTTTATTCGCCTGTCGTGTTACGAAGTTTCCATAGTTCTGTTACTCGCCACCTGTAGAGATGGAAACTTGACGTTGCCACCAGCCGTCAGTGGCGAAAGGTTTGAAAAGTGAAATTAGCACAGAAGAAACAGCCCCCTATATGTATTTATTGTAAGTATGCAGATCAGTAACTAAAAAACTCTGTCACTTCCTGATAGAACATTTTCTTATTTAAGATTGAGAAAGGAACTATGTTTTTGTTCTATTACTATTTATTTCTTCTTAACCGGTTATCGACTTATTAAGCCATCGTCAGGGTACAACTAATTAGCGTCCTCAAGGAAAATTAGGAGGTAGGAAACCAAATATCGAAAACGAAGATAGTAACAACACAGCCAGAATATTTGATCGTAACACTAGGTGAGAAGAATAAAACTCAGCGTTCACCACTCCTATTATGCACCAATCATGTTAAATTACTTAATGTCGCTGTAACGCATATACACCCTCTGGTGTTTTAAAGGTTTTTGTGTCTCGTGTACCTAATGTCCCATGATGAATGGAAAGGAGGCATCAAACCTGAAGATCAATACTTACCAGCAGAATATAGTTACAACATGGTCGTTATCCCGCGCGTGTTTACTACGCACAACAACGATCGAATGCAAAAAGTGGTAATAAGTTAAAGATTCACTGCAGTTAGCCGTAATTTCGTATAGCAAATTTAGACTGCAGAATAATAGTGGTCGCCAACTCACCCAAACGAGCAAAGTTGAATTTGGCGAACAACTGTAACGATTTTGAAATCGCGCAAGTACTGGGCAAGAAGGATAATGCAGCAACTGAACAAAATGTACTCGCTCGAGCTTAGATGTAAAAACACATGTAACATGAACACCAAGAACGTTAATTTGGAAACCAATGATGTTCATCACAATCGTGAATTACTTTGCGATGAGTTGCTTGCGATGCGGTGCAACACTTATTACCAAATTCCTTATTGGCATCAGACTCTTCTTGATTAGCAAACAGCTTGAATAAAATTGGGCCACATAGTATTTACTATATCCGTAGGTAGCCGGATATCGGTGCGCATGTCGGAGCTCCGGAAAAAAAGGGAGAAACGAAGGAAGTTGCCAGACGGGAGATCCGCCTGCGGAAGAGTAACTCACACTAACGGTAGGCGAGCGAAACGCGACATACAGAATGCGGGCTAAGCAACAAATCAGGACAATGAGAAGCAACCTATAGCTGAGACGGCGTAGGCAGGCTCGTAGCACTGTTGCCAGCTTTCAACTGCGAAGCGCTACCGGCTGTAGGTGAAAATACAGGGTGTTTCAAAAATGACCGGTATATTTGAAACGGCAATAAAAACTAAACGAGCAGCGATAGAAATACACCGTTTGTTGCAATATGCTTGGGACAACAGTACATTTTCAGGCGGACAAACTTTCGAAATTACAGTAGTTACAATTTTCAACAACAGATGGCGCTGCAAGTGATGTGAAAGATATAGAAGACAACGCTGTCTGTGGGTGCGCCATTCTGTACGTCGTCTTTCTGCTGTAAGCGTGTGCTGTTCACAACGTGCAAGTGTGCTGTAGACAACATGGTTTATTCCTTAGAACAGAGGATTTTTCTGGTGTTGGAATTCCACCGCCTAGAACACAGTGTTGTTGCAACAAGACGAAGTTTTCAACGGAGGTTTAATGTAACCAAAGGACCGAAAAGCGATACAATAAAGGATCTGTTTGAAAAATTTCAATGGACTGGGAACGTGAAAGATGAACGTGCTGGAAAGGTAGGGCGACCGCGTACGGCAACCACAGAGGGCAACGCGCAGCTAGTGCAGCAGGTGATCCAACAGCGGCCTCGGGTTTCCGTTCGCCGTGTTGCAGCTGCGGTCCAAATGACGCCAACGTCCACGTATCGTCTCATGCGCCAGAGTTTACACCTCTATCCATACAAAATTCAAATGCGGCAACCCCTCAGCGCCGCTACCATTGCTGCACGAGAGACATTCGCTAACGATATAGTGCACAGGACTGATGACGGCGATATGCATGTGGGCAGCATTTGGTTTACTGACGAAGCTTATTTTTACCTGGACGGCTTCGTCAATAAACAGAACTGGCGCATATGGGGAACCGAAAAGCCCCATGTTGCAGTCCCATCGTCCCTGCATCCTCAAAAAGTACTGGTCTGGGCCGCCATTTCTTCCAAAGGAATCATTGGCCCATTTTTCAGATCCGAAACGATTACTGCATCACGCTATCTGGACATTCTTCGTGAATTTGTGGCGGTACAAACTGCCTTAGACGACACTGTGAACACCTCGTGGTTTATGCAAGATGGTGCCCGGCCACATCGCACGGCCGACGTCTTTAATTTCCTGAATGAATATTTCGATGATCGTGTGATTGCTTTGGGCTATCCGAAACATACAGGAGGCGGCGTGGATTGGCCTCCCTATTCGTCAGACATGAACCCCTGTGACTTCTTTATGTGGGGACACTTGAAAGACCAGGTGTACCGACAGAATCCAGAAACAATTGAACAGCTGAAGCAGTACATCTCATCTGCATGTGAAGCCATTCCGCCAGACACGTTGTCAAAGGTTTCGGGTAATTTCATTCAGAGACTACGCCATATTATTGCTACGCATGGTGGATGTGTGGAAAATATCTTACTATAGAGTTTCCTAGACCGCAGCGCCATCTGTTGTTGAAAATTGTAACTACTGTAATTTCGAAAGTTTGTCTGCCTGAAAATGTACTGTTGTCCCAAGCATATTGCAACAAACGGTGTATTTCTATCGCTGCTCGTTTAGTTTTTATTGCCGTTTCAAATATACCGGTCATTTTTGAAACACCCTGTAGTAACCGTCTACAGAGCTGAGACAACACTGAGACGTTGCCGTAGAGACGTTAACAAAATCGTGTCTCGCCCACTGCAGCTGTCGGGCATCAACTGGACGCCGATTCAACTGTAGACGACAACGAGGCGCTAAACGAAGCCCTCGTCACAACGGGTGTAATTGGGTGACAAGAAACGTGGTGATCTAACAGTCCTAGTATAGCAAAGATCGCTCCTACAATTAAAACGCGAATAATGAATTAAACAGCTGTGCTGTTGCTGCTGCATAACATAGACAGATGGATCCCTGTTGTCCGGTGGAGTTCAACCTTAAGCTATGCCACCAAACTGACGATAGAGGCGGTATAAGCCTGGCATCTGGATGGTGTCCTAACGTCGACGTGAACAGTGTCGTCCAGGGCTACTTGTGACTTAGCCGTCACGAAGCAGGTGAGTCTATCTGTTAGCGTTGAGACGCTGCACCCGACGGCCCATTGTGCGGATAGGTCGATTTGGTGACTGGGCGAACTTCTCATAGAAGAGCCGATCACTTGGCGGAACCTGTCTCTGACGGTAGGTATATTGGAGACCGGAATGAGGTCAGCCGATGGGCAGCCCCAAGGCAGATGTATCGCCAGCCACAGAGCCCGATTCTGAAGCCGTTGCATTGGCCCAAACCACGGCGGCGTAGCAGAAGATTGGTCGGATGAGTGTGATGTAGAGCGGCACTCCTAGTTCTGGAGGGAGTGTCGTCGATGGGTTTAGGAACTGGTACAGTTGGGTCAACCGACCACCAGCCTTTCGGACGACGTTGTTGACATGTTGTCTCCACATTAGCTTCCTGTCCGGCGTTACACCCCCCCCCCCTTCCCCCCCCCCCCCGGGTAATTCACAGTAGTGCCCCAAGGTACTGCAGTTATCCTGATGGTAATCCGTGGAAGGTTGGCTGGGATGTACTCTTGGTGATGAGGAGCGTTTGCGTCTTAGCTCCACTGAAGCTAAGTTGCCATCTCCTCGCCCACTGACTGAGGGTGTCGGCCACTTCTTACATTCGACGGTGTAGTAATGCAGCGTTCATACTTCTCGTAAAGAGCGCCATGTCATCGGCGTAGAGGGCGAGGTGCACTCTGTTCATCCTAGTCATGTCAGAGGTGTAGAGAATATACAGTACAGGGCCAAGTACTGAGCCTTGGAGAACTCCGGCACTGACATGGTGGCACATCGAGGGGTCTTCAGTCCTAACGAGGAAGCTTCTGTCAGCGAGTTAATATTTCAGTAAACGGACTTAGGCAGGGGTGCGCCGGGGTCCAAGAGCTTATAGAGGAGGCCCTCATGCCATATAGAGTCAAACGCTGCGAAACATCCAGGAACACTGCCCTAAAATACTACCAATGTTTGATGGCATCAAGGGCTTCTTCGATGATGCGAAAGTGTTGGTGCTTTGCAGCGTGGTCCGGGCGAAAGCCAGATTGCTCGTCCGACAGCAGATGTTCTTCCCAGATATGGTGCAAGAGGTGTCCGAGACAGAGTCGTTCAAAAACTTTGATGACTGCTGGCAGGAAACAGATTGGCCTGTAACTCCCAGGCAGACGCAGGTCCTTCCTGGGCTTCCAGTCAGGGACGACGTCGGCATGTTTTTGAGTCCTGTGGTTAGTGCCCAGTACATTGAAGAACCGAGCGAGGTGTTTTGTTTCCACCTGTGGCATTATTCGAATCATATCATTGGCAAGCTGGTCAGAGCCTCCAGCCTTGCATTTATCGAACCGAGTTCTTCAGAGACTTCGGCTCCGTCCACCTCTTCAATTTGTTCGTCACCCACAGGGGCACTGACAAACATTGGGAGACGTTTTTTAACGAGGAGAACGTGGTCCGGGTCCACAGGGTCCATGATGGGTTGAAACGTGCGCTCAAAGACGTCAGAAATGGAGTTTGCCTTGTCCGCACGGCTACTAACGATGTGGCGATCGACCTGCAGTGGCGGTATTTTCTGTCGCTGACGTAGGAAGAGCTGGGTGGCTTTCCAGGCAGTACCGTCATCGACTCGAAGAATGGCCAGTTGGTTGGACCATTTCTGATGGCGGTGGTCAGCAACTGCTACCTAAATCTTTCTCCTCATCCTGTTGAGAGACCTCTTCGTTGCCGCGTTTCACCTCAGCTGCCATTCGCGAAACAGGCAATTTTTGAAACTTCCTGGCAGATTAAAACTGTGTGCCTGACCGAGACTCGAACTCGGGACCTTTGCCTTTCGCGGGCAAGTGCTCTACCAACTGAGCTACCGAAGCACGACTCACGCCCGGTACCCACAGCTTTACTTCTGCCAGTATCTCGTCTCCTAACTTCCAAACTTTACAGAAGTTCTCCTGCGAACCTTCATATCAGCGCACACTCCGCTGCAGAGTGAAAATCTCATTCTGGAAACATCCCCCAGGCTGTGGCTAAGCCATGTCTCCGCTATATCCTTTCTTTCAGGAGTGCTAGTTCTGCAAGGTTCGCAGGAGAACTTCTGTAAAGTTTGGAAGTTAGGAGACGAGATACTGGCAGAAGTAAAGCTGTGGGTACCGGGCGTGAGTCGTGCTTCGGTAGCTCAGTTGGTAGAGCACTTGCCCGCGAAAGGCAAAGGTCCCGAGTTCGAGTCTCGGTCGGGCACACAGTTTTAATCTGCCAGGAAGTTTCATATCAGCGCACACTCCGCTGCAGAGTGAAAATCTCATTCAGGCAATTTTTGGCAGTTATTGCTGTCGGGATCTCTCAGGCGGTTCAGACCGCAGGCGCGGTGTTCCGCAGCGCACCACCTCTAGAGCACAGTCCTGTAGGAACTGGGCACAGCCATCGACGCCCACATCACCAGCTGCAGGCGCATCACGGAGGCTCTCCTCGAACAGCTCATGATAGCGGGTCCAGTCGGTGTGCCGCGTAAAGATTCCTCGTCTTGTCACTGGCTGGGCATCAACATCGATGTCAAAAATAACCAGGTCGTGGTCATAACACATTAAGAGTGCTGGATGAGATAACACAGGGCACCCCCTTGACGACAGCGATGTCAAGCACGTTCGAATGTCTCCCATTGTTGGGAAAGTGGGTGAGTTCACGGGGGCCGAGGACAATATCATTCCACCGTTGGGCTGCTTGTAAAAATTTTCTCCCAGGTTGGTTTGTGACACGGGAATGCCACTCAGCATGATTGGCGTTAAAATCGCCTCAATGTCCTGCAGGAGCAATAGTCAGCTGGGCTGGCGGTAGACTGACACAAACGTGATGCGCACATGCAATGTTTCAATGGCGACAGCTATGGCCTCCAGTGCATGCAGTGGCGGGAGCTGAATTTGATGGTGCACCATCGATGTTCGTACATGGATAGCCTTACCACCGCCATTTGTAAGTCTGTCAGTCTGATAACACACATAGCTGGCTGCATGAACATGAAATCGAGGCTTCAGGAATGTCTCAGATACCAGACAAATATCGACAGCCTCATCCCTTTGCAGCTGCCGAAATTCACCATCTTGTTTGCTGATGCCCTGGGCATTCCACACACATACAGTGACACCTCGTTGACTATGGTCCATGCAGGGGGGTCAGAGGTCCGATGGAGAACGCCTGATCGGCTACTGTGACGGTGGTGATGAATTAACGGTGGACGTCCTTGAGAAGGTCCCGAAGTTCCTGGAGGAGGAGCATCATTTCATCCAGACTTGTAGCGGCCTCCTGTCAGGGTGGGGGAGCAGTTTGAACAGCTGTGTAGTGGGCGTCCGTCTGTATACCGGCCACGGGGAACGCACTTGGCCGCCTTATTCACGTGGCGAGACGGTGGCGCTGATCGGCTGTGGTGCCCCTAATGGTCATCAACGTCCACCTCCTCTGGCGGCCTACCCTCTACAGCCCCTGTTTTTCCGTGATATCTTAAAAGATGTCCTACTATACCGCTCCTTCTTCTTGTCAGCGTTTTCCACATATTCCTTTCCTCGCCGCTTGTCCAAAGAACCTCCACATTCCTCACCTTATCAGTCTACTTGTCAACATTCTCTTTAGCACCTCATCTCAAATGCTTCAATTCTCTTCTGTTCTGGTTTTCTGACAGTTCATGTTTCACTACCATACACTGCTGTGCTCCAAATGTACATTCTCAGAAATTTCTTGCTCAAATTAAGGTCTGTGTTTGAATTTAGTAAACTTCTCTTTGCCAGGAATGCCCTTTTTGCCAGTGCTAGTCTGCTTTTTTATGCTCCTTGCTTTCTTGCGTCATGAGATATTTTGCTGTATAGGTAGCAGAATTCCATACCCTCATCTACTTGGCAATCACCAATCCTGATGCTAAGTAAGTTCACGAGGAGCAGGCATATAACCTCCTAGAGTGGCGCCTGCACCTCACCAGCTTCAGCAGACTCCCATGGAGTAAGCGGTCTGATGATGAGCAGAAGACTGATCGATTCCGATCACCAGTAAATAAATAAACATCTTTATGCGGTTGGAACAGTTTTATTATAAAAAATTTTAACATTTCTTATCACCGCTGACTTTCCAAAAGAAACACGGTAAAATGTTTCAAAAAATTTCAAGAATGTTATTGCGGCATTAAAGGTATTCTTTGTGTTAACGTACAATGTAAATTTCTCTTACATTGCCACCGTTTTCTTATTCTTATTTATTTCTTTCTTAATCTTTCAGCATTCAATGCATTTTCATAAACACAAATTATTGACAAAATTCATAAATACATATGGTTACAAAAGTGATTCGAAATTAATGAAATCCAAAAACGGAAATATTCATGAGACACTGGACTGAAGTGTTTCGTCACGACCAAGTATTCTGTGTGTGTATGATTTTTTTCTAATGTTTGCTTTCCTAATCACTAATGTCTATTGTGGACGCTCGTCAGTTGTTTTCTGATGATGGGCTAATATCCCGGTTCGAAATAAAAAGATAATGATTGAAATTCTGAAGGAGGCAGATGTAAAATACAGGGAGCGAAAGGCTTTTTACAATTTGTATAGAAACCAGATGGCAGTTATAAGAGTCGAGGGACATGAAAGGAAAGCAGTGGTTGGGAAGGGAGTGAGACAGGGTTGTAGCCTCTCCCCGAAGTTATTCAATCTGTGTATTGAGCAAGCAATAAAGGAAACAAAAGAAAAATTCGGAGTAGGTATTAAAATCCATGGAGAAGAAATAAAAACTTTGAGGTTCACCGATGACATTGTAATTCTGTCAGAGACAGCAAAGGACTTGGAAGAGCAGTTGAACGGAATGGACAGTGTCATGAAAGGTGGGTATAAGATGAACATCAGCAAAAGAAAAACGAGGATAATGGAATGTAGTCGAATTACGTCTGGTGATGCTGAAGGAATCAGATTAGGAAATGAGACACTTAAAGTAGTAAAGGAGTTTTGCTATTTGGGGAGCAAAATAACTGATGATGGTCGAAGTAGAGAAGATATAAAATGTAGACTGGCATTGGCAAGGAAAGCGTTTCTGAAGAAGAGAAATTTTTTATCATCGAGTATAGATTTAGGCGTCAGGAAGTCGTTTCTGAAAGTATTTGTATGGAGTGTAGCCATGTATGGAAGTGAAACATGGGCGATAAATAGTTCCGACAAGAAGAGAATAGAAGCTTTCTAAATGTGGTGCTACAAAAGAATGCTGAAGATTAGATGGGTAGATCACACAACTAATGAAGAGGTATTGAATAGAGTTGGGGAGAAGAGGAGATTGTGGCACTACTTGACTAGAAGAAGGAATCGGTTGGTAGGACATGTTCTGAGGCATTAAGGGATCGCCAATTTAGTATTGGAGGGCAGCGTGGAGGGTAAAATTCGTAGAGGGAGACCAAGAGATGAATACACTAAGCAGATTCAGAAGGATTTAGGCTGCAGTACGTACTGGGAGATGAAGCAGCTTGCACAGGATAGAGTAGCATGGAGAGCTGCATCAAACCAGTCTCGGGACTGAAGACCACAACAACAACAACAATCGAACAAAAACACAGTTTGATGTTTTTCAATGATTGTGATATAAAGGAACTTTGATATTCACGCCTACAGAACTACTCCTGCACCTTCGATAGACACATACGCACGCTGGTACACGCGGGTACACATCGACGGGTAGTACGACATAAGGTAGCTATAGCCACTGAGAAGGAGACTTTGTTTTATGGAACGATTCACACAAGAAAAAGTAATCGTTCGATTTGTTGGAACGTCTCGTTATTAGCGTAATTTGCATTAATTACTGATAAACGGGCAAAATAAAAATGAAATACTCCGGTCTTTAGGTCCTTCGTGGAGGAAACCGCAGAGCATTAGTCGGCGGAAGACCACCATCGTCGTATAGGACGGGGCCGGCTGACAAATTGAATTCTGGCCGAGGTGATGAAAAATTAATGGAGGCAGGCAAGAGTTAATTATGGTGGGGAGCCGGATCTGCGAGGGCCGGCGCCAGCCCAGGGCAGGTTTGGGTCGCCAAGGCGGCCGCCACAGGTGGGCGGCGGGCAGGCGTGCAGTCGCGTCACTTGCTGCCGGCGGCGTCACGTGACCTCTGCATATGCGTCTGTTCATGCGCTCTGCGTCTATACTCCGCAGCTACCATACGGTGTGAGGCGAAGGGTACGCGGCAAGGATGACTGTCGCGACCCCTCCTGTACTTTTAGACACTACTGGCCATTAAAATTGCTACACCACGAAGACGACGTGCTACAGACGCGAAGTTTAACCGACGGGAAGAAGATGCTGTGATATGCAAATGATTAGCTTTTCAGAGCATTCACACAAAGTTGGCGCCGGTGGCGACACCTACAACGTGCTGACACGAGGAAAGTTTCCAACCGATTTCTCATACACAAACAGCAGTTGACCGTCGTTGCCTGGTGAAACGTTCTTGTGATGCCTCGTGTAAGAAGGAGAAACGCCTACCATCACGTTTCCGACTTTGATAAATGTCGGATTGCAGCTTATCGCGATTGCGGTTTATCGTATCGCGACATTGCTGCTCGCGTTGGTCGAGATCCAATGACAGTTAGCAGAATATGGAATAGGTGGGTTCAGGAGGTTAATACGGAACGCCGAGCTGGATCCCAACGCCGTCGTATCACTAGCAGTCGAGATGACAGGCATGGCTGTAACGGATCGTGCAGCCACGTCTCGATCCCTGGGTGAACAGATGGGGACGTCTGCAAAACAACAACCATCTGCACGAACAGTTCGACGACATTTGCAGCAGCATGGACTATCAGCTCGGAGACCGTGGCTGCGGTTACCTTAGACGCTGCATCATAGACAGGAGCGCCCGCGATGGTGTACTCAACGACGAACCTGGGTGCACGAATGGCAAAACGTCATTTTTTCGGATGAATCCAGGTTCTGTTTACACCATCATCATGGTCGCATCCGTGTTTGGCGACATCGCGGTGAACGCACATTGGAAGCGTGTATTCGTCATCGCCATACTGGCGTATCACCCAGCGTGATGGTATGGGGTGCCATTGGTTACACGTCTCGGTCACCTCTTGTTCGCACTGAGGGCACTGTGAACAGTGGACGTTACATGTCAGACCCGTGGCTCTAACCTTCATTCGATCCCTGCGAAACCCTACATTTCAGCAGGATAATGCACGACCGCATGTTGCAGGTCCTGTACGGGCCTTTCTGGATACAGAAAATGTTCGACTGATGTCCTGGCCAGCACATTCTCCAGATCTCTCACCAATTGAAAACGTCTGGTCAATGGTGGCCGAGCAACTGGCTCGTGACAATACTCCAGTCACTACTGTTGATGAACTGTGGTATCGTGTTGAAGCTGCATGGGCAGCTGTACCTGTACACGCCATCCAAGCTGTGTTTGACTCAATGCCCAGGCGTATCAAGACCGTTATTACGGCCAGAGGCGGTTGCTCTGGGTACTGATTTCTCAGGATCTATGCACCCACATTGCGTTCTAGTATAATATATTTGTTCACTGAATACCCGTTTATCATCTGCATTTCTTCTTGGTGTGGCAATTTTAATGGTCAGTAGTGTATTTAATGTTTTCTTTGTTATTGGGAATATACTGTAACATTCCTGTCGTCCGTGCCTCGAAGATTCTGTGGCGTTACGCCAAGTGACACTCGCGGCAGCGGCCGCAACGCACGTACTGTTGGCGATGTGTGCTTTGCGAGACAAATTACAAGGGGCGTCCAATAAGTAATGTAACACATTTTTTTATGAAAGCAGGTTTGTTTTATTCAGGATTCCCACTCTATTCGTCAGAGAACTGTATTTTTCGACATAATTTCCGTCCAATGCCACGGCCTTACGACACCTAGTTCGGAGGGTATGCTCGCATGGGTACTGCTCTAATGGTCGATGCCGGAGCCAACGTCTTACTGCATCAGTAACCTCCCCATGATCCACTAACTGCTTCTCGCGAAGTACATCACTCATTGGGGCAAACACAGAGAAGTCGGAAGGTGCGAGATGCAGGTTGTAGGGAGAATCAGGAACAACAGTCCGGTGGAATTTTGTGAGCTTATCTCGGGGGCGCAGACTTGTGCGAGACCTTGCGTTGTCATGGAGAAGGTGAAGTTCGTTTGCAATTTTGTGCTGAAGCTGTCTCTTCAAATTTCTGAGGGCTGCACAACACACTTCAGAGTTGATCGTTGGATCGTGAGGGACGACATCAAACAGAATAACCACCTCAGAGTCTCGGAAGACCGTGACCATGACTTTAATGGCTGAGGTTGCAGCTTCGAATATTTTCTTCGGAGTGATGAACCCACGTTTCATTGCCTGTGACGATGTTCACCAAATGTTGTCACACTCTGCCTTGTAAAGTGGCAGCAATTCTACACAGATGGTCCTTGGTTACTCCTTATGGTCTTCTGTTAGACGGTGAGGACCCAAGCGAACACCCACCTCTGAGTACCCCAACTGTTGGACGAGTGTGTCATAAGTACCAACGGAGACGTCCAGTTGAGCAGTGAGGTGTTTGACTGTGCTCCGTCAGTCACCTCGAATCAGAGGTGTGCACGTTCCAAGATTACAGCAGTCGCAGGTGACTGCCATCGGAAGGCACGCTGGAGATCAGTAAGGTTTGTGAGACCCTGTTGCGATGTTGACAGACACCCCGCCAACGACTCACCGTGCTTTTGTTCACTTCCAGGTACCCGCAGACATTCTGCAAGAGCCTGTGGATATTTGCGATGCTCAGGTTTTCCGCCAAAATTTAATAATAGCTCTCTGCTTGGAACGCAGCTACGTCACAGACGCCACCTATCAGAACGCCATGAAACTACAGGGGAAGAAGCGAGAATGTTCCTCCATGTCACACAACCTATTATGCATTATTTGGCAACAAAAACTGGAAAATTTGGCCCGAGAACAAACTGTGTTGCATCACTTACTGAACGCCCATTGTACACCGCGCATTGTTCCGCATTCAAGAGCGTGCTTCGGAATTTTTTATGTTAAAACTCTTACAGCTTTTCAAATAAAACAAACATTATTAACACTTTACGTCTTTATTCTTCATGCTACATATTTGCAGCAACCTGCCGCTAGAGGACTCCAAACCGCAGCGTGTGACATTGCGGTGTGTAACGTAACTGTGTCGGTGTGTGACAAACAGCGTGCTGTAGTCGAGTCTCTCTGCACATGTAATGAGAGAAAATATGGAGAAAGGAGGAGTTGCCTTATATGTCAAAAGTTATCATTGTGCAAAAAGTATAGAAACAAAAAAGTTTTGTGTAGAGAAACATATAGAAGCATGTGCCTGTGAGCTTAAATTAAATAAAGGCACATTTATAATTGTAACTGTATATAGGTCCCCATCAGGAAATTTTCATCTATTTCTGAAAAATTTGGACTCCTTGTTGTGCTATCTGTCAGACAGGGGGAAGCAAATTATTATTTGTGGGGACTTCAATGTAGATTCTCTGAAAGAGGGTAATAGGAAAAATGACCTTGAAGTATTACTCAGTTCTTTCAATTTGACACCCGTTATTGATTTTCCTACTCGGGTGGTAAAGGATAGCAGCTCACTGATAGATAACTTCTTTATAGACCAAGATAAGTTTAACCAGATAAATGCTCAGCCTGTTGAGAATGGTCTTTCTGATCATGGTGCACAGCTAGTTACAATATATGACATAGCTCCATTCAGCAATACTAAACAGTCCTCCAAAGTAGTACGTTCAGTCAACGATTTAACAATTGCAAATTTCAGGGAAAGCCTACAGCAGTTAGACTGGGATGAGGTGTACCGTGAACCTGATGCCAATTTAAAATATAATTTATTTCATGACATTTTTGTAAATGCATTTGAAAACTGCTTCCCCAAGAAAATAGTTAAATATACTCGTAAGAAACCTTGTAACAAACCTTGGCTTACTAAAGGTATAAAAATATCTTGTAACCGGAAAAGGGAAATGTATCTGACAGCAAGAAAGAGTAGTGACCCAGAAACTATCAAAAATTATAAAAACTACTGTGTTATATTAAGAAAAGTTATTAAAAAATCCAGGAGTATGTGTATCATGTCTGAAATCAGCAACTCTGATAATAAAATTAAAACAATTTGGAATATTATTAAAAGAGAAACAGGTCAACCAAGAGCAGAGGAAGACAGTATTACCATCAAATTGAATGAAAACTTTACGAACAAAAAGTCAGAAGTTGAAAATATTTTTAATAATCATTTTCTAAATGTTGTGGATATAGTAGGATCCAGGTGTTCATTAGAAGATGCTAGGCTGTTAATGGAAGAGGCCATACCTATGCAATTTGATACAATTGAAATCTCACCCACTTCTCCCTCTGAAATTAGGAAAATAATAAACTTGCTTAAAAGCAAAAATTCACATGGCATTGATGGCATTTCCAGCAAAATACTAAAAGCTTGTTCTCAACAGATAAGTAAGATTCTCAGCCACCTGTGTAATAGCTCTCTGGAACAGGGCATTTTCCCTGATAGACTGAAATATGCTATTGTTATACCTCTGCATAAAAAGGGGGATAGATCTGATGTCAACAATTACCATCCAAACTCCCTTCTAACAGCTTTATCCAAAATTTTTGAGAAAGTAATGTATTCAAGAGTAGCTTCACATATCTGTAAAAATGAAGTACTAACAAAATGTCAGTTTGGTTTCCAGAAAGGTTTTTCAACAGAAAATGCCGTATATGCTTTCACCAGTCAAATTTTGAATGATGTGAATAACCGAACACCACCCATTGGGATTTTTTGTGATCTCTCAAAGGCTTTTGATTGTGTAAATCATGAAATTCTGCTAGACAAGCTCAAGTATTGTGGCATGAGTGGGACAGTGCACAAATGGTTTAATTCGTACCTAACTGGAAGAGTGCAGAAAGTTGAAATAAGTAGTTCTCGTAACATGCAAAGATCAGCACATTCCTCAAACTGGGGAACTATCAAGAATGGGGTTCCACAATGGTCAGTCTTGGGTCCTTTGTTGTTCTTATTATATATTAATGACTTGCCATTCTATATTCATGAAGAGGCAAAGTTAGTTCTCTTTGCTGATGATACAAGTATAGTAATCACACCTGACAAACAAGAATTAACTGATGAAATTGTCAATACTGTCTTTCAGAAAATTACTAAGTGGTTCCTTGTAAACGGACTCTCACTGAATTTTGATAAGACACAGTACATACAGTTCCGTACAGTGAATGGTATGACGCCATTAATAAATATAGACCTTAATCAGAAGCATATAGCTAAGGTAGAATATTGCAAATTTTTAGGTGTGTCCATTGATGAGAGATTAAATTGGAAGAAACACATTGATGATCTGCTGAAACGTTTGAGTTCGGCTACTTATGCAATAAGGGTCATTGCAAATTTTGGTGATAAACATCTTAGTAAATTAGCTTACTACGCCTATTTTCACTCATTGCTTTCATATGGCATCATATTTTGGGGTAATTCATCACTGAGGAATAAAGTATTTATTGCACAAAAGCGTGTAATCAGAATAATAGCTGGAGTCCACCCAAGATCATCCTGCAGACATTTATTTAAGGATCTAGGGATATTCACAGTAGCTTCTCAGTATATATACTCTCTTATGAAATTTGTTACAACCAAACCCAATTCAAAAGTAATAGCAGTGTGCATAACTACAATACTAGGAGAAAGGATGATCTTCACTATTCAAGATTAAATCTAACTTTGGCACTGAAAGGGGTGAATTATACTGGCACTAAAGTCTTTGGTCACTTACCAAATAGTATCAAAAGTCTGACAGATAACCAACAAGTATTTAAGAAGAAATTAAAAGAATTTCTGAATGACAACTCCTTCTACTCCATAGAGGAATTTTTAGATATAAATTAAGAAAAAAAAATATTTAAAAAATAAAAAAAATAAAAATATAAAAATAAAAAATAAAGAAAAACAAAAAAACACAATAAAATAAAGTTGTTATATTAACTTAAGTATGTTGTTAAATTAACCTAATTATGTCATGTATTGGAAAATTCGACTCGTTCCACATCATTACGAAATATCGTATTCATGATCCATGGAACTAGTATTAATCTAATCTAATCTAATCTAATCTAAAACGTTCACGCACGGAGCACCCTCTCCTTTAGCCTAACAATGCCAGTCCACACACGAGTGCTGCGACATCTTCACAAACCTAATGCCTTGGCTTCAGTGTTATCGGTCATCTTTCATACAGTCCTGCCTTGTCCCCATTCGATTTTCATCTCTTTCCAAAACATAAAGAACACTTTCTAGGACTTCACTGTTCCCCCACCTCCTTTTCCTTGAACACATCCGCACACTATATATTGTCCGCCGCCTTGATCCTCCTCACCCCCTGGGGTCTCCCTTCTTCTCCACTCCCAACCAGTTGCCGCGCCTTTACCGTTGTGTCCCTCCCTCTCTCCATCTCCACACCCTCCATCTCCTTTCCCAACACAACTTCCACCACCTACCCCTCCCGGATGATGAGCTTCGCCCTGACATCTACCCTTCCTACCAACTCTAACCCCCTCTTCCTGCCTCCTCCTCAGGGCTCCCTCTCCTCCCCCTCCCTCCTCCTGAGCGGCTTTCCCCTCCTACTCCCCCTCCATCTCTTGTGCCTCCTTTCAGTGTCTCTGCCCTCCCTCCTGCCTTGTCTTCCCTTTTCCTCTCCTGCCCCACGTGTCTCCTGCCTCTTCGTGAACCCACGGTTGCCCCTCCTCTCTTCATCCCGCCGCTTCCTCAGCTGCCCCATGCTCTCCCCTCCTTTTCCATCCTGTCTGACCTATCCCTTGGCAGGTCCCACCTGGTAGTTTTACTCTTCGTCGTGTGTGCTCCAAGTGGGTTTTAAGTGTGTTGTTTCGGAGTGTTTCTAATACTGTGGCCAACTTTTAACCTGTGCATTCGCATTCAGTGTCTTCTCTGTGTTTCAAGAATCGCCAACTGTGTTTTTTAACTTTCTGGTGACCTTTTTTTAACTGTCCCCCATGAACGTCTACATGTCCATGCCTTTTTACCTCCATTTTCTCCCCTTCCTCTGTTTTTATGTTCCCCTTTTTTATCTCCTTATGTATGTATCATTTTATTCTTGTTTTATTGTCGTGTCTCTCGGCTGAAGAGCGGCGGATTGTGCCGCTGACAGCCCTCCCCTGCCCATATGGGGCAGGGGAATGAAGTCACAATAAAGAAAAAAAAAGGACTTCACTGTGTTAGTGATGAAACGCTGCAAGCGGAGTTGAGGTCGTGGCTCCGTCAAACAAGTCATACATTCTACAGTGACGGTATCAGCAAACTGGTCTCTCATTGGCAGAAACGTGTTCGTCCCCGGGGTGACTGAATTGAGAAATAAATATACAGAATGAAGATGTAGAATGTTAATGACATTTCTTTCATCTAAAATACTTTAAAAGTTTTCTCATAAAAAATTCGGAGGCATTACTTTTCGGCATGTCCTCGTATTTAGTCGGAAAGGGCCTGGTTTAATTATCTGTCCTGCAGTATTTCCACATCGGCCTAAATAAGCGTCGCCACCCTCGCATTCATCCGAAAGACAGAGTTAAACTTCTCACAGCTCCGCGGTCAATAATAACACTTCTGTAGCTAAATCTAAATACTATCAGGAAAGACTCCGGGATCCGACCAGTGGACTGGAATAATAACAACGCTGACAGTTCACTCACCGTTTCCAGCTGCCCACTGGCAACTCTCACCGACAATCACAATAGCTAAAAAATAGGAAATACAGTTCAAAGTCAATAGGAAAAAGAGTCGCACAAAAACATAACTCACACGTCTGCATGGAAACGAATGAAAATTATTGTCAGGAAATAACGTTGGTGAAGTATGTCTCTTTTATCTAACTCTACTTCAGGATAGGGAATGGTTGTACTCTCTGCTCTGGGCTCTCTCTCTTCACTGAACAAGTCCACACTCACCAATCTTCAACATTCATTGTAAAAAACAGAAGAGTGCCTGAACAGAAAAAAAAAATGGCTCTGAGCACTATGGGACTCAACTGCTGAGGTCATTAGTCCCCTAGAACTTAGAACTAGTTAAACCTAACTAACCTAAGGACATCACAAACATCCATGCCCGAGGCAGGATTCGAACCTGCGACCGTAGCGGTCTTGCGGTTCCAGACTGCAGCGCCTTTAATCGCACGGCCACTTCGGCCGGCGCCTGAACAGAATTTCATGCCTGTGCCCAGTAACGTAGCATGGGTTCTCTCAATCTTCTGTAGCGCAAGAAGTAACTTGGCTGATTATGAAGGGTCACCACCGTCCGATTTTAGAAACACACAACGAAAACAACACAACATCCATCCCAGGGGCACACGACATCTAAATACCACGAGGGCTGCCGGCAGACTCACTTGTTTCACTGAGCTCCAAACAGATCCACGAGACTCTATAAAATAGAGGTCTTTCAGCCAATCACATTTAGGAGCAGAATGTAGGTCGTCTCATCATCACTTCCTATACATAATAACGGCGCTTCTTTGATGTCCTGCTTGCTGCAAGGGCATTAAGAAATTTTTGTAACGCAACTTGGGAACAATGCTATCAGGGAAAATTTCTCGCCCTGTAAGCCAGCCAGGAGAGCTACGAACATAACCAATATAGGAGGATTAGGGCCATCAGCCCCAAGCTAATGAAACCCTTCCCCTACAATCCGACCCTATCTCCCACTGCAGTTCGTTGAGGATTTCGGTAACACACCACCCTCATTAAACAAACCCGTGACTAATCGTGTATCTCTTACTTGAATCTTTTTCATCTCTTCCGTGGTCTGGGAAGCGTCTTGGAATAGTAATCAATACGTCCTCTATCCCAGGTTCCAACTTAGCCTCTGCTTAAATTCTGAATAAAAATTATCAGCAATGGCGGTCGAAGATCAGGCAATGGGCTTGCCGAAGAGGGCGGAGAAGTGCACAGAGGTTCAGGGCAGTCTCTTGACCTCGGGGCACCAGCGAAACCCAAGAGGTGGAAAAATCGTTAACAATAAACGGCATGAGGATGCAGAAGGCAATGGAAACCGCTCCATTAAAGACTTATAATGTGTATCCTTAACGAGTCGCCTTTAACTTAAAAGGTGTCAGTGGCAGTTGACTCTAAATAAGGAACAGTGTGATGTCATCGACATCAGTACTAACAGAAATCCGTTATTTTTCGGTTACACATTAATTCACATTAACCTAAAGGCTGTCAGTTCAGCTAAATACGTAGCAATTACAATTACTGAAATTGGAGCGTTAACTTAGATAATATTGTGGAGATGATAAGCATGTTGCGGTGACAATCATTTTTCGTTGCGGCGAGATCTTTTCACGAAATTTCAGTCACCTGCTTTGTCCTCCGAATCGAAAATATTTTACTGAGGCCAAACTGCTTACGGAGGGAAGATCATCGCAATAGAATTATCAAAATCGGAGCACGTACACAAAGACTGAAGTGTTCATTTTCCCAGCGCGCTGTAAGTGAAGTGGTAGAGAAAAAACCTGAAGGTGGTTCGATGAACCCTCTGCGAGGCACTTAAGTGTGAATTGCAGAGTAATTATACAGATGTAGATGTAGATGACGGTCTCTCCATTGGCAGAAGATTCCGGATTGCTCCTCTATTCGAATCTCCGGGAGGGAACTGCTTAGATGGAGGTGACCTGAGCAAACTATGGAATAACAAACGAGAGGCTAACATCCTACTTGTCGGAAGCGTGGGACGTCACAAGTTTGAACATGGCAGGTAAGCTATAAAATCTCAAAAGGATATAAAATGGTTCAATCTAGATACGATTTCTAGTCACACGAATATAACGTCACATCTAGAGCAGCAGAAAATAGTGTAATAGGAATATGATTCGTTATGAAGAGGAAAGTACGACAGAGAGTGAGTTACTGAGATCTGTTCAGTGATGGGACTGTTCTCATCACATTTGACAGCAAGCCAAAGCCAACATCAATAGGTCAGGTATACATTGTGATAGGTGTAAGAAAAATATCTTCGACGAAAGACTGGGTAACAGAAGAAATACTTCAATTGATCGATGAAAAAAGGAAGTACAAAAATGTTCAGGGAAAGACAAGAATACAGCAATATAAATAGCTTAGGAGATAAATAAATAGGAAGAGCGGGGGAGGGGAGCCTGAGTTTGAAAACGAGGGTGGCAAAAGTAAAGTTAAACGTAGAAGAGAGAGCGAATGAGTAGAAAAAGTACATTAAAGACCTATATGGCGCGATAGAAGAAGAAGCTAGAGTCAATATGGAACGGATACGGGCATCCATTATCAGATATTAAAATAATTTGGGAAGACGAGGTCAAATAAGGCAGAAGATATGAACAACATTCCTTCCGTATCTCTAGAATAATTGAGAGAACAAACATCTATTGAAGTTGGTGTCTAGAATCTATGAGACTGGTGACGTACCATCAGGCTTTCACAAACATATCATCCACACAATTTCGAAGATAGGAAGAGCAGTTAAATGCGAGGACTATCGCACGATCAGGTTAACAACTCAAGTATCCAAGATGCTAACAAAAATAATGTGCTGAAGAACGGAAAACTGTGGATCTTCATACGACGATTAGTTTGGCTTTAGGAAAGGTAAGGGCAGCAGAGAGGCAGTTCTCACGTTACACTTAATAATGAGAGGAAGACACTGTCATAGGATTTAGTGCAAAGTATTCGAAATTGTGTCGAAAATAGGAGTAAACTGTAGGGAAAATTGGGTAATCTGCAATATATACAAGAACCAACAGGAAACAATGAGAATGGAAGACAAAGAACGAAGTGCTGCGGTTAAAAAGGGTATAAGACAGGGATGTAGTCTTTCACCTCTACATCTATACATCGAAGAAGAAACGACGGAAATAAAAGATAAGCTCAAGAGAGCGGATGAAGGTGAAAGAATATGAACTATCAAATTCACTTATGACATTGCTACTTTCAGTGAAGTCGAAGAAGAATTGCGGGATGAATGGAATGAAAAGTCTCATGAATACAGAATGAGGACTGAAAGTAAACGGAAGAAAGACGAAACTAAAGACGAGCAGCAGAAATGAGAATAGAGAGACTTAACATTAGAGTTATGGATCGCGGAGACGACGAACTGAAGTGTTCTACTGCCTGGTAAGCCAAATAATCCATGTCGGACGGAGCAAGGAAGACATAAAAAGCGGTCTAGTACCAACAAAGAGGCCATTACTGACCAAGAAAAGTCTGCCGGTATCAAACGTAGGGCTTAATTTATAAGAATGTAGATCTGGAGCACAGCATTGTATGTTAGTAAATCTCGGACTGTGGGAAAACCGAAAAGGAAGAGAACGGAAGCTTTTGAGATGTGGTGCTATAGAAGAATGTTGAAAATCAGGTGGACTGCTTAATTAAAGGGATGAGGTAGTTCTCCCCAGAGTCGGAGAAGATTGGAATATATGGAAAACACGATAAGAAGAAAAGGGAGGTTTGGAGGACATCTGTCAAGACATCAGAGAATAACTTCCATGTTGTTGGATGGATCTGTAGAGGGCAAAAATTCTAGATGAAGATAGAGATTGGAACATATCCACCTAAAAATTGATAATTATACACTGAGATGAATACTTTAACACATAAGGGGAATTGGTAGTGGACCACATAAAATTAAGAAAAATAAATAAATACATAAGAAGGTAAAAAAATATATATATTCCACTTGGCGAAAATTCCAAACTCACAGTCATTACTCAAGAACTGGTTGAACGAGGGTCTTTTAAACTGCCTGTTAAAACAGTGAATTATATTTTCTCAGAATACTTTAAGTTAATATGAGTTAGCCATTTGTACTTCTATTTCTCTACTACTAAATTTACGTGATCATCCTGCCTTAAATCGGCCCAGAGAGAAATTCTTCCATATCTTAATCTCGGGAATAATATTTGTAATTATTTTGCAGTCAGCTGTTAACCATTGCACCAGGTATTGACGACCTGCAATTCTTTCTCTGCATTTCGTAAGTTTCTAAAGAACTCATTACCAAGTAGTCAACTGCTTCGTTCGGTTATGTCTTTCACTTCCTACTTAGAGCAAGACTTCCTTCTCTTCAGACAAACACCCAGCAGGCTGGCAGTTGTAGAAGAGCAATTCCCAACGGATAACTGCGAAGGGCTATTCGCTCTCGGCATTCGCCTCAAAGGGCTACAACTGTACAACTGTTACCCACCAGGTCATTTACACGAACTAACGGTACTATCACACCAGCTTTAGGTACACCGGCCGCTTTTTTTTTTTTTTTTTTTTTACTCCTTTCATTCCCAACTCTTGAGAACAGGATGGGCTGTTGCAGAATTCGTTATTTTCGGTGAAATGTCACAACAATCTCGGAGTGAGACAGAGGGAGCCCTGACTGGGAATCTTTGGAAGGGAATTTACTGCCGGAATTCGCCAGATGTCCAGTGGAATCCATGGTCGGACCGAGGGATTGGAAATTAATTTCCACAGAGTCCCTTATACATATATAGTAATGGACATCACAGTCCTAGAGAAACAACTGAAAGAGTTGAAAACGAATAAGTCGCCAGGGCCCGATGGAACTCCATTTGGTTCTACAGAGGGTACTCTGCAGCGTTGTCCCCATGAGTGTATCGGGAACCTCTCGCCCAGCGCAAAGTCACGACTACCTCCTGTTCCTTCAGGTGCTGACTACTGGCTTCTGTTCCTTCATCAGCCAACAACTGGCTCCTGTTCCTTAATCAGCTGAGACGAGCTCCAGTTCGATTAGCAGCAGACAACCGCGTCCAGTTCTTTCATCAGCTGATGGCCGGATCCTGATCCTTCAAGCAGCTAAAAACTCGCTTCTGTTCTTGTATATGCCGATGAGTGGGTCTTGTTCCTGCGCCAGCTGACGACATGCTCCTGTTCTTTCATTAGCCTATGACAGGCTCCCATTCCGTCATCAGCCTATCATAGGAGACCGTTCCTTCAGCAGCCAACTATTAGTTCCTGTTCGTTCAACATCGAATGACTGGCTCCTCTTCCTTCATCAGCTGCTCACTAGCTTCTCTTCTTTCTGCAGCTGCCGACTGAGTCCAGTTCCTTCATCAACAAAGGACTGCGTCCTGATCCTTCATCAGACAAGGACTGCGTCCAGTTTCTTTAGCAGTTGACGATTGCCTCCTGTTCCTTTCAACAGCCCACAAAAGGCTCCCGTTCCTTCAGCAGCTGATACCCGGCTGATATTCCTTCATCACCTGATGACCAGTTCCTGTTCCTTCAGCAGTCAATGATTAGCTACTGTTCTTCCATCAGCATATGACTCTCTTCTATTCCCCCAGCAGCCAACAATCAGCTCTTGGTCTTTCAGCAGTTGATGACCAGCTCTTCCTCCAGCAGCCAACGACAGGTTCCTGTTCTTCCAGCAGTTGAAGACCAGGTCCCATTTCTCCAGCACTAGATGACTGGCTCCTGTTCCTTTAGAAGCTGACGACCGACTCCTGTTCTTTACGCAGGCAGTAACCGGCTCATGTGCCCTGACGTTTGGCCTCATAGCATGCATCGACCTACTTTGGGCTGACTTTGCCAGATATGAATTGTTAATGGTCTAAGAACACTGTACTCGATAATGGCGTAAAAACTGAAATATAGATTGTGCAGGACGAAAATACAGCAATATACAGCTAAATGGCGGTGTATTCTTTTTCGAAAAATACTGTATGACTGTGTCTCAGCACAATCAAAGATTTTTTATTGTTGCAATAGGACAGGATACGCTAGCGGTGACTAGTTGGCTCTCGACGATTATACAATGCCTGTCAAAAAAATGAATCACCCAGAAGATAAGGAGGAAATGGAATGAAACTTCACAAGTTGAAAGGATATGTGATGTAATGTCAGTGACTACAAAATCGAGCTAAATTTACAAAGAAATTGGCAGTACAAGCCTATTCATCTATACGACGATCCACCCTGTGTGGCCTGAATGCCTGTCCTGATTCGGTTGGGACGGGCGTCATAAGGCAAGCTGACCCACAACTGTTGCAAATGGTAAGTGATATCCTGGATACTGCCACTGTGACTGAGTTTGAGCTGCTCCCTCTCATACTATATATGGGACAGATCTGGGCATCATGCTGCGCACATCTCATCATCAAGCAGACAGTTCACATATACACTTGTCATCTGTCGATGTGCACTGTCCTATTAAATGACGACACCACTGTACCGTTGCAAGAGAGGTGACACATGAGGGTGCTGGATGTCTGTGAAGCACCGCTGTGCCATCAGAATTCCCTCAGCCACTACCATCTGTGACCGGAAGTCACACTCGACGGCTACCCACACAATGAGGTTAGTAGAAACACCGCTGTGCCTCTCCAAAACATTGAAACTTTGGCACCTCTTCCAAGGTCGCCGTCATAGTCACAGGCGATGGTCATCTTATCATCCGGAGTAGTGTAGCATAGCTACTCTGTTGAACACAAGGTGACGCCATTCATCAACAATGAATGCTTCCCAGTACAGCACCGCTCCAAACGCAGCCTTTGTGTTGCAATGTTAAAGGCAGTTTCTGCAGGGGACGGTAATTCCCTTGTGCATCCGCTGCTGCTCTCCGACCAGTGGAGCAGACTGACCCAGAATGTTGCAGGGAGTGTGTTTCTTGTTCTCGCGGATTTGAAGGGCAGGGTACGGTGATCCTCTCTTCTCGTGGCCGGAGGTTGTCACCCAGAACCTTGACGACGGGTATTCGTGCCCTCACCTTCCCATGCCACTAACATCGGGCCAAAGTCACATTCAAATGCCCTCCAAATCTGGATACTGCACGATTCGATCAGCCGACCAAAGGAGACCCACAATGAGACCGCTGAAAAACTTCGTCATGTGCTAATAATGCAGTCTCACCCAAGTACGTAGCATCTACGTGGCTTCCACTGTGATTAATCTACATCGGATGCATTTCACAACCCGTATACAGGGCGGTCCATTGATAGTGACCGGGCCAAATATCTCACGAAATAAGCATCAAACGAAAAAACTACAAAGAACGAAACTCGTCTAACTTGAAGGAGGAAACCAGATGGCGCTATGGTTGGCCCGCCAGATGGCGCTGCCGTAGGTCAAACGGATATCAACTGCGTTTTTTTTTAAATAGGCACCCCCATTTTTATTACATATTCGTGTAGTACGCAAAGAAATAGGAATGTTTTAGTTGGACTACTTTTTCCGCTTTGTGATGGATGGCGCTGTAATAGTCACAAACGTATAAGTACGTGGTATCACGTAACATTCCGCCAGTGCGGACGGTATTTGCTTCGTGGCACATTACCCCTGTTAAATGGTTCAAATGGCTCTGAGCACTATGCGACTTAACTTCTGAGGTCATCAGTCGCCTAGAACTTAGAACTAATTAAACCGAACTAACCTAAGGACATCACACACATCCATGCCCGAGGCAGGATTCGAGCCTGCAACATGTTTTAATATTAAATTAGATTTTAATTTCGATTGTTAAACGAGAACTACACATTGATCTTGCCAAAAGCCGAGAAGCGATTCTTCTTAGTGTTGTAGCTCCCTGGGTCACTCTGGGATGGTCTCTGGGGTTCTCTGGGATTCCCTGGGTACTCTGGTACTCTCTGGACACTCTGGGAGTCTCTGGGTACTACACTCTGCGCATTCTCGAAATATCTGTGTTTATTTTCTTATCTCTCCTATTCTGTTGTTCTGTTCTGTGTCATTTCGTTCCAGACTGTAGCGCCCAGAACTGCACGGCCACTCCGGCCGGCTGTTAAAATGGACCGTTTACCAACTGCGGAAAAGGTCGATATCGTGTTTATGTATGGCTATAGTGATCAAAATGCCCAACGGGCGTGTGCTATGTACGCTGCTCGGTATCATGGACATCATCCATGTGTCCGGACCGTTCGTCGGATAGTTACGTTATTTAAGGAAACAAGAAGCGTTCAACCACATGTGAAACGTCAAGCACGACCTGCAACAAATTATGATGCCCAAGTAGGTGTTTTAACTGCTGTCGCGGCTAATCGGTCTTGAGAATGCTACAGCAGCATCGATTGCACCCGTACCATATTTCTATGCACCAGGAATTGCATGGCGACGACTTTGAACGTCGTGCACAGTTCTGCAACTGGGCACAAGAGAAATTACGGGACGATTACAGATTTTTTGTACGCGTTCTATTTAGCGACGAAGCGTCATTCACCAACTATTTAGCGACGAAGCGTCATTCACCAACAGCGGTAACGTAAACCGGCATAATATGCACTATTGGGCAACGGAAAATGCACGATGACTGCGACAAGTGGAACATCAGCGACCTTGGCGGGTTAATGTATGATGCGGCATTATGGGGGGAAGGATGCTTGGCCCCCATTTTATCGATGGCAATCTAAATGGTCCAATATATGCTGATTTCCTACGTAATGTTCTACCTATGTTACTACAAGATATTTCACAGCATGACAGAATGGCAATGTACTTCCAGCATGATGGATGTCCGGCACATACCTCGCGTGCGGTTGAAGCGGTATTGAATAGCATATTTCATGACAGGTGGATTGGTCGTTGAAGCACCATACCATGGCCTGCACGTTCACCGGATTTGACATCCCCGGATTTCTTCCTGTAGGGAAAGTTGAAGGATATTTGCTATCGTGATCCACCGACAACGCATGATAACATGCGTCAGCGCATTGTCAATGCATGTGCGAACATTACGGAAGGCAAACTACTCGCTGTTGAGAGGAATGTCGTTACACGTATAGCCAAATGCATTGAGGTTGACGTACATCAGTTTGAGCATTTATTGCATTAATGTGGTATTTACAGGTGATCACGTTGTAACAGCATGCGTTCTCAGAAATGATAAGTTCACAAAGGTACATGTATAACACTGGAACAAACGAAATAAAATGTCCAAACGTAATTACGTTCTGTATTTTAATTTAAAAAACCTGCCTGTTACCAACTGTTCATCTAAAATTGTGAGCCATATGTTTGTGACTGTTACCAAGCGAAAAAAGTGGTCCAACTAAAACATTCATATTTCTTTACGTACTACACGAATATGTAATAAAAAATGGGGGTTCCTATTTTAAAAAACGCAGTTGATATCCGTTTGGCCTATGCCAGCGCCATCTAGCCGGCCAACCATAGCGCCAGCTGGTTTCTTCCTTCAAGCTAGACAAGTTTCGATCTCTGTATTTTTTTTTTTTTCGTTTGACGCCTATTTCGTTAGATATTTGGCCCTGTCACGATCAATTGACCACCCTGTATATGCTACCAAGCCTGATAACAACATTTATGCTGCACTATTCAGTCCATTGTACCTGTCACATAGAATTACAGCTCTAATAAAATTTTACATACCCGCTGATGGCGTGCACATATACGAAGTTACGTTAACATCCGAAAAAAAGACACGAAGCTGATGAGATCTGATTAATGATTATGTTTCCGTACCTAAAACGGTAAAAATGGAATCTTTATAGGATCACTTCGTTGTCCGTCCGTCTGCCTGTCCAGATGTTCAAAATTTTTTTCACAGGACTGGGTAGACGAATCAAGTTTAAATTTATGTCGCACGCAGAGACCACGGTGCCCTAAGTCATTCAAAGAAAAATAGCTGATGACTCCTGATGACGATGCAGCTGCTGTTTCTCAAGTCTGGGCTAAGTTTTTCTCCTTTTCTTGTTCACTTCGTTCTGCCAACGGCCTTGTCAAAGAGGGCGGAGCAGCGCTCTCTCCTGTTCGAGGGGTGGGAAACTGCCAGTAAGGGCGGAAGAATCAGCAGTTATCAACGGCATTGGAAACCACTGCATTAAAGACACGTAACGTGTATCCATAGGACATGTGGTCTGCAATTGAAAAGTGTCATGATTATCTCTCCATTGGCATAAGATTCCGAAATAGTGCCCCATTCGGATCTCCCGGAGGGGACTGCGAAGGGGGAGGTGACTATGAGAAAAAGATTGAATAATCAATGAAAGGATAATGTTCCATGAATGTCAGAAGTTTGAACGTGGTAGGGAAACCAGAAAATCTGAAAAGGGAAATGCAAAGGCACAATCTAGATGTAGTAGGGTCAGTGAAATGAAATGGAAGACAAAGATTACTGGTCAGATGAGTATCGGGTAATACCAACAGCAGGAGAAAATGGTATAACGGGAATAGGATTCGTTATGAATAGGAAGGTAGGGCAGAGAGTGTGTTACTATGATTAGTTAAGTTATAGGGTTTTCTTATCAAAATCAACAGCAAACCAACAAGGGCAACGATAGTTCAGATATACATGCCGACGTTGCAAACTGAAGATGAAGGGCTAGAGAAAGTATATGAGGATATTGAAAGGCTGATACACTACGTAAAGCAAGACGAAAATCTAATAGTCATGGGAGACTGAATGCAGTTGTAGGGGAAGGAGTAGAAGAAAAGGTTTCAGAGGAATATGGGCTTGGGACAAGGAATGATAGAGGAAAAAGTCTAATTGAGTTCTGTAACAAGTTTAAGCTCGTAATAGCGAAAGCTTGCATGGGGGCTTAATTAATATGAAAATGCAAATAATTTTAATTTTTTGATTTAGTAGCTGTCTGTCCGATTACGAAGTCTCGTAAACGGTTGGCCCTGACTAGTATTATTACGCTATCTGACTGCATAGAACAACAACAAAGAATGAAATGGAAATTTTCATTAACACAATTAAGTAATTAAGTCCCCAGCAACTATAAAACCTACGAAACCAAAGCACAAGTATAACTGTTCTGTGTGTGGAAGTATGACTCAACGTACACATCTGGCACGGTTCTTCTTCAACAACACAAGAAATTTTAAATATCATTTATACTGAATTAATTAAAGGGAATAGAAATACCATAATTACTCAAGAAAACCAGAATTATACTCTAATCCAAGAACACAAGCCAGATGCTTTGTTGACTGAACCTGTAATGACACATTATTTAAGACACTGAAATAATGAAAAAAAACACAGAATATTTTACCTTCATATATATTGACGAAAAGCACTCTCACACTGACTACTACGAGTCCTCGACAGGCACTGCCCACTACGACATCTCAATAATCACTGCCAGTGGAGGCGGCGGAACAATACTCTCTAGCGCGATCTCTGGCGCTGTGGCTCAGTGTAGCCACCTTTCATATGCCCTTCCTCCACGGGCTAGAATTTGATGGTATTTTTGCCAGCATTGGTGGTGAAAATACCACCAAATTCGTCAAAAAAATACAGACAAAAATAAAAGATAATATTAATGCGTAAATATCATATAACTAGATAAAATTTTGGCTTTGCACTGACCTTTCAATAAGCTAATATATAAAATACAGTAAGCAATACAAATTCTTTCATACATGTGACTTTACATAATAGTTTACACAAGTATTATGTGGTTAAACAGTTTAATCAATAGTGTCAGCAATGACGAATATGTGCAGGTAAGAGTCTCATAACTTTTCACAACAGTAATACACAAAAAATCAGTTTATACAAATATTCACATAAACGCTTTCCATAGCCCAAGAAACAAGTAGTTGACAGTTCCAGCAGTAGCTCCCAGCAATGGTCAACAGGTGCAAAAACCAACAAGTGACATTTTTTTAGTAGAAACAGTCCATCAGTGGCACCCAGTAATGTTGAATAGGTGCAGACACCAACAAGTAACACCATTTCAGTATAAGCAGTTCCATTAGTGGCACCAGCAATGTTGAGCAGGTGCACACAGCAACAGGTGACATCTTTTCAGTAGAAGCAGTCCATCAGTGGCACCCAGCAATGTTGAGCAGGTGCCGACACCAACAAGTGACATCATTTCGGTAGAAGCAGTCCATCAGTGGCACCCAGCAATGTTGAGCAGGTGCAGACATCAACAGGTGACATCTTTTCAGTAGAAGCAGTCCATCAGTGGCACCCAGCAATGTTGACCAGGTGCAGACATCAACAGGTGACATCTTTTCAGTAGAAGCAATCCATCAGTGGCACCCAGCAATGTTAAACAGGTGCAGACACCAACAAGTGACATCATTTCAGTATAAGCAGTTCCATTAGTGGCACCCAGCAATGTTGAGCAGGTGCAGACACCAACAAGTGACATCATTTCAGTAGAAGCAGTCCATCAGTGTCACCCAGCAATGTTGAGCAGGTGCAGACACCAACAAGTGACATTATGTCAGTAGAAACAGTTCTATTACTGGCACCCAGCAATGTTGAGCAGGTGCAGACACCAACAAGTGACATCATTCAGCAGAAACAGTTCCATTAGTGGCACCCAGCAATGTTGAGTAGGTGCAGACAGCAACAAGTGACATCAGTTCAGTAGAAGCAGTCCATCAGTCGCACCCAGCAATGTTGAGCAGGTGCAGACACCAACAAGTGACATTATTTCAGTATAAGCAGTTCCATTAGTGGCACCAGCAATGTTGAACAGGTGCAGATATCAACAAGTGACATTATTTCAGTATAAGCAGTTCCATTAGTGGCACCAGCAATGTTGAACAGGTGCAGATATCAACAGGTGACATTTTTTCAGTAGAAACAGTCCACCAGTGGCACCCAGCAATGTTGAGCAGGAGCAGACACCAACAAGTGACATCATTTCAGTAGAAGCAGTCCATCATTGCCACCCAGTAATGTTGAATAGGTGCAGACACCAACAAGTAACACCATTTCAGTATAAGCAGTTCCATTAGTGGCACCAGCAATGTTGAGCAAGTGCAGGTAACAGTCCATAATATTCACTATCACTAATGAGACAGTTCAGTCATGAATAATAGTTTGAGTGCACACACAATTAACAAAATTATTATCAATGCTCTTACACTAAACATACAAATCATAATAAACGCACAAATGATATCAGGTAGTTGTCATATTAACTATTACAATACACAAATAGCAGTAAACCTATAATATTTATGGGTGTCAGTGCAAGCCACAACAAACAAGTAAAATAATATTTAGGAGATAGGTTGGTACCAATTTGGGATAGGGAAAGGAAAACACACAAAACACACTCACTCATCTTTCATCCACATTAAGTGCTACTGTGTAGTTGAATAGTGTTAACTGTGTAAATGCAATTCTGTCAAAATTTTATGTTCATCATGTGTATCAAGTAGTAGTGGCAGCAATGTATAACAGTCAATAATAGTTAGTCAACGTCATAGTCATCATGTCAAGACCAATGTTTGCCAAGCCAGATCAAAGTACGGTTACTGAACAACTGTCAGTGTGCCAAGATATGCAAATAGTTCCTCTCTCAAAAAAAAGTATATACTGCTTAGTGATTTAACAAAGTGTGTGTAGATAATCTTCTTTCTACTTGAGTGTTCTAGTCTGCCATCTTCATCCTCCTTGTTCCATATAGACCAACAAAAAAAATATGCTCCTCACTTACTTTACCTCTTATCCACCAAAACTCCAATAATCATCAGCATCGCATAATCTCAATACTTCAATAATACCTTTTACGTCTACATATAAACCTTATCATCAATATCATCAATAATACATCTTCAATACGTCGATACATATAAACCTCATTTACCTTACCTCTTGTCCACGAAAACTCCAATAATCATCAACTTCACACAATCTCAACTTCACACAATCTCAATACCTCAATAATACCACTTCAATACGTCGACACATATAAACCTTATCGCCAATATCATTTCACTTTCATAACAACTCTTTCTTCTAGTCAGTCTCCTCGAACAAGTACAGATAAAATCCTAGTGCAAACTTCAATTCAGCATCCCATACAATCCGAAGACACAGTGTCCACACATAACCTCTGTGTAATCCATCTGACCCAAATTTTCTACTCATTATAAATTATAAGATACATTTTGGTTCCTTGTCCATCATTAAATAAAAGAAATGCATACATGACCTCTAACAGACTTAGTTCGAATAACTCTCAGTAATTAAGTACGATTACGGAGTGTGAATGATCATAATATTTCACAGTGTGTACACCACTTCAAAAATTATGGCAAACAGAAGCAAACATGTGGAGTATTTCTTGTGTCAAGTGTCACTTCCTATTTCAATTACTCACGAAAAATGCAGTGTAATAACTGTCAATGGTCTAACCTAGTGTTGGTATGTCATGTCGTTAGCTTCCTTCCTATTAGCATAAATGTATACAGCTTCCATAAAACCTCCAGCTCATGTGACTTCTATGCAGTTTCTTGTACCAATGTCGTTCGTAGAATTATAGCAGTTCATTTTATTATCTTAAAAATATAAGGCACTGAGCGTAAGCAAAACATGCAATAGCGAGTAAATATACCAGTAGAGAACAGAATGTCAACAAGTGGATGCAACACAATTCCTACAACAAGGCTCTGCCAAGCGAACAATCTATAATTAATACCATAGTGTGACCTAAACTCCATGTTCGCACACAGTATATCAGCATTTCTATACACCAAATTAAAGAGTAGTTATGACAACAAAACAGAAATGTGTAAATATGCGATCCATACGCACAGCAGCAAACATATATCTTACACAATAAACAGGTCATTAGCATCACATCGACATAAGCAAATAAATGTTCATACGTAATCTTAATAAGTAAACATGAAGGCAAAAGCAGATAAATCACAAAGTTTAACTTACATACATAACCACAGTCAGCACAATTAATCAGTTGACAATTACAATTTAAATAAATAAGCACAGCAGACACATAATAAAAAATATGACATCAGTGAAAAGGCATAGCAGCCAAGCGATGCATAATATACGCAAGTAATAACAGTGTTCATTAATAAAACATTGTCAAGATCAGTTAATGTACGCAAGCACGTCGCTTCACAAGTAAATTCATAGAACATGAAATTAGCACAAGTATGAATCACGTAATCGGGAGCAGCAAATTACATCTAAAGTACGTACCTAGGTGGAATTATGTTACCTGAAAAATAAACTCAATTAACAGTTACCTTTTTTAGTTTATTACTTTTTTCTTCGAAATTACATTCTTCCTGAAATTTTCTCCATAGTAAGTCGTCCTAACGTCGGACATGCACAGAATTTACCTGAAGGTCTTAAATATTTTATACAACCGTATCCTGAAAAATACTGAACGTTAATAACATAATTTATAAAGTCACCATAGCTTTATACAGAATTTAGTCGGAGAAATTAGACTGTGTATTTGTTTACGTCTGTCAGTGCATTCGCACTGAGCGCTCGATCAGCCGTAGACGCGTGACGTAGAAAGTGATTGTTTGCGGTCAACGACTGCCTTGTGCGGTGCGCAGACTTCACTGTTGCTTTGAGTATCTGCCGCCGCCGGAACACGGCGCGGTATCCTTGCATTCTCCGCATGTTTACGTATAACTGTTGGTTTCTCAAAAGTATGTCATTCCACAAAAATTTTTACGTTCGATATATGATGTATTCCCTTAGAGCGCCGAGATTTAAGAGTTTCTACTTCAACAGTGTTATCATGAATAATTTTGCGAATTCTATATGGACCGTTATAAAGCAGAAAAAATTTGCGACATAAGCCTTTTCCTTTATGAGACAAACGATGAGACTTAATTAACACCTTTTGACCAACTGACAAAATTTTTAAACGACCAGGACGTTTAGCTGATTTCTCTCTTCTTGCAGCCGCAGACGCAATATTTCGTAGAACCAGGTTGACAACTTCAGAATGCCGCAGTTTCCGTGAAGGCGGAAAAGGAACGATTTCAGAAATGCGATTTGTTGGTACTTTACTTTTTAATATCAATAGAGGCGGTAAAGAAGTTGAGTCATTAGGAAGTTCATTCAGAATGTTTTGAAAAATATGAAGATACTGATCCCAAGTTCTGTGATTCTGATGACAATAAAGACGGCACAATTTATTGATTTCCTTCATCCATCTCTCTGAAGCATTAGATTGAGGGTGAAAAAGTGTAATAAAAATTGGTTTAATCTTACGACGCCGTAGAGTACGAAGCCAAATTTTAGAGCGAAACTGTGATCCATTATCTGATATAACCTTATCAACATGACCAACTTCTTTAAGAAAATGTTTGATGAAAGCGTTAGATACTGAACGAGCTGTTGCCTTGCGTAAAGGTGTAAAACACACATATTTTAATGTTAATTCCACTGCTACGAAAATGTACGCAAAACCATTAGTAGAACGAACCACTGGACTGAACAAATCGACTGCAGCCATGTCCTTTAATTTCGCTGGAATGATAGGAAACAACGGTGCTGTGTGAGAAACAGTTGGCGGCTTAGTCTTTTGACATAATTTGCATTTGGCAAGAACAGATCGAATACGTTTTTCCATATTACTGAAGTAGCAATTTTCTCGTAATTTATGAAAGCATTTTCTGGGACCAAAGTGCGCATAACTGAAATGTGTAAACGAGGTGTGGCCAAATCATCCAATCTAACAAAGCGTCTAAGAAAATTATAGACACCAAGGAAACTACGAACATCACGTTTTGTGGAAGGAACAGCATAATTACGAATAGCGTCTAGTTTCTCTGGATCAGGGAGAATACCTTCTGTAGAAATAATGTGACCGAGAAATTTCACCTGAGAACGACCAAATTCAGATTTTTCCAAGTTCACTGTAATGCCAACTCTTGCAAAAATACGTAATAATGAATCCAAAATTTTGTTGTGCTCACTCCAAGAACGTTTAGCAATAAGAATGTCGTCAACATATGAAGTAATATTGTCACGAAGATAATCAGGTAAAATTTCGTTTAAACTACGAATGAATGCTGCAGAAAATATAATAAGTCCAAACGGTAATTTCCAAAGTCACTTTTGGGTAAAACAGTCAAATCCGGTTATTCTTTACCTACTGTCTAGATAGATGGATAGTAGAAGAATTGTTTTTTATAGATGCAAAGAATAGTGAAAGAGTAGGCAGCGGTGCAGAAAACTAAAAGGGAAATAACACCACTACAGCTCGGGGCCCTGTGAACGCTACGGCACATATTCACTTAGTATAGTGAATCCCCTGAGGACATTAATAGCTGCACATAAATTTCAGTTTGTGAATTAGTGGCAAATTTGGCGGAAGTGCGTACGTAAATTGATCTAACCATGAACATGGATGTATGTCATTCTTAGAATTGCGGAAGATCTTAAATTTCCGAACAGTCAAAAAGTGTTTATAGTCAAAGTTTTCGCCTCGTGACGACAAAGACCTACCGCGTCTGTCCCAGTTTGAATGTCGATTATTGTCAAGTTCGCGCGCCTGGCGCTCTCTTGTTGCATCCCGTAAATGAAACAAATTATTTTCTTCAAACCCCTCTGCTATCTGTGATTCCAAATTTCTTTTGCTGTCTTTTCCTACAATTTCCCCTTCAATTTGTTTGACTTGCTTTCGTAATGCCTCAACTTCCCTTTTAACACGTTCATTAAATTTTCCCTGATTTTCAACATGTTTACTTATGTTCTGGTACTCTTCGGTTTCTGCAAATGGTAATGGAGCTGTATCATCTGAATCTCTATCCCCATTTAAACTAAGACTTGTCAATTTATCTGAAATCTCCTCAACTCTTTCCGATAAGTCACTATTTTTTCTTTCTGTTTACCTACGTCTTCCGTAAGTGTCGCGACTCGGGTTTCAGTGTTGACACATTTGGTAGTTAACTGTTCATATTGTTGTGTTAGGTTATTTATTCTGTCATTTGGTACCGATTCCTCGATTCTCTCAAATATTTCTTTCTTATCATGTGCACGTTGTAAATTTAACTCTGAAAATTTCTGTACTATCACGCGATCTCTTTCTTCCTGTTCTCTATCCTGTTCCCTTTGTCTAATCTCTACTGCAATTAATCTATTATTGTGAGAATTCAAAATCGGTTGTACTTCTTCTCTGATTCACGCGATCTCTTTCTTCCTGTTCTCTATCCTGTTCCCTTTGTCTAATCTCTACTGCAATTAATCTATTATTGTGAGAATTCAAAATCGGTTGTACTTCTTCTCTGATTTCTTTCTTTAACTCATCTTTCATATTTTTGAAACATGTCCCTATTCGTGAGTCTAACCGTGTTTCCATTGTTTCCATCTCTGTTTCTAGCCGTGTTGCCACCGTTTTCAATTCAGATCCTAACTGTGATCCCAATGAGTCTAACCGTGTTTCCATTGTTTCCATCTCTGTTTCTAGCCGTGTTGCCACCGTTTTCAATTCAGATCCTAACTGTGATCCCAATGAGTCTAACCGTGTTTCCATTGTTTCCCTATTAGTTTCTAATCGTGTTGCCAAAGTTTCCATCTGTGATCCCAGTGATTCCATTGTTCCCTTTTGTGAGTCTAACCGTGTTACCACTGTTTTTAATTCAGATCCCAAATTTAATATTACACCCATCAACTGCTCCATATTAACTGTTTCAAAATTCTTTTCACCCCTAACATTTCCCACGAAACCAGTTTCCTTCGTCATAGCTGTAAAGCTATCTGAGTTCGATACTATTCCAGAATCTTCTGTCGTTAATCTCGGATTCTGTGAATTTTCTGATTGAGAAAAATTTTGAAATGGTTCCGGACTATTTTCCCGACTTATTAAATTGTTTTCCACTTCATTATACATGATACTGTTTTCCTCTGTTGGCGAGTTCGCCTTGTTAACAATTTCGTCATTCTCACTATCCATCATTTTTGCCTTTTTCATCGATCGCGTAATCATTTACAAAACATACAAAACTCGTCACTATATGAAAATTACAGAGAATATAACACGTTATCACCAACAATACCATTCACACGAAATGTTTCCCTCAAACACGATTAATCGAACAATTGAAATAATTGCACCAAATTGTCAAACGCGTATACAAGACAACAAAATTAAATTCTGAAAAAAAAAACATTAGAAGAATGCCAATTACCAAATCTACACATACAATATAGACTACAATTACTAGACTACAAATTACTACAACAATACTACTGTCTACTATTTTTACAATCAGAAGAATTCCAAGGGACGATCCTGGCAGGGTCGCCACGTGCATGGGGGCTTAATTAATATGAAAATGCAAATAATTTTAATTTTTTGATTTAGTAGCTGTCTGTCCGATTACGAAGTCTCGTAAACGGTTGGCTCTGACTAGTATTATTACGCTATCTGACTGCATAGAACAACAACAAAGAATGAAATGGAAATTTTCATTAACACAATTAATTAATTAAGTCCCCAGCAACTATAAAACCTACGAAACCAAAGCACAAGTATAACTGTTCTGTGTGTGGAAGTATGACTCAACATACGCATCTGGCACGGTTCTTCTTCAACAACACAAGAAATTTTAAATATCATTTATACTGAATTAATTAAAGGAAATAGAAATACCATAATTACTCAAGAAAACCAGAATTATACTCTAATCCAAGAACACAAGCCAGATGCTTTGTTGACTGAACCTGTAATGACACATTATTTAAGACACTGAAATAATGAAAAAAAACACAGAATATTTTACCTTCATATATATTGACGAAAAGCACTCTGATCATTACAGTATTTCCATTTGAACCATCTGCTGTCTAGCCCATCAAACAACTGCATAAAACATGGAACAACATCTCGACAAACACTGCCCACTAGCACATCTCAACACACACTGACTACTACGAGTCCTCGACAGGCACTGCCCACTACGACATCTCAATAATCACTGCCAGTGGAGGCGGCGGAACAATACTCTCTAGCGCGATCTCTGGCGCTGTGGCTCAGTGTAGCCACCTTTCAAGCTCTGTTCAAGAATCACAAGAGAAGGAGGTACACTTGAAAAAGGCCAAGTGATACGAGGAGATTTCAAATACATTACATCGTGGTCAGACCGAGATTCCGAAATCAGATAGTGGATTGTAAGGCGTACCCAGGAGCAGACATAGACTCAGATCACAATATACTAGTGACGAAGAGTAGGCTGAATATCAAGACATTAGTCAGGAGGAATAAATACGCAAAGAAGTGGGATACGGAAGTACTAAGGAATGACGAGATACGCTTGAATTTCTCTAACGCTATAAATACAGTAATAAGGAATAGCTCAGTAGGCACTACAGTTGAAGAGGAATGGACACCCCTAAAACGGGCGATAACAGAAGTTGCGAAGGAAAACATATGTACAAAGAAGGTAATTGCAAAGAAACCATGGGTATCAGAAGAAATACTTCAGTTGATCGATGAAAGGAGGAAGTACAAAAATGTTCCGGAAAACTCAGGAATAGAGCAATACAAGTCGCTGAGGAATGAAATAAATAGAAAGTAGGGGGAAGCTAAGACGAAAGGACTGCATGAAAAATGTGAAGAAATCTAAAAAGAAATGATTGTCGGAAGGATAGACTCAGCATACAGAAAAGTCAAAACAACCTTCGGTGACATTAAAAGCAAGTGTGGTAACATTAAGAGTGCAACGGTAATTCCACTGCTAAATACAGAGGAGAGAGTGGATAGATGGAAAAAATACATTGTAAGCCTGTATGAGGGGGAAGATTTGTATGATGTGATACAAGAGGGAACAGGAGTCGATTTAGAAGAGATAGGGGATCCAATATTAGAACCAAAATTTAAAAGAGCTTTGGAGTACTTAAGATCAAATAAGGCAGAAGAGCTAAATAACATTCCCTCAGAATTCCTTAAATCATTGGGGGAAGTGGCAACAAAACGACTATTCACGTTGGTGTGTAGAATATATGAGTCTGGCGACATACCATCTGACTTCTGGAAAACTATCATCCACACAATTCTGAAGACTGCAAGAGCTGACAAGTGCGAGAATTATCGCACAATCAGATTAACAGCTCATGCATCCATGTTGCTGACAAGAATAATAACACAAGATTGGAAAAGAAAGCTGACGATGTGCTAGGTGACGGTCAGTTTGGCTTTAGAAAACGTAGAGGCACCCGAGTGGCAATTCTGACGTTGCGGTTGATAATGGAAGCAAATCTAAAGAAAAATCAAGACACGTTCATAGAATTTGTCGACCTGGAAACAGCGTTCGACAATGTAAAATAGTGCAAGACATTCGAAATTCTGAGAAAAGTAGGGGTAAGCTATAGGGAGAGCCGGGTAATATACAATATGTACAAGAGCCAAGAGGGAATAATAAGAGTTGACGACCAAGAATGAAGAGCTCGGATTAAAAAGGATGTACGTCAGGGATGTCTTTCCCACTTACTGTTCAATACGTACATCGAAGAAGCAATGATGGAAATAAAAGAGTTTCAGGAGTGGAATTAAAATTCAATGTGAAAGGATATCAATGATACGATACGCTGATGACATTGCTATCCTAAGTGAAAGTGAAGAAGAATTACATGGCCTGCTGAACGGAATAAACAATCTAATGAGTACAGAATATTGCCTGATAGTAAATCGAAGAAAGACGAAAGTAATGAGATGTAATAGAAATGAGAACAGCTAGAAACTTAACATCAGGACTGATGGTCACGAAGTAGTTGAAGTTAAGGAATTCACCTACCTAGGCAGTAAAATAACGAATGACGGACGGAGCAAGGAGGATATCAAAAGCAGACTAGTAATGGCAAAAACGGCATTCCTGGCCAAGAGAAGTGTACTAGTATCAAACATAGGCCTTAATTTGAGGAAGAAATTTCTGAGAACGTACGTCTGGAGTGCAGCATTGCATGGTAGTGAACATGGACTTCAGCAAAACCGGAACGGAAGAGACTCGAAGGATTTGAGATGTGGTGCTACAGACGAATGTTGAAAATTAAGGGGACTGATAAGGTAAGGAATGAGGACGTTCTGTGCAGAATCGGAGAGGAAAGAAATATGTGGTAAACACTGATAAGGAGAAGGGACAGGCCGGCCGGTGGGGCCGAGCGGTTCTAGGTGCTTCAGTCTGGAACTGCGCGACCGCTACGGTCGCAGGTTCAAATCCTGTCTCGGGCATGGATGTGTGTGATGTCCTTAGGTTAGTTAGGTTTAAGTAGTTCTAAGTCTAGGGGACTGATGACCTCAGATGTTAAGTCCCATAGCGCTCAGAGCCATTTGAGCTATTTGAGAAGGGATAGGATGGTAGGACATCTATTAAGACATGAGGGAATGACTTCCATTGTACTAGAGGGAACTGTAGAGGGCAAAAACTGTATAGGAAGACACAAATTGAAATACACCCAGCAAACAATTGAGAACGTACGTTGCAAGTGCATCTCTGAGATGAAGAGGTTGGCACAGGACAGGAATTCGTGGCGGGCCGCATCAAACCAGTCAGAAGACTGATGACAAAAAAAAAGAAAACCATGATATAAATTCTATCGCCTGCCTCCGAAGCTGGGTGGTCATCGCAGCTGACTGCCGCACTTGAAACCTGGGTTCGCTCCCCGGTACTTTGGGGATTTTCCTTGGTGGGAGGACTGGAACGGGCTGCACTCAGCCTCGTGAGGCCAACTGAGGAGCTGCTTGATTGAGAAGTAGCGGGTCCAAGGTCAGGAATCGCGTCAACGATCGGGAGAGTGGTGTGCTGACCTTATGGCCTCCATAACCTGTCCCATGACGCCATTGCCAGAAAACCCGTCAGCGATCGGGAGAGTGGTGTGCTGACCTTATGGCCTCCATAACCTGTCCCATGACGCCATTGCCAGAAAACCCGTCAGCGATCGGGAGATCGGTGTGCTGACCTTATGGCCTCCATAACCTGTCCCATGACGCCATTGCCAGAAAACCCGTCAGCGATCGGGAGAGTGGTGTGCTGACCTTATGGCCTCCATAACCTGTCCCATGACGCCATTGCCAGAAAACCCGTCAGCGATCGGGAGATCGGTGTGCTGACCTTATGGCCTCCATAACCTGTCCCATGACGCCATTGCCAGAAAACCCGTCAGCGATCGGGAGAGTGGTGTGCTGACCTTATGGCCTCCATAACCTGTCCCATGACGCCATTGCCAGAAAACCCGTCAGCGATCGGGAGATCGGTGTGCTGACCACTTGGCCTCCATAACCTATCCCATGACGTCATTGGCAGGGGATGACATGGCGGTCGGTCGGAAACGGTTGGCCAATGTAGGGCCGGATCGCAGAATGTATATTTGAAATTACGTAAATTGTTGTTTTAGTTTACTCCGCAATACAGCACAGTTATGTAATATAAGACTTCCGACTTGAAGGGAAAAAAAAAAGATAAATGACATTAGTGATTTCACGATTGGTTTATAGTCTAAATTACTACACCGAGGTGAAAAAAGGTCAAGGGATACCTCCTAATATCGCACTGGACCTTCTTTTGCCCAGAGTAGTGCAGCAACTTGACGTGGCGTGGACTCTACATCTCGTTGGAAGTCCCTGCAGAAATGTTGAGCCATGCTGCCACTATAACCGTCCATAATTGCGAATGTGTCGCAGGTGCAGGATTTTGTGCACCAACTGACATCTCAGCTCGTTCGTCAGACCGCCTGACGATGGCGACATGTCTGATCGCCGAAATATTGTGCCCGTTGGACACCATAGACTGGCAGTGCACCCGTGGACTGTTAGAGCAAGAAATACGCCTGGAGAAGTTGAAGAATCACAACTGACATCTCGATTACGTCCCTTAAATGTTTGATGTGTTTCATGTCGGGCGATCTGGGTGGCCAAATCATTCGCTCTAAATGGCCAGAACGTCGTTCCAACTAATCGCAAACACCTGTGGCTTGGTGACATGGCGCATTATCATTTACAAAAATTCCATCGTTGTTTGGGAACGTGAAGGCCATTAATACTTGTAAAGTGTTTCCGTGTCGCTGAACATAAGCATTTCCAGTTAATGATCGGTTCAGTTGGACCAGAGGACCCAGTACATTCCATGAAAACACAGTCCATACCACTATGGAACCACCACCAGCTTGCACAGTGCCTTATTGACAACTTGGTTCCATGGCTTCGTGGGATCTGCGCCACACTCGAAACCTTCCATCAGTTCTGCCAACTGGAATCGGGACTCATCTGACCAGGCCATGGTTTTCCAGTCACGTAGGGTCCAACAGATACGATTATGTGCACAGGAAGGGCGCTGCAGGCGATGTCGTACTGTAACCAAGGGCACTTCTTTCGGTCGTCTGCTGCCATAGCCCACTAACGCGAAATTTCGCCGCACTGTCGTAACGGATACGTTCGTCGTAAGTCCGATACTAATTTCTGCAGGTATTATACACAGAGTTGCTTGTCTGTTCAAATGCCGCTGCTCTCGGTCGTTAAGTGAAGACGGTCAGTTGCTTCGTTGTCCATGGCGAGAGGTAATGCCGGAAATTTGGAATTCTCGGCACACACTTGACACAATGGAGCTCGGGGTATTGAATTCCCCACCGATTTCCAAAATCGAATGTCCCATGAGTAGAACTCAAACTACCATTCCGTGTTCAGAGTTCGTCAATTCAAGGCGTGCTACCAAAATCTCGTTGGAAACCTTCTCACATGAATCAAGTGACAGCTTCGCCAAAGCGCTGTCCTTTTATACCGTGTATACGCTGCACTGCCGCTATCTGTATATATGCATATCGCTATCCCACGACTTTTTGTCATCTCATTCTATAATGTATCCAGAATGAAACAAAACGCAAAAAATTATCGTTTGGACAATATCTTACCGATGACTAAGGGGTAACAAATATAGGTATTTCTTTTAGTACAATCAGTCTTGTGGGTAGTTTGCACTCTTTTCTTTGCATTTGTTCAACCAATGCTGAAATATGTATTTTTTTCTTTATTTAGTTTAGAAAAGTATGAATGTTTATGGGGAAGCCCTGCGTTTGGATTTTCGCAAAAGCGAGCGTCGCTTATGGAGCGACGCTGGTCTGGAACAAGCGCTAACTGAGGTTATAGGAAGCGCACAGTGGCGGCGCCACGCTTTGAAGTGTTGCCTGGGCAGCCGTTTGTTCCCGAGACGAATCCCGGCACCGGGCTACTCGCTAATAAACAACATAGGCAAGTGGCCGGCGGACACAAAAACAGACGCACCGTGACATCGCATTGTGTGAACAAGTAGGTCACCCGGCGGCACACATTCCGCCCGTTTCGGGCATACGAGGCCGCCGCTCGTTATCGATAGCGCTCTCGTCTCGACCCCGCGACCTGCGAGCTTAGTAACTGGCTTCTCACCTCGCCGCTAAGAGCCTGTGCCGTCAACGTGAGGAGCTGCGGTTAGAATCCCGAGCCTAACTAACTGCCCGGACCCGTAACGAGCTGACACACGAAAAAGCGCGGCACAAGCTACTGTTCCCAAACTGGATACTTAATAATTAAGGGAGGGGGTGGGGGTGGGGGAAGGAAAGGCTCGTAAGTCCTTCGGCATAAAAAACTGTTGCGCCATTAATCGTTTGGAGCTTAAGCCCATCTCTAGACACTGGCAAATGTTAAATTATTGCAGTGAATTTTCCGCTCCATTTGACGAAGGTAATAGTTTACAGGCTAGGAGTGCTGCTTTAGAGGAATACAGGGAGCGTCTCCTAAATTTTTTTATGATACAAGGTGTTCCGAAACTACTCGCTCAAATTAATACACGAGACAGAGAACACAAAAACAAATTTATTTTCACTGAAGAGCCAAAGAAACTGGTAGATTTGCGTGTATCGTGTAGGGTCCCCGTGAGCACGCAGAAGTGCCGCAACAAGACGTGGCATGGACTCGACTAATGTCTGAAGCAGTGCTGGAGGGAACTGACACCATGAATCCTGCAGGGCTCTCCATAAATCCGTTATAGTAAGACGGCGTGAAGACCTCTTCTGAAAAGCACGTTGCAAGGCATTTCAGATATGCTGAATAATGTTCACGTCTAGGGAGTTTGGTGACCAGCCGAAGAATTGAAATTCAGAAGAGTATTCCTAAAATCAGCCTGTAGCAATTCTGGACGCGTGGGGTGCTCAAGACCGTCGGAATGCGCAATAGACATGAATGGATGCAGGTGGTCAGACAGGGTGCTTACGTACGTGTCACCTGTCAGGGTCATATCTAGAGGTCAACTCCAACTGCACACGCCCCACACCATTACAGAGCCTCCACCATCTTGAACAGTCCCCTGCTGACATGCAGTTTCCATGGATTCATGTGGTTATCTCCATTACTGTACACGTCCATCCGCTCGATACAATTTCAAACGAGACTCGCCCGACCAGGCAACATGTATCCAGTCATCAATAGTCTAATGTCGTAGTTGATGGGCCCAGGCGAGGCGTAAAGCTTTGTGTCGTTCAGTTATCAAGTGTACACGAGTGCGCCTTCGGCTCCGAAAGCCCATATCGATGATGTTTCGTTGAATGGTTCGCACGCTGACACTTGCTGATGGCCTAGGATTGAAATCTGCAGCAATTTGCGGAAGGGTTACACTTCTGTCGCGTTGAACGATTCTCTTCAGTCGTCGTTGGTCCCGTTCTTGCTGGATCTTTTTCCGGTCACAGCGATGTCGGAGATTTGATTCTTTACCGGACTCCTGATATTCACGGTACACTCCTGAAATGGTCGTAGGGGAAAAACCCCACTTCATCACCACCTAGGAGATGCTGTGTCCCATTGCACGTGCGCCGACTGTAATATACGTTCATAGTCACTTAAATCTTGACAACTTGCCAATGTATCAGCAGTTACCGATTTAACAACTGCGTCAGCCACGCGGGGTTAGCCGAGCGGTCTGGGGCGCTGCAATCATGGACTGTACGGCTGGTCCCGGCGGAGGTTCGAGTCCTCCCTCGGGCATGGGTGTGTGTGTTTGTTCTTAGGATAATTTAGGTTAAGTAGTGTGTAAGCTTAAGGGCTGATGTTCTTAGCAGTTAAGTCCCATAAGATTTCACACACACACAACTGCGTCAGACACATGTTGTCTCATCAAGCATGGAGAAAAATTATGCCACGTAATTTTAACCCTGGGTAGCTGATGCCAGTAGGAATAAAAATTACTAATGTTGTGTAGGTCAACAACCCACGATTTTTAAATCATGCCACGCGCTCCGTTTGGCAGCGTGTTTGCCCTGTAGCCCGATGCTCTGGCAACGCTCAACCGCGAATGCTTTGCCTGCCGGAGATCGCGATTTATCCAAGGCGGCACGCACGCTCGGTGGTAGCACGCCAGCTTTCCACTCTGGGGGTGAATCCACCGGGGTCCCGAAACACCCATTGTAGTTTCATGACAAGACGTACCGGAAACAAACCCGTCTACAGCTGTTAGTTCGAGTACAGAAAGTCTTGTACAAATTGTGTCGGCACAGGAAAGGGTCTTTTTTTAGACAGGACATCGTTTACTTACAGCAGGTGCTAGAACAGGCAACCCTCTGACGCGACACACGCTTGGTAACGCTGAACGGTGTTTTGCCGAACTCTTTCAAAGATTCCTGGCATTTCACTGATGTGATTGGCGACATGTTGAATGCGGTCCATTAATTCCTCTTCGTTTATAGGTAGTTCGCTTCCGGGTGGGTGAACTGGAACCTTGAACAATCCCCACAGGAAAAACTCCGGTGGCATGAGGTCAGGTAATCGCGTGGGCCATAGCGCTGTCCGTCAACCGATGAACGGTCAAAAATACATCAGTAAAAATTAAAGTATCTTTCAAAATACATGTTTTAAAATGACTTCACAAATATGCATCAAATCACCGATTTTTTTAAATATTTCTCTTAGGACAATGCAGCAGGTTATATATTTTGGTTGATTACCTACAGTATTTCATCAAGCAATTTGAAGAACCCATGTAAATTAAATTCGTTTTGTTTAATAAATTTTGCGTGTTTTTCTTCTTTTCTACGTTAATTTTCTGTTCTTCCAATATATTTAACAGAATGATTTTATCTGCAGTGTGAATAATTACATACTATCTTGAAGCTGTACGATTTGAATTTGAATTGCAGTGTTCTTTGTAACATGTTGTAAAGGCTCTTCCAGTTTGACCAATGTACAGGCTCTGACAATTTTGGCAATTGATTTTATATACTCCTGAATTATTTTATTTGTCCTTATGTACATTCTCTTTGTATATTAGTGAGTATCGAAGGGAGATGCTAGTTCGAAAGGCAACATTGACTTTCTGTCGTCCCTCAATAAGGTCTGTTATAGAACCTTTGTATATGAGTGTACAATACCTTTCATTGTCTACTTGTTTGCCTATACACTGTTTTTCTTTCGTTTAATTTTTCTGTATAGTTTGGTACAGTTTTATTATATCATGTTCTTGGTAACTGTTTTTTAATGCTATCTTTTTGATTGCCTTGGATGATTTGAATTATTCCCTACGATTATACCTGAATATGTATTTTAAATCTTGCTTGGTTCCTTTAAATGGAACTATGTTGTCTTCAACCTACAGTATTTTCTGCTTTATATCGAGGAATACTATCTACACATGGCTAGGCCGTCTCCCATGTGGTATATTTCCCTATTACAGAACCTAAAATCTAGGCTAAATTACAAGAAGTCTAATAGCTCTGCAGTCTCTCCTACTGCCATAGTATTATGCTGCAATAAATTACATTTTATTATTTCTAATTTTTCATTAACATATTAGTAACATCCCAGGGGGCGAAAATCACGTCTTCTAGAATACTGATATTTATTACACTGTCAGCAAATGAGATGCTGAAATTCTTGTCAGCTTTGTAATTCTTTTAAGCTTTTTATCAAGTACATAATTTAGTTCACTATTAAGAGCAAATTCGTCATTATTAATAACGACATATGAGTTGTCAGGTTTATGCATTTTAATCTGAGCTCTTGCAGTGGGAAGCCTTGGATTCATTAGCTTTAATCTACGGTTTTTTAATGGGTCAAAGAGAAAATGGGAGGCTTAAATTTTTCTTTTTAGTTCGGTTTAGAGCTTACTGAGTGGGTCTCTACTAAATTTTGTTCATGCCATTCTGTTCAAAATACTGCAATCTTTTGTCACTGTCGGCTTTTTCGTATAATAGGACTGCCGTATTACTCTTACCCGATTTTAACATCAGAGTTTGTTCTTTTTGCAGTTTCTTATTTAAAGTATTTACTATGATAAGTTCGTGCATATTAAAGGTATTTGCATTTAGTGTATGATGTAGGGCTTTGCTCGTTGGTGAAACTACTGTAGTTTCCTTCTGTGTGTTTAAACTGGCAAAAATACAAGCTGCTTTTCCCTCAGAAATTATTTCTTTAACGTCTTTCTTCGATAATCTGTGCTTCAAGTTATACTGAACTACCTCTCTAGTAAGTCCACCTCAATCTTGTTTATAAATTTAATTTGTGTTTCTGAGTCAGTTATGGAACTATTTGTAGCGAGTTGTAACAAGTTATAAAGTTTCTTACAGTGAATAGCACTACATTTATGTGCAGCATTTTCAACTCTACTTAAAACTTCATTGCACTGTGTTGTGGTTAGAAAACTTTCTAATTGAATATGTAGATCATAAGAAGCACAATAAGTTGTTGTTTGACTCTGTATCTGTTTCTGATTTCCGCTTTTATCCAACTCACCTCCGCTTCTTGACAGAACGTAGGGGAACGATGTGGGAGACCCTCACCGCCGTACTAGGCCAGGTGTGGCTAACATTACTTAAGATTAAATTGGCAATACTATAGTACTTAGTCCGCAGCTCGTGGTCGTGCGGTAGCGTTCTCGCTTCCCGCGCCCGGGTTCCCGGGTTCGATTCCCGGCGGGGTCAGGGATTTTCTCTGCCTCGTGATGACTGGGTGTTGTGTGATGTCCTTAGGTTACTTAGGTTTAAGTAGTTCTGAGTTCTAGGGGACTGATGACCATAGATGTTAAGTCCCATAGTGCTCAGAGCCATATAGTACTTAGACTTACATTTAAAGTCTATTTGAGGTACATTAGTAAATGAGGACACTGACAGTGCCAAATTTTAAAATTACCACACAACTGTACTTGTAACGTCATGATACAGTGTTTCCAACGATAATTTACAACTGCAGAAAACGAAATTTTCATTTTAATCGCCGCATATATATATATATATATATATATATATATATATATATATATATATATATATTTGGGGGGGCGCTTTCTTCTTTTCTAGAAAATTTCCCAGTTCTTCCAATATATTTAACAGAGGGCTTGTGGATAATTTTCATACTACCTTCAATCTTACCTAATGTATGTTAAGTTGTTCTCAAATGTTCAACCAATTTTGTACGATCTGAATTTAAATTGCAATGTTCCTTATGACGTATTTTAAACGCTCTTCCAGTTTAGCATGTTCATGGTTGGTTGGTTGGTTGGTTTGGGGAAGGAGACCAGACAGCGTAGTCATCGGTCTCATCGGATTAGGGAAGGATGGGGAAGGAAGTCGGCCGTGCCCTTTCAGAGGGACCATCCCGGCATTTGCCTGGAATGATTTAGGGAAATCACGGAAAACCTAAATCAGGATGGCCGGACGCGGGATTGAACCGTCGTCCTCCCGAATGCGAGTCCAGTGTAGCATGTTCATGCTCTGACAATTTTGTCAATTTATTTCATATGCTTCTGAATTACTGTATGTGTCCTTTGGACATTCTCTTTGTGTATTAGTCCGGTCTAAGGGAGTTGCTAGTTCGAAATGCAGCTTTAACTTTCTGTCTTGGGAAAGATCTCTCAGTACAGTCTGTTACAGGACTTGTTTATGAGTGTGATAAACCTTTTATTTTCTACTGGCTTGCCTATACTAGGTTTTTCTTTCATTTCATATTTTTCTGTGTAGGGCGATACCAATTTCGTTATATCACGTTCTCGGTAACTGTTCGTTAATGCTATCTTTTTGATTGTCTGCAGTCCTGTAGCGCTGTCTTCATCTGTGTACTACTGAATAGAAACAGGCTTTCGTGCTGGATTTGGTGATTTGAATTACTCCCAGTAATTATACCTGAATATGTAGACTTCCTGTTAACTTTAAAAACGTGTTTCCCATTCAGTCTATTTATTAACAAATCGATAAAATCGATGCCATTATTCAACAATGAACTTAATTTTTGTGTGCATTTATTAAACGAAAGAAGCGGATTTAATTTGCATGGGTTTGTCCACTTATTTGATGAAGTGCTGTAAATAAATAGCTAAAATATACGTCCCGTATTATCCTAACAGAAATATTTTAAAAAAACGGTGATCTGAATGCATATTTGTACAGACCTTTTTAAATATGTATTTTTAATAATGTACTTTGAAAGGTGTTTCAATTTTTACTGATGTATTTTTTGAATGATAAGTCGATATGTACAGATATATGATGTCTACAAACACACGCCCATAAAAGAGGTAACTAGCATGTAAATTAGTTGTAAATTATCTTTGTATACACTATACCATGGACGTCACAAGTACTGTTGTATAGTCAATTTAATCTTTAGCGCTGTCACTGTTATCATTTACTACTGCACTTAAAACTTACTTTTGAACTGATTTTAAGAACTACAGTACAGCCAGTTTAATCTTTGCTACTGTCAGCCAACTTTAAAAGTAACTCACCATACTGGATACAAAATATTTATTTCATGTTATGAGAGTGTAAGTTTTTCTTATTATTTCAATTTGTATCTTTTACAGTGTATATTCTGATGATGCTCTTGTTCATTTGAGGAGCGAAACCGGTACATAAAAAATACTAATTGTGACTTGGACTTGTGGCTGTTTTCAAAAACTTACTAAAACGGTATGTTAAATATGCTGTCATGTGTAACACCATAGTGGGCAGTGTTTCAATCCGTAACGTCACAATACGTGACTTGCAGTTCCAACACACAAAACTAACAGAAAAAAATGCTTCATGAAACTGCCAAACGCTTTTTGAAGGAATAAATAACCAAAAATGTTTCCCAAAAGATGCCCTGTGACTCTATGTACGCAACTGACTGAACAAAATTCCAAACACTAGTTAACACACAAACACAAGTGTGACGCTGGACGGTAAGAATGAGACAAGAAACGTAATTTAAACTCAGCTTTACCTGAACTGAACCTGATATTAATTTTGAAATGCAACACCTAACTATTGATTATCTTATTGTCATGACTGATGTGAAACTGGTCCTAACAAATGTTCATGGCTTACTTGTGGCAACGGAAACCTGGTACTGCACGAAAGTGATAAACATAAAAAATACAGCACAGCAGCAAACCAGTTAAATAAAAGGAAATCCTTGTGTAGCGTAATGCAAGGACTTGGAACTATGCTAAGCGCATAAAGCTTCAGCTTTACTTTTATGCAGCTGTGTTCAATGTTCAGTGCAGTGCTCAGTGGATTGCGGGAACACACACAATCAAAAAATAAAAAACGTGAAGAGACTGTGGAAGACATTGCATTCACTAAATAATGTAAAAGAGATTAGCATTCAAAAACTACCCGTAGATACTGAAACCTTCCTTGACAATTACAACCATTTTTACAAAACTTACTTCTTACCCCAAATATGACTGACATGAAATTAATTATTGGAATGGAAAAGGAGCGATAAATCTATAGCTTCTGACTGCAAGCCATATGAACAGGTAGCTTTACTTATCAACGTCTGAACAATGACTCCAACAAATCTGAACCAATACAGAAAAACCCCACTAAAACTTTCCGTTTTTTAAGCACATCTTGAATTATGCACAGGCAAGCAATGCAGCAACGTTATCCGAAAATCTTCATACTTTTCAAATTAATCTTTACCGTATCATGATTCCAAAATTCAACTTCCTCTGTATCCTTATCTCTATGATCTGAAAGCCATTTTCAGACCGCTCAGCAGTGTGACCAACACTCGACTCACTAACTTCTCTCCGAATGCTACAGCAACAACAATGCTGACAATCAAAGATCACAGTGATTGTACTCCGTCGCGTAACATATCGACTCCTATTTGAAAGATGTCCCGAGCATAAATATGAAATACGACACATCGAGTGAATGTGATGACGTTCCTTGAATAACGAAAATAAACTAGAAACGTTATACAGTTAACGACAACGTCACAACAGTTTACATCAGTATCACTAACAAAATTTCCCCTAACGTTACCAGTTGACTTCAAGAGACCATATGTTCCTTATCAAAATAGGTGTTTGTTCTGATGATCCTTACCAATTGTACTGATTTAAACGAATAGGTTAGGAAGGCCCTGTATAGCGGAATGTCGGCTAGTATAGTACATACGAGCTCGTTCGAAACTATAATATTTTGTGAAATTTGAGTTTTATAGTATTGCTACGAAATTCTGGTCTTATATAGAAGCAATTCAGACATCGCTCTTCCCTTTTCTCTTGATATTTGTTATAATTTGAAATTTTGTATTTCAACTGACGCTCATCTTGGCGCAGATTTTTATACAATTCAGAAGAGAACTGCAAGATTTTTCGTGACTTTCAAAACTTATGACTTCAAAAGCTCGTAATAGTTGAAGAAATTCACGTCGGAATATTTAAGGTCAATTAGAGCCTTGGCTGGATTAACATTTTCGGGAATATTTTTTGTAATATTTTTAGAATAGTTAGGAACTTCTTGTGAGCGTTGCTTCTCTTTTCACGACCACAGAAAATTACTAGATTTCAGAATCCTAGAGATTCAACAGGAGTTATTGGATAACTAAAGAGCCAATTTTTTTCCCAGCCACCTAAGACTTTTTCTGTTCGTTAACTATTTCACATTATACATGGTGTCCAGAAATTCGTTTGGCAAACATCTAGGGCTTGTAGAGGGGAGTGAGTACATAACATTCTGAACAGGAATTCGTGTCCGAAAACATACCATTTGTGTTCTACGATGGTTTCAAGTCAGAAGTTTAACTCATCCACTTCTGCTTGAGGAATTGTATTAGGCGTGACGCTGTAGGATTATTAGGTAACAATTCAAAAGAAAATATAACGAAACATCCATTTATCACTTAAGTATATGTGTTTGTATTAACACTTAAACATTACGTGTTTAAATTATACCAAAACAAAAAAAAACCTGCATACTGTACGCACAGAACAATTCTGATGCATTACAACAGCGGCACCATGTGGCGAACACCAACGTTGTTACAGACATTGTACCTACGAAACATGTTTTGGTGCCCACTCTACATCCATTTGGTGTCCCTTCAATTTCCAGTGCAACGACCAGAACTCATGCCAGCATATCTGCCTCTGTCTTTAGGGGAATCCCGTAAATTACATTCTATCGAATGCTGTGATGGTCCTGCTAGCGGCTGAAAGCAAGGAGAATTACAGCCGTAATTTTTCCCGAGGGCATGCAGCTTTACTATATGGTTAAATGATGATGGCGTCCTCTTGAGTAAAATATTCCAGAGGTAAAATAGTCCCCCATTCGGATCTCCGGGCAGGGACTACTCAGGAGGATGTCGTTATCAGGGGAAAGAAAACTGGCGTTCTACGGATCGAAGCATGGAATGTCACATCTCTTAACTGGGCAAGTAGGTTAGAAAATTTATAAAGGGAAATGGATACGGTAAAGTTAGATATAGTTGGAATTAGTGAAGTTCGGTGGCAGGAGGAACAAGACTTCTGGTCAGGTGAATATAGGGTTGTAAATACAAAATCAAATAGGGGTAATGAAGGAGTAAGTTTAATAATGAATAAAAAAATAGGAATGAGGGTAAGCTACTACAAAAAGCATAGTGAACACATTTTTGTGGCCAAGATAGATACGAAGCCCGCGCCTACCACAGTAGTGCATGTTTATATGCCAACTAGCTCTGCAGATGATGAAGAGATTGATGAAACGTATGATAAGATAAAACAAATTATTCAGGTAGTGAAGGGAGGCGAAAATTTAATAGTCATGGGTGGCTGTAATCCGATAGTAGGAAAAGGAAGAGAAGGTAACGTAGTAGGTTAATATGGAATGGGGGTAGGGAATCAAAGAGGAAGCCGCCTGGTAGAATTTTGCACAGAGCATAACTTAATCATAGCTAACACTTGGTTCAAGAATCATAAAAGAAGGTTGTACACATGGAAGAGGGGTGGAGATACTGGAAGGTTTCAGATAGATTACATAATGGTAAGACAGAGATTTAGGAACCAGGTTTTAAATTGTAAGACATTTCCAGGGGCAGATGTGGACTCTGACCACAATCTATTGGTTATGAACTGTAAATTAAATCTGAAGAAACTGCAAAAAGGCGTGAATTTAAGGAGATGGGACCTGGATAAACTGTCAGAAACAGAGGTTTAAGAGGGTTTCAGTCAGAGCGTTAGGGAACGATTGACAAGAATGGGGGAAACAAATGCAGTAGAAGAAGAATGGGTAGCTTTGAGAGTCGACGTAGTGAATGTAGCAGAGGATCAAGTAGGTAAAAAGACGACGGATGATAGAAATCCATGGGTAACAAAAGATATATTGAATTTAACTGATGAAAGAAAAAACATAAAAATGCAGTAAATGAAGCAGGCAAAAAGGAATACAAACGTCTCAAAAATGAGATCGACCGGAAGTGCAAAATGGCTAAGCAGGGATGGCTAGAGGACAAATGTAAGGATGTAGAGGCTTGTCTCACTAGGGGTAAGATAGATACTGCCTACAGGAAAATTAAAGAGACCTTTGGAGAGAAGAGAACCACTTGTATGAATATCAAGAGCTCAGATGGCAACCCAGTTCTAAGCAAAGAAGGGAAAGCAGAAAAGTGGAAGGAGTATATAGAGGGTCTATACAAGGGCGATGTAGTTGAGTACAATGTTATGGAAATGGAAGAGCATGCAGATGAAGATGAAATGGGAGATATGATACTGCGTGAAGAGTTTGACAGAGCACTGAAAGACCTGAGTGGAAACAAGGCCCCGGGAGTAGACAACATTCCATTAGAACTACTGACATCCTTGGGAGAGCCAACTCTGACAAAACTCTACCATCTGGTGACCAGTATGTATGAGACAGGCGAAATTCCCTCAGACTTCAAGAAGAATATAATAATTCCAATCCCAAAGAAAGCAGGTGTTGACTGAAGTGAAACTTACCGAACTATCAGTTTAATAAGTCACGGCTGCAAAATACTAACACGAATTCTTTACAGACGAATGGAAAAACTGGTAGAAGCTGACCTCGGGGAAGATTAGTTTGGATTCCGTAGAAAAAATGGAACACGTGAGGCAACACTGACCCAATGACTTATCTTAGAAAACAGATTAAGGAAAAGCAAACCTACGTTTGTAGCATTTGTAGATATAGAGGAAGCTTTTGACAATTTTGACTGGAATACTCTCTTTCAAATTCTGAAGGTGGTATGGGTAAAATACAGGTTGCGAAAGACTATTTACAAGCTGTATAGAAACCAGATGGCAGTTATAAGAGTCGAGGGATATGAAAGGGAAGCAGTAGTTGGTAAGGCAGTGTGACAGGTTTGTAGCCTATCCCCGATGTTATTCAATCTGTATATTGAGCAAGCAGTAAAGCAAACAAAAGAAAAATTCGGAGAAGGAATTAAAATCCATGGAGAAGAAATAAAAACTTTGAGGTTCGCCGATAATATTGTAATTCTGTCAGAGACAGTAAAGGACCTGGAGGAGCAGCTAAACGGAAAGGAGAGTGTCTTGAAAGGAGGATATAAGATGAACATCAACAAAAGCAAAACGAAGATAATGGAAGGTAGTCGAATTAAATCGGGTGATGCTGAGGGAATTATATTAGCAAATGAGACACTTAAAGTAGTAGATGAGTTTTGCTATTTGGAGAGCAAAATAACTGATGATGGTAGAAGTAGAGAGGATACAAAATGTAGATTTGCAATGACAAGGAAAACGTTTCTGAAGAAGAGAAATTTGTTAACATCGAGTATAGTTTTAAGTGTCAGGAAGTCGTTTCCGAAAGTATTTGTATGGAGTGTAGCCATGTATGGAAGTGAAATGTGGACGATAAATAGTTTGGACAAGATGAGAATAGAAGCTTTCGAAATGTGGTGCTACAGATGAATGCTGAAGATTACATGGGTAGATCACAAAACTAATGAGGAGGTATTGAACAGAATTGGGGAGAAGAGAAATTTGTGGCACAACTTGACTAGAACAAGGGATCGGTTGGTAGGACATGTTCTGAGGCATCAAGGGATCACCAATTTATTACTGGAGGGCAGCATGGAGGGTGGAAATTGTAGAGGGAGACCAAGAGATGAATACACTAAGCAGGTTCAGAAGGATGTAGGTTGCAGTAGGTACTGGGAGATGAAGAAGCTTGCACAGGATAGAATAGCATGGAGAACTACATCAAACTAGTCTCTGGCCTGAAGACAACAACAAGAACAACCAGGACAAGCAGGTTTGGGACTTTTCTCTTTCACTCAGCAGACGTAGATGCGTTACACATCTGAAGTGAAACTATCAAAGATCGGGAACAGTACGTTATTGGACATGGGTTGGTATTGAGAATATTATTTAATCACTCCCCTCAACAAGTCCTAGAAATGTAACGGGAATTTCCGAACACCCTGTAAAAGAAACTTCATAACAACTCTAAAGACTTGACGATAGGTTGTTATAAGCTCGAACAGAAGAAGACTGAACATATTTTATTTAAAATTATATCGTTTCAGTATAATCACAGTCTAACATATGCGGTCACGACACTCACTGTTGGGAAAATTGTTACCGCGTGACAGTTGGAACGGGGAGAAAAACAGCCGAAAGATTGATTTTAATTATTTCTCTACTTAATGAACAAAATAGTTATTACATTTTTGCGTTACAAGTGTTCGTAAATGGTCAAGAGACATGTATCACAGTGAAATAAATATAAGAAATAATCGAATCTCTTTGATTCACTGATATGCGCTACAATGTTCGGAAAGAAAAACTTTTGAAGACTTGTGTAATTGCACCGTACTCCGCAGAAAGCAAGAGAATGTAAAGGATGACAAAATACACGAGCTATTTGTTAATGCCTTCACCGACTGTGACTGTTTGGTATCTCAGAACGGTCTCTTCGAGCAGCTGGATGCCATTCACAACGAAATAGTTTATACTAAGTAGTAGACAAATGATTTATCTGATCGTTGCGTTAACATCAGGTGGTGATCCATGTACAACACTGAGTGCTTTCTTGGCCAGACTGCCGGCACCTTAAACTGCATTTATTCTAGTATTCGTAATCCTTAACTATTATTTGATGGATATGTACAATTTGTCAGCGCCCTTTGACATGTTATGTCTGATTCATAATTCTTGGTGTCTTATTTACCGTTAAATCTTATCCTCCTCCTTCTCCTCATCCTCTTCAGTGTCGCTGTTGTCGCTGTCCACCCTCCGGAGATTGTTGTTACCTTACGGATAGGCATGGCTGTTTCATCGTGTCCGCAGGTATTCTTCATGTGTCGTTTTTGAAGTGTTGCCTGTTCATGCGTTTAATTGTGTCCATTTATCTTGGTCTCTTACTGCCGTGTATGAATGTATTTCAGTTTCTGTGTAGTCTAATTAATGTAGTGTATGTCTGTAGCTCGCATGCTGCGAGGGTCGGTTCGAGAATATTATTTTTTTCGCATAAGCGACGTTATCTCTTGCCGCCCCAACTGTCATTTTTTCCATATAAGCGACAAATCATTTGGCGGCCCCGCTTCCTTTTCTCTCCCCCCACATACGTTAGTTGCAGTTCCTTGGGCTCTTGATAAGAACCTCAAAAATAAATCTGAATCTACATCTTGTGTACAAATTTTGCACTAGGGCTACCTGTGACGGCCCTCTTAGCTAGACGCCAAAACGGCAGCTTGTGTCGCTTGAGCTCTAAACCGATCCTGAGTACTTCCCGCAGAGAAAGCGAAGGAAAAGGTGCAAAACACCAATAGCAAGAAGGAAAGGGATTATAGGTGGTGTTAAGGCATTAGAGAAAAACTTACGTCGTACTAGAGGAAGCAGTAGAGGGGAAGAATTGCAGGAAAATACAAAGCAGACCATGTACAACGAGTAATTGTGACGTTGAGTGTAGGTACTTCTTTCAGCTAAAGGGATTGGCACGGCAATGAAAACTCTAGAAAACCCTAGCGGGCAAAGGCTGACGACCAACGAAAAGGTCTATATGAAAAACATCTACATTGAGAATATAGCTGTCCACAAGACTCATGACCTCCTGAATTCCATTTTTAAGTTTAAATTTTTCGTCTGCTGATCTTCACTTCCCTGGGTTTTTCATGTTTATTACTTTATTACTATGAAAGTTCAATCATTTTTAACATCGACATTTAGGAACTATTGCTCTCTCCATTCAAAAAGCCCGAAATAATGATCGCATAGAAGATAGAGTGAGCATTGCGAAGTTATTTGTGATTGATTTTGGTAACAGAAGTAATTAATCTTTTAAGCAAATGTTTGGGCGGAGCGAAAGCAAGGCTCCCCAGACACAATACAATGCATTTTTGTCGAAATTGGATTACCAAACGAAGAGTGAGAAATGGCCAGATGGGATGTCAAATTGATCAACTTGCGGTCTGATTTTGAGGGAAAAAATCTTACTGCTTGAAAGCAATCAGGGAGATAAAGAAAATAATAAATATCGAACAATATTTAATGTATGATACTTCATGATTTCTGAAAAAGAACTAGAAAATAAAAAAAATTAAAAACCATCCCGTCCAATGTATTGCGAAATAATTCGTTTAAAAATAAGAAATATAATATATTAAACAAACGTTCTATGCGGTTTTAAACGTTGCTGGATACCGTATACAGCAAAAATCCTCCAGTACTCTTTAAAATTCTAAGATTCTAAAGTAAACAGATCACAACGATGACATCTGTTGGTATTCATAGCTACCGGTACCAGCACTCGAAGTCAGCTGTTGTGAACGGATTGAATTTTACGCACAGGAAATGCAGCAGCGCACGATTCGCCAATATTGTCGGGTACGCCTGTGTACTATTCACATACCCATATGTCAGTTGATACTCTATTGCTTGAAGATATACAGTAGTCTGCCACTTTTTTTGCAGCTTTATACACACCAAGGGGCGTTTCGTGTATTGACGTATCTTCAGCTGGCGTAATACGTTATAAATGTTCGTTGGTAAAGAAGGAAACCCGCCGAAAATACCTTTCAAAAGTTTTGCTATCGTGCCCGTCTTCAGATGTCTATTTTTTTCGAGTTACAGTAGTGTATTCTTCAACAGCGAGTCGTCAGCTTCTGTATTGCGGAATAATATTAGAGTATTTAGCGCTATTTAATTTTATGTTGTGCGGATAGATAAAACGCGCTAAAGCGCCTGGGTTTGATAGGCTGTAAAGCGAAACAGTTATATAGGATGATTCAATTGCTCATACCGCTGCCGGTTTACGCAGACCGCTATGTTACAGCTGCCTTCATAAACCGCGTGTGAGATTTTCACATTCTTTCGCTCTCTGCGCGCAAACTGTTAGTCCTACAGAAAAAATGAGGAGGACCTTTTTATAGGAAACTTAATGTAGTTAAATTTTATACTATGATACGTTTCCGCTGGTTTACGAGTTATTCAAGAGAAACGCACAGAAGTGACTTTCAAACGCACCTCCACCCCACACTCACCCCTCACCAGACAGGATTTAGCATGTTATTCGTGGCACTCCTTGATACCGTTGTACCAAAGTTTCCGACTACACGAATTATTCCCGACATTCGACATTTTTTGGTCTCTAACGATTCGGCTATTACGCCTCTAGAGTAGTCGGCTTCTTCGTTAACATTATTAATTTACACAAGCCTTTGTGGGAACTGAACGAAAAATGAATTTCCTAAATGTATGCTAAACTAATCACAATGACAATTACGTCCAAACTTAAACATTATAAGCACAGTAGCTACGTAGTCAGAAGGTCTGACGAATACAACGATGTAATTATTCATTTCAAGCTGTTAAAGTTCACAAAGTTGTTAGGTAAAATTTACACAAACGTCAGTTTTACAATCGGTAAGTGCTCGACTGACCAGGTGGCATAACAAGGAGAGTCAATGAACACCAAAAAATGTGGAATGTTTGAAATAATTCATGTATTCGTAAATATTTCTAAAAGTGGTAGGAGTGGGTGTCATGGATAGCGTACTAGAATACCTGGCCGTTGGGGGCTGACAACAGCAGTGTAGATAATTTTTTTCTTCTAGTTGGTGGTGGTGCGAGGGCTTCAGTTCCGCTCAAGTACAGAAGTACAAGACGGTCACTCTGATCAGAATCCCAATATATTAGCAGCTTAACTGTCATAAACTGTTTCAATGTTTAGAATAAGAACACAACTTGCATTTGCAAGTCAGTGGAAATGAAAGAAGGTAGAAAAATTGCGATGCTTGTTGATGTTGATGTACATCGCTCTGTAAATCGCTGATATTTAATGTCTGGAGCCTGGAGATACTAGAAGGTTTCAGATGTATTATATAATGGTAAGACAGAGATTTAGGAACCTGGTTTTAAATTGTAAGACATTTCCAGGGGCAGTTGTGGACTCTACATCTACATCTACATGACTACTCTGCAATTCACATTTAAGTGCTTAGCAGAGGGTTCGTCGAACCACAATCATACTATCTCTCTACCATTCCACTCCCGAACAGCGCGCGGGAAAAACGAACACCTAAATCTTTCTGTTCGAGCTCTGATTTCTCTTATTTTATTTTGATGATCATTCCTACCTATGTAGGATTTTCGCATTCGGAAGAGAAAGTTGGTGACTGAAATTTCGTAAATAGATGTCGCCGCGACGAAAAACGTCTTTGCTGTAATGACTTCCATCCCAATTCGCGTATCATATCTGACACACTCTCTCCACTACTACGTGATAATACAAAACGAGCTGCCCTTTTTCGCACCCTTTCGATGTCTTCCGTCAATCCCACCTGGTAAGGATCCCACACCGCGCAGCAATATTATAACAGAGGACGAACGAGTGTAGTGTAAGCTGTCTCTTTAGTGGACTTGTTGCATCTTCTAAGTGTCCTGCCAATGAAACGCAACCTTTGGCTCGCCTTCCCCACAATATTATCTATGTGGTCTTTCCAACTAATGTTGTTCGTAATTTTAACACCCAGGTACTTAGTTGAATTGACAGCCTTGATAATTGTACTATTTATCGAGTAATCGAATTCCAACGGATTTCTTTTGGAACTCATGTGGATCACCTCACACTTTTCGTTATTTAGCGCCAACTGCCACCTGCCACACCATACAGCAATCTATTGGTTATCAATTGTAGATTAAAACTAAAGAAACTGCAAAAAGGTGGGAACTGAAGGAGATGGGACCTGGATAAACTGAAAAAACCAGACGTTGTACAGAGTTTCAGGGAGAGCATAAGAGAACAATTGAAAGGAATGGGGGAAATAAATACAGTAGAAGAATAATGGGTAGCTTTGAGGGATGAAATAGTGAAGGCAGCAGAGGATCAAGTAGAAATCCTTGGGTAACAGAAGAGATAATGAATTTAATTGATGTATTCGAATTAAGTCGGGTGATGCTGAGGTAATTAGATTAGGAAACGAGACACTTAAAGTAGTAAAGGAGTTTTGCTATTTGGGGAGCAAAATAACTGATGGTGGTCGAAGTAGAGAGGATATAAAATGTAGACTGGCAATGGCAAGGAAAGCGTTTCTGAAAAAGAAAAATTTGTTAACATCGAGTATAGATTTAAATTTCAGTAAGTGGTTTCTGAAAGTATTTGTATGGAGTGTAGCCATGTATGGAAGTGAAATATGGACGATAAATAGTTTGGACAAGAAGAGAATAGAAGATTTCGAAATGTGGTGCTACAGAAGAATGCTGAAGGTTACATGGGTAGATCACATAACTAATGAAGAGGTGTTGAACAGAATTGGGGAGAAGAGGAGTTCGTGGCACAACTTGACTAGAAGAAGGGATCGGTTGGTAGGACATGTTCTGATGCATCAAGGGATCACCAATTTAGTATTGGAGGGCAGCGTAGAGGGTAAAAAAGAGGGAGAACAAGAGATGAAGACACTAAGCAGATTCAGAAGGATGTAGGCTGCAGTAGGTACTGAGAGGTGAAGAAACTTGCACAGGATAGAGCAGCTTGGAGAGCTGCATCAAACCAGTCTCAGGACTGAAGACCACAACAACAACAACAACAAACCACATAGTATGCAATAGTCCATTTCAGTTGCTTTCTCACTGAGAACAATTACGCGTACATTGCTTAATATTTCAAATTGGTCAACATTGCTTAAGTTACTCATCTTAATAAACGAAGCAATGTCATTTTTTACAGATGACGTTGGAAATGGAGTAACATTAACACAGTCGTACCTTTTTTCTGAGCTGTCTATATCGGACGGAACAAGAAGTGAATTTTTCTGTATATCTGTCTTCTCCATTTTCCTCAGTCTCTTCATTGCGTGATTCCTGTTTTGTTACTTTACTCTAAAAAAAATTAATTGGTGCTTGTGGGGATCTTTTTCTGAGCTGTTGGCTCGTAGATAGCTCCTAAAAGAGGCAATAAACAAGTGAAATATTCAGTGTTGAAGTGTTGTGGCATTATTGAGCTAAAATAACTATAAAAACGGTGTTCTAACGTAAAACAATGAAAACAAGCGAAGTAAGGTGACTTTCTAGAATATGTGTTTCCTAACAGATAATATGAAATTGAAAAGTTGCATAGAATGAAATGTTTAAAAATTCCACAGGCTGACTTTGACAATACTCCAAAAGTTTCAAGAAAAGCACATCAGCGAAATTTTGTATTGATGAGAACGGCGTGATTATTAACTTTGAAAGTATTAGTGCGGCAATCGTTAGATTATTTTTTTTCATTTATTGATTAGTGCCGTCGGGTAATCTGAGGAGTGTGACCGGTGTGTGGTAGGCAATTAAAACCTCGTAACACCGTTTTTTTAAATTTTGTAGCTGAAACAAGAACGGCTTCTTAAAAATTAATATAAAGGAGAACAGAAAGTTGCTACATTTGTAACTATACAGTAGAAGACTAGTGAATGACAAACTAGAGAAATCGATGTACTATCAAATCTCTCTTGGGTTATGGAGTTACTGGTTACCGGAATTGCGAGTTTTCACAGACAGAGCTACGAGGTTTTCGTTTCCTACCTTCGTTATGCTTCTATGACTTAAATTTTCCGTTTGAACTTTATTGAATTTAAATGAAAAAGTTTGACAGCCATAATACTGCTCCCACATACCTCGCAGTTTTTTTGTGTAAAATCGAAAAGCTATCAAACTTGTAAGTAAAAGTAGCGGCCGTCTGAGATACTATTCCCTTTTCTTTCTCACTCACATAGCGGCGTTCTGACAAGGGAACCTCCCCATCGCACCCCCCTCAGATTTAGTTATAACTTGGCACAGTGGATAGGCCTTGATAAACTGAACACAGATCAATTGAGGAAACAGGAAGAAGTTGTGTGGAACTGTGAAAAAATAAGCAAAATATACAAACTGAGTAGTCCATGGGCTTCATAGGCAACATCAAGGAGAACGTGAGCTGAGGAGCGCCGTGGTCCCGTGGTAGCGTGAGCAGCTGCAGAAGGAGAGGTCCTTGGTTCAGATCTTCCCACGAGTGAATATTTTACTTTCTTTATTTTTGCATAGTTATTATCTGTCCGTTCGTTCATTGACGTCTCTGTTCACTGTAATAAGTTTAGTGTCTGTGTTTTGCGACCGCATCGCAAAACCGTGCGATTAGTAGACGAAAGGACGTGCCTGTCCAATCGGAACCGAAAACATTTGATCGCAAGGTCATAGGTCAACCGATTCCTCCACAGGAAAACACATCTGATATATTCTATACGACACTGGTGACGGCATGTGCGTCACATGACAGGAGTATGTTGTCGACCCACCTAACTTGTACACTTGGCGAATGGGTAAAAAAATTCTTCTACCTTGCCCGATTTATGTTTTCTTGTGGATGTGATAATCACTCCCAAAAAAGTGATGAAAACATAAGAGTTTGTCACATAAACTGAAAATAAAAAATTAAAGTTTTTACGCGATGGGAGATTTGAACTAAGGACCTTTCGTTCCGCAGCTGCTCACGTCACCACGAGACCACGGCGCTCCTGCCTTCCCAGTCTCCTTGATGTTGCCTACTTTCCCATGAACTACTCAGTTTGTATATTTTGCTTATTTTTTCACAGTTCCACACAACTTCTTCCTGTTTTCTCAATTGATCTGTGTTCAGTTTTCAACGCCTATCCACTGTGCCAACTTATAACTAAATCTGAGGGGGGTGCGATGGGGAGGTTCCCTTGTGAGCAATTGATCCGCAACACACGTAAATGTGTTTGCAGTTTCTTATTTCGTACTCTAGGGGCCATTGCATTCCTGTAACGTAACCCTATGGTTTAAAGAGCTTTTCTTGAGGCAATGCCCCATAGTACTGCACAGAATTCGAGGAGAGAATTCGGGAGTTTTCGTGACACTTTCCACTGTGCTTGCGAATCTACACGAGATGGTAAATGGCGTTGCACTAGGTTTTACGCAGTGAATCGCTTGACCTTAAGCTTTGGCGTTAATTGAATTTGATTTCATATTAATAGCTACAAATAAATACCAGATGAGAATATGAACGTAGCTGTAACGCGCTATCACGAAACCCTGTCACGTCCTTACGTCATATTCGTCACAACAAGTGGTCAGATCGTGATGTGAGCTGCTAATTTCGGCGGCATTGCGGGAAATTTCCTACCACGTTATTCCACTGAACAAGCTATACTGCTAACGGCTTATGGCAGACAAACAGCTCCACCGTACTGGCTTCCCGTGATTTCTCTGTATTCAACACTTTTCAGTTTCCTTCACCATGTCATCAATTTTTGTAGTTTTTTGGATGAACATAATTTGAAAATACAAAACTACGTGTTTTAAGGCATAATTTGTGAGTGTTGTATGTCAGGGAAGGATCGGCAGCCCTTTGGAACTATTAACGAAATGAAATCGAATGCTAAATCATGTATTTAGGTGTACCAAACTACAGGGGTATACTAAAGTATAGGATGGCTCTTTTTGGCCTCCCCCTTGCCCCATACAGTAGGTCTTGTGACCATGGTAATTACATCCTTATAATGAAGTTTGAAATGAAACATTTTTCAGTTAATTTACGAACATTACTCTATACATTACAGTTCATATAAAGTCACATTTCCGGTCTTAAAAGTGTTTTTCCCCCATTATGTCTGTCTTCTGGAGCGTTTCCCTCATTTTTAATGCATTTCAAAGGCCACCAGGAATGAAATATTTAAGTGGTAACCCCCGGCCTTAATACTGAATGGACGATACAAAAGTTACATTTATTGTCATGTGAGATTAACACGATTAAATTAACACAGTAGTTTAATAAAACTTCACTCTCCCAAAATAATATTAAAAAACTCATCTCAGGTGAACTGGAAAATCAACATAATCCCACTCACGCTAAGTACTGCAACTCACTTTCGTGCTATCAATATGAAAAACTTAAAAAGTTCCACAGGCTCTGTTCGTCATTTAACCCTCAAATACGATCATTTTCCACTGGGTTTTGTTACGCAATCGGAAATTACTTCCAACTTACGTATTAGAGATGCTCGTAGGACTTCACGCCGACGGCCATGCCGCAGTGGTAACATCGGTTCCCGTTAGATCACCGAAGTTAGTGCTGACGGGCTTGGCTAGCACTTGGACGGATCTGCCGAGTGCTGTTAGCAAGCGGGGTGCACTCAGCCCTTGTGAGGCCATTAAAGAACTACTTGACTGAGAACTAGTGGCACCGGTTGTAAGGTGTCAGGCAAATCCAACACCTTCCATGAAAACCCTGACATGACAAGCAAATCCAGTACTATGTCACATAGCTCCGAATAAATCGTGACATTAAATTAACCAAAGTAATACGAGTAACGAGTGAGCAAATGGAATACCACAGACTAACACAAGAATGCCTAAATGCATGTCATACCTTCCCACCGTGAGACAGACGCAGTTCCGAGGGGAGAAACGAGAACAGAAGCCGAGAGCAGAACCGTGTTAAGCTGGAAGGCCCTACGATAAGGGACGGACACCCACGTCGCCAGCTAACCGCTATGACCACCCCCAGCCCATGTTAATAGCTAGAGCCCTCCAGAAGAACAGTATAGATCTTACGATAACACAAAAAGGGCCACACCACCCGCAAGTTTTAGCATGAGACTTTTTCGCGTCTCTGTTACGTCAGGACCACCACCAGCCCATGTTGAAAGATAGAGCCCTCCAGAAGAACAGTATAGATCTTACGATAACGCTAAAAGGACCACACCAGCTGCAAGTTTTAGCGTGAGACTTTTTCGCGTCTCTGTTACGTTGGAAACTTTAAAAACATTGGCCCACCACGAAAAGTATAGCGTTTCTCATTGGATAGACAAAATTTTTGTAGGCGGAGCTTAAGGTTAACATTGAGACCCTGATTGGTCAGATGAAAACACAGCCAGATAGTTTTTTTAAACCAACTTCGGTAAATTGTAGTAAGGAGAAGTTAGGGGAGAGTTACTTCCGAGACGGCGAGGTGAGGGGAGCTGTGCTGTCCGTCGCCCCCTGACGAACACCCACAAGGTAATGAACACACGTGATGCCGCATAACAGAGCATAAAGCTTCACTCAGAACTGCAGAAGTCTCATCTGTTACACCCCCTTTTTGCGTAATACTAGTGACGATCGTCAATTAAAGCTCATGGTGTTCACATTTGCCACTTGAAGTAAAAATCTGAAACGCGATGATTTTTCTGTTATATAGTTATTGAGAAGCCACATCAGCCACTGTAGTTTGCGACAAGTTAGATAAGTGATTAAAGATAATTGATGGTCACTGTGGACCATTTTGATAGTTTTCTCTTTTGTGAAACTTAATTTAAACCTAGATTATAGATGTGATATGGCATAGGTCATCCTTCGATCCATTGTAGAACTTGGAAACACATTCAGGGAATATTCGTTCACATTTTTGTTGAACGCAGTTGGTTTTTACCATCCTGTATTAAAACATTTCCTTTTATCAATAGTACAATTTATAAACAATGTTTTGTGAGTAGAATAAAACTTCCAATGGTAAACTTAACTGCTTTTTCAACGTTATTTTACCAGCTAACTAAAAATAGGAAAGCCCTGAACCCCTTCCACTAAATTTAGTTAGTATTAAGATCCTTTTAAGGGGAGTGCAGTGGAGCTGACGCTGAAATCATTAAGTATTTGGTTATATCATCGCTAGTCTCACTGAACTCTTCTGAATTCTACATGTCATGTGTGGTTGGCGTCTCCTTACCAGCAACAGGTCCCAGGTTCAAACTAGTCAATTACCTAAAAAACACGCTCAGAGCGTCGTTGTGCGAAAGTGGTAGGGAGACACGATATAGAACAAACAGACACCACGCAGAATGTTAGATGGTCACGAAAACTGACAAGGCCGAAACAGCAGTGCTGTGACCCCATGCTGCTCCGTATCCGCAACCGGTGACGCCTAATGTTTGAGGGCGACACGGCAGCCGGTCGGTACCGTTGGGCCTTCATCGCCTATTCGGACGGTGTTTGTTTTGTTATGGGAGTTAACAATATGAATAAAAGCTGAAACTTCCTGGCAGATTAAAACTGTGTGCCGGACCGAGACTCGAACTCGGGACCTTTGCTTTCCGCCGGCAAGTGCTCTACCGACTGAGCTACCCAAGCACGACTCACACCCCGTCCTCACAGCATTAATTCCGCCAGTGCCTCGTCTCCTACCTTCCAAACTTCACAGAAGCTCTCCTGCGAACCATGCAGAACTAGCAATCCTGGAAGAAAGCCATGTCTCCGCAATATCTTCCAGGAGTGCTAGTTCTGCATGGTTCGCAAGAGAGCTTCTGTGAAGTTTGGAAGGTAGGAGATGAGGCACTGGCGGAAGCTGTGAGGACGGGGCGAGAGTCGTGCTTGGGTAGCTCAGTAGCCGGCACGGTAGCTCAGCGTGTTCGGTCAGAGGGTTTAGCTACCCTCTGTAACAAAAAAACTGAGTGAACTAATCAACGATCAAACTGAACAGGAGTCATCGGACGTCCACCACGAACAAATTCAACGAACAATCTAGAAAAAAATGAGATCAACAGAAAATAAGCCGGTAGAGCACTTGCCCGCGAAAGGCAAAGGTCCCGAATTCGAGTCTCGGTCCGGCACACAGTTTTAATCTGCCAGGTAGTTTCATATCAGCGCACACTCCGCTGTAGAGTGAAAATTTCATTCTATGAATAAAAACTCTGCATTCCAGATTCAAGGAAGTGGGGGGAGGTTGCCTGTTGTTATGTCACTGCAATTTGAACTCTGGTTCACTCCAAGGTCATAAGCAATAAAAACGTTCAAATTTTTGGTAATAATTGTCTTGTTAAAGTCAAGTTCCTTTTATTTCACGTTTCAGTGACATCAGAAGCCACAGTTCCGCTCCATAGACATCGATAGAAAGCGATTTAAGCTGTCGGTGCGAAGTTAAGCTTCAACCATAGTCGAGTATGAGTTGCGGATAAAGCAGGAAGGTGATTTTGGTCCTTAAATTGAGGCGACACATAAGGGGGGGGGGGGTGATGTTATCTGCCTGTTATATAATGATACCACTTCAGTTATACATTCGAGCAGATAATCAGCAGCTGTGGTATAAATTACACACGGAAGTAACAGGGAGAAAGCAAGTAATGGAAGTGTACATGTTCACACATTCGTTACGCTGTTTATTTTTTAGCTGAAATACACAACACGAGTTCGCCGCGCTTCTGTACTGATACAGCTGTCAGATCACTATGGAGTTGCCAGAAGTCGTTTACATAAGGGAGTCGACACGAAGTATCTCGACCAGTACAAATAACAAGCAAAAAGCCGAAGTTCAACCTAAGATGCGTCCACAGCTTTTAGTAGACATAACCCTAGAGTGAGCCTTCAGATGCCCAGAATTGACATGGTCACTTGATCTCGGTACGCCATAGGTTTGTCCTTAATGTGTCCTATAAATTTTTAATGTCGTCATATCGGTAATATAGATAGATTCTCTTCGTAAGTGTTGTGGATTTGGTATAGGCGTTTGGTAGACACCATAGCAATTTGCGTTTGATACATGGAATAACTGAGCTCTTAGCTTTAAAGAGCAACTTTAAATGCGAACATTTTTAGTTTAGGCTTTACCGTGACTGTTACTGACATTAAATGAAACAACAAGTTCACTGTTACCATTCACCGTTTTATTTATTTCCACGACGCGTTTCGAAGGTTTAAACCTCCATTATCGGGTGGATTTACATTAGTTAGTATTACATTTGTGTGTGTGTTGTGTTATTATTTATGGAGGTACTTGTGGCACTGCCTAGTGGAGAAACGAGACACTATTTCAGAATATGGTTTAGGATTACTTTTGACAAAAAATTAAACTGATATCTAATGGTAAACATTAAATAAGTAAACTAGAGTACCTCCAGTGGTCACAGGTTCCTTTTGCTGTCGTAACACATCACATGTATACTGTCACATTTGTAAGCAAATATGTCGTCTGGAATGTGCTGGGTGCAAGGTTCGTATAGCAGAAGAGAAGACATAATCGCAAAGTGCAAAGAATATACATCGTAACAACATTATGACAGAATAATTGTTTAAAGCATTTGGAGGTGTTTGTTTTGAGGTGTGGAATATATGTGTGTGTACCTCAGGTGGTATATAAATCCAATTTTGACAAGTTAAAACAGCTAAACATTCGTACTCGTTTATACAATCAGGTGAAATGTTAAAATGGCTTAAACTTCATACTTGTTAATAAGCCCCCCACATCTGTTTATTAATCCCAATCAAAGAGTGTCATCTATGTATGAATTTACTGCTGTAGCCAATATGTTCATTGTAATTCAAGTCTGTAACATTTCACCTAATTGTTATTAACAAGTATGTTATTAACAACTATTGTTATTAACAAGTATGAAGTATGAATAAAATGAATATCTACTATTACAAGAGGAGTGAGAGCGGTAACAATAGGTTAACGTACGATGTTATCAGACATCGATGCCGTCAAAACTTTCTTACCGAGAAACCTTGACGTACCGTGACGTGAAGTGAATGTCTGTTGACGACAGTTGTGTATGCCGCTATTTGAAATGTTCTGTGGAATGTGTGACAAGTGATGGCGGACGCGAATTTGCCTTAGACAATCAGCATTGTCCCGAGATCATGTGGCAGTTCCAGCTTAATGTTGACAAGCACATAAATTTCCAACAGCCGACTGCTCATGGTCATGTGTGCATGCGAAATTTTCTGGAAAGTGAGTCCGTGGTTTAAGCGCATTGCTTCCCGCCTACGGTGGGAATTATTGCACTTTCTAGCAGTTACAAGCAGCTGGAGCCCATGTGTGTTTCGTTGTGTATTGTGTTGTGGTTATGCTACGAAGTGATTTATGTGTAATAAAGTCTACTGACCCCAAAGGACGCACGCTTAAATTTATAGATGATTACAGACATGTCCCGAGCATCAGGTATGAGATAAAGAAAGTTCCGATCATATTACTATAAAGAATAAGATACTGTAAGAAAACAGAGAAGAATAAGCCAGAAATTTATCAAAAGTGTATATCAAAATTATGGAAGAATATTCATGCTAAGGTGACTTAAAAGAGCAACTGCTGTGCTTGACATCTGAAGAAAAGAAATTACTTTCAGGTGTCCTGACCACAGTCTTTATTGTTTCCAAAATAGGCTTAAGCGTCTCGACATTCCGTCATTTTTAACGGCTATAAAACACAAAGCATAACTGGTATCAAAAGATATGAAAATAAGGTATGTTACATTTCATCATTGATTACAGACGTTGTGTAATGAACAGAATATGGCTTTCTAGTTTACTAGTATTGCGTCACCATATAAAATTGTTCATGAGATACATTGTATCTCGTCAACATTCTCAGTTACGATACAAGTGCATTCTGCCACCAAGGGACAAACTGGAAACCAAATGCACTAAACCGCTTGGCTGTGCTGGATCCATGGTACACTCTGTATTTGTTTGTTTACAACTCCATTTTCATTGTCACATCGGATAAAACATTTTCATCAGTAACCAGTTCGTGGAAATCAGTCTACAGTGTTTTACGAAAGACGTTTCTGTACAAAACAATGTGTAACAAATCCTTTGAGTTGTCGAAAATAATACGCTGGAAGAATCCATATATACGGAAAGCACCCGTGCATTGTCATTTCCGCCAGTGGGAGGAAATGCGTAAGCGCCGTATAGGAAATTCAAGCAATTAGAAGGTCCTTTACATCAGATCCATCAATACTGTGAAGCAAACATCTCAGATTGCCTTATCTAATTAAAACCGTTAACCATCAAACATCAGTTTAATTAAAGCACCATCTAAAATATAATCATGTAAAAACCAGTACAATATTACTGGTAATGGTAAACTGGAATTTATGCTACCTTACATATTTTTCCCTTTTACTTATGTTAAATGTCACAATTAATTTCTAGAAATCAAAGACAACTCTTCCAGAAATACGTATTACTATATGTTTAACAAGTTATAAAACGTAAACTAATTATCGTACGAGGACCAAACTTGGTAGCATTAATGTCAAGGACATGGAGAAGAGAAATAATGCAGAATCAATTCAGGTAAACACTTTAATGTGCTTCTACGGTACATCATACCATTACATACAGGTAGCCGGCCTTTGTGGCCGACCGGTTCTAGGCGCTTCAGCCCGGAACCGCGCTGCTGCTACGGTCGCAGATTCGAATCCTGCCTCGGGCATGGATGTGTGTGATGTCCTTATATTAGTTAGGTTTAAGTAGTTCTAAGTTCTAGGGGACTGATGACCTCAGAATTTAAGACCCATAGTGCTCAGAGCCATTTGAACTATTTGAGCCATACCGGTCCCATTACTGCTGCAAAAGGGGCTCAATATGGCGCCCATCAGCGTCCAGAAGAGTCTGAAAGCGCAGGATTGCATGCTGCTCAGCAGAACGAAGCATGTCTGTAGGTATGCTGGCTACCTCTCTCGATAAGCTGCGCTTCAGATCAGCCCATGTGTGAATGTTCGCATGGTAAACCCTGTCCTTCAGGTAACCCCACAGCCAGAAATCACAGGAAGTGAGATCAAGTGATCGTGACGGCCAAGCATTTGAAAACGATCAGATGATGGTTCGATCGTTTCCAAATGTGTTTCGGAAAAGCAGGTGAACCTTACGACCGATGTGATGTTCGAATGCGTGTGAAATCTTATGGACTTGACTGCTAAGGTCATCAGTCCTGATGCTTACACACTACTTAACCTAAATTATCCTATGGACACACACACACACACACACACACCCATGCCCGAGGATGGACTCGTACCTCCGTCAGGACCAGCCGTACAGTCCATGACTACAGCGCCCAAGACCGCTCGGCTAACCCCGCGCGGCGACCGATGTGAGTTGGGGTCCCATCTACCATGAAAACTGTCGAGTACAATGCTTCTCTCTCCTGTGGGGCGGATATGACATGCTGGAGAAGCGTATCGCAGTAACGCTGGCCAGTCACGCTGAGCGTCTTTGCTCCTTGATCGCCAGCCTGTTCAAAAAAGAATGGCCAGTGATCAACGTAGCCGTGAAGCGACACCATACGGTGACATGTTCATCATGCAGAGGAACTGGAGGTGACTGGAGGTGAAGATCCCCACACTCGACAGTTCTGTGTGCTCACTTTCTCCGACAGAGAAAAATGAACTTCGTCTGTCCGTAGGAGGGTCCAGGGCCAGCTCTTGTAAACTCCAATCCCTGTGAGAAAGTGGAGAGCGAAGTCAACACGTCGCTGTGCGCCCCGTGGTGCAAGCTGCCGTACGGTATGGATCTTGTACGGATACCATTTGAGAATGGTTCTAAGCACCTTCCGTACAGTGGACCACGGGATGTTCAACTGTCGTGACACAGAACGCGCACTGTCTGGCGATCGGGAATTGCGCGCACGTTGTCTGCAATAGCAACAGCGATTTCATCAACCACCTGTGATACACCCAGTCGTCAGCCTCTTCCCGGAGCGACGCCCAGTTCTGCAGTTGATTCGAACTTCATCATGCTCCTCACAGCAGGTGGAGAAAGAGGACCCTTTTGTAATTCTTCCAGCCGGCGATATTCTCGAGGTGCAGCTGCACTATAACTGCTGTTTTGATAATAGAGCTTCAGCAATAACGTTCTGCTCCTTTTGTCCAAGCTCGTGTTTACACGTCAACAAAGGCACTGCGACTGGTCAGCTGTGTGAGACTATCACGAGGACTGGTCTCGGCACCTGGTGGCCATAGTTGGAACTAGACGGCGGCGCTATGACGCATGGAAATCATGCACCTCATACTCTGGACGTTAATGCTACTTGTTAAATAGGGAAAGTTTAATTACAGCCACCGGTATATAACAAACCATCAGCTGTAACTGGGTGTATGACAATTCAGAAAAATTAATAAAAATTAAAAATTATAGATTAGTAGAGAGCGCAAAGGGAATATGTTTAGAATTAGCACACTTAAAATAACATAAGATCTTATGTGGTTCTATAACCATAAAATTGTTTTCTGTAAATGACAAGGATTGTACATTGCCATGATGTAGTTAAAAGGAGGGGGGGGGGGGGGTATAGGGATAAACAAGATTAATCTTGGCTTACTGAAAAATCCCTTAAAATTGTAACAACAAATGTTTTATAAAATGAGTACTTTAAATAATAAGAAGAAATGAAGTACATTGATGATACAAAAAGTACAAAACTGGAAAACAAAACAATGTCCATTATAGTGGATATTGGCGTCTATGTAAGTCCAAAATTTGTCAAGTCTGAGGATGTTAATATACATATAATCCTTCATAATTAAAGTTATGTAAACATCTATCTATAAATAAAATATAAATGAAACATTAAAAGTTAATTAACCTTCACCTAACGACTAAGAACCTCCGTCAAGCATTGGCGTCTGCACGGGGGGGGGGAAGGGAGCAAGTGGGAGCACTCGCCTCCTCCTCTGGGTACACACAGTTTTTCATTACAGAATTCTCTCGAACTTCTAGCAGCCACTATCTGCGACTCCACTAAACTGCAGATGCAATACTGCCGAACGTGACGAGACATACTGTAACAGTGGCTTGGGTTTTATTAGTTGTATCTCTGTTTACGGAAAATCATGCAGATGTCTCGGTGTGGCTGTGGTTTCGGCGCTGATCTGCAGTCGAGCTGGATATGGACCTTTACAGAGCAGTACTGAAATACTGCCTTCTGTCTTTTCTCTGTTCCTTCCTCGTTAAGTCCTCACCGAGAAGAAAAGAACCGGTCTGACACACTGGCACACAACTGCCTCGTCGATTCCCGTCAAATAAACATAGCAGCAGTAAAATGTGCCAGTCACCCGTCAACAACTCGCATAACTACGCGCCCTCCTTGATGTACAACAGTACTTTTATTATTTGTCTGGGGAAAAAGAAAATCGCCGGCCGGGGTGGCCGAGCGGTTCTAGACGCTACAGTCTGGAACCGCGCGACCGCTGCGGTCGCAGGTTCGAATCCTACCTCGGGTATGGATGTGTGTGATGGCCTTAGGTTAGTTAGGTTTAAGCAGTTCTAAGTTCTAGGGGACTGATGACCTCAGAAGTTAACTCCCATAGTGCTCAGAGCCATTTGAACCAAAAAGAAAATGCATGATGGTTTGTAGGTTCTGGTTTCAGTTTTAAACGACAGAGCCATTGCACCACACTTGGAAGAACACAACCTTGCTACACTGTAAGTGTACTCCGAAACTCATGAGCTGAAAAAAGGAAAATAATTATTTCTGCACTTGAAGAAAGCGGGAAAAAGACAAATTTCAAGGAGGAAAAAAAGTGATCTCCAAGATTGGGTGCAACACTGCGCCACAAAGTTACAAATTCGACTTCCAACTGGATGACTGCACAACTGGAGAGACGAAGATTAGGTTGGTGCAATTCTAGGTTGCTACAAGTTCATCCTCTTGGCCAGTTTGAGGATGGTTTTGGGATATTTCCGACGTTCACCTATTCGTATACAAGCGTTTTGTTACACTTTTTGTCCGCAGCTCGTGGTCGTGCGGTAGCTTTTCTCGCTTCCCACGCCCGGGTTCCCGGGTTCGATTCCCGGCGGGGTCAGGGATTTTCTCTGCCTCGTGATGACTGGGTGTTGTGTGCTATCCTTAGGTTAGTTAGGTTTAAGTAGTTCTAAGTTCTAGGGGACTGATGACCATAGATGTTAAGTCCCATAGTGCTCAGAGCCATTTGAGGTTAAGGGCGAGATCAGCATCCCGCAAACCCGCACGCTGCGCGTGGTTAAATGTTCCGCTATTTGCTTCGTTACCCGTGTTAAAATGGACCGTTTACCAAATGCAGGAAAAGGTTGATATCGTGTTGATGTATGGCTTTTGTGATCAAAATGCCCAACGGGCGTGTGCTTTGTATGCGGCTCGGTATCCTGGACGACATCATCCAAGTGTCCGGACCGTTCGCCGGATAGTTACGTTATTTAAGTAAACAGGAAGTGTTCAGCCACATGTGAAACGTCAACCACGACCTGCAACAAATGATGATGCCCAGGGAGGTGTTTTAGCTGCTGTCGCGGCTGATCCGCACATCAGCGGCAGAGACATTGCGCGAGAATCGGGAATCTCAAAAACGTCGGTGATGAGAATGCTACATCAACATCGATTGCACTCGTACCATATTTCTATGCACCAGGAATTGCATGGCGACGACTATGAACGTCGTGTACAGTTGTGCCACTGGGCACAAGGGAAATTACGGGACGATGATAGATTTTTTGCACGCGTTCTATTTAGCGACGAAGCGTCGTTCACCAACAGCGGTAACGTAAACCGGCATAATATGCACTATTGGGCAACGGAAAATGCACGATGGCTGCGACAGGTTGAACATCAGCGACCTTGGCGGGTTAATGTATGGTGCGGCATTATGGGAGGAAGGATAATTGGCTCCCATTTTATCGATGGCAATCTAAATGGTGCAATGCATGCTGATTTCCTACGTAATGTTCTACCGATGTTGCTACAAGATATTTCACAGCATGACAGAATGGCAATGTACTTCCAGCATGATGGATGTCCGGCACATACCTCGCGTGCGGTTGAAGCGGTATTGAATAGCATATTCGTCGAAGCACCATACCATGGCCTGCACGTTCACCGGATCTGACATCCCCGGATTTCTTCCTGTGGGGAAAGTTGAAGGATATTTGCTATCGTGATCCACCGACAACGCCTGACAACATGCGTCAGCGCATTATCAGTGCATGTGCGAACATTACGGAAGGGAACTACTCGTTGTTGAGAGGAATGTCGTTACACGTATTGCCAAATGCATTGAGGTTGACGGACATCATTTTGGGCATTTATTGCATTAATATGGTATTTACAGGTAATCACGCTGTAACAGCATGTGTTCTCAGCAATCATAAGATCAGAAAGGTACATGTATCACATTGGAACAACCGAAATAAAATGTTCAAACGTACCTACGTTCTGTATTTTAATTTAAAAAAGCTACCTGTTACCAACTGTTCATCTAAAATTGTGAGCCAAATGTTTGTGACTATTACAGCGCCATCTATCACAAAGCGAAACAAGTGGTCCAACTAAAATATTCATATTCGTTACGTACTACACGAATATGTAATAAAAATGGTGGTTCCTATTTTAAAAAAAAACGCAGTTGATATCCGTTTGACCTATGGCAGCGCCATCTAGCAGGCCAACCATAGCGCCATCTGGTTTCCCCCTTCAAGCTAGAAAAGTTTAATTCTTTGTAGTTTTTTCGTCTGACGCTTATTTAGTGAGATATTTGGCCCTGTCACGATCAATGGACATCCATGTATAACTGTTTAACCTCATATCTCGTAAAACGCATGCAGCAGCACATAAACAAACAAATGCAGTCTGGATCATATTGTATTTTATTGACGACTACCGGCTTGCATCTGCGCTACAGATCATTTATATGTCTAAGTTAGAACAGGAGAAAGAAGCAACAAAAATAAAAATAGCGAATGTGGCAAAAATGTGATTTACAACCAGTAGCAGCAAAAGTGGCACAAATAATAAAAAAAAATATTATGAACCCACCCATAACCTGGCCCTGAGAAGTGCAGTTTGTCAAAGTGCTGTAAAACTAAAGGAAAAAACAAATAGCGCGGCGGGAAAGAAAGTATTTCCATAGTCACAGTACATTTAAACAGCGTAACAGACGTTCCTCCACCATAAAATAAAAAGAAAAAAACTCCATCTTCAGGCCACGAGTGGCCTACCGGGACCCTCCGACCGCCGTGTCATCCTGAGTGCAGGATGCGGATAGGAGGGGCATGGGGTCAGCACACCGCTCTCCCGATCGTTATGATGGTATTCTTGATCGAAGCCGCTACTATTCGGTCGAGTAGCTCCTCAATTGGCATCACGAGGCTGAGTGCACCTCGAAAAATGGCAACAGCACATGGCGGTCTGGATGGTCACCCATCCAAGTGCCGACCACGCCCGACTTCGCTTAACTTCGGTGATCGCACGGGAACCGGTGTATCCACTGCGGCAGGGCCGTTGCCTGCCAGAAAATAAAGTAAAAGCAATTAAAAAAATTTAAGAATTACAAGAAACTTCTGCAATACGTTTTGGTAGGTATGATGCTTTGCGCGATAAGAGATACAAGGTAAATGTAATAAACCTCACAGTACAATTTGCATCTTACATTTTCGTTCATACAGGGGAAATTTCGTAAACAATGTATACTAACTTTTTACTTAGAGATTTTTTCCTTTTTTTAGTGTCTCATTACAATCCTTCAGTGCTTCCCTGATTCTCTATGACAGTCATAATGACTTGCAAGCTCTGTTGTTCCGTCCAGGTTACCACTTCTGTTCATCTGCAACTTATGGAACAAGATGAAGTCTGGTGGACTCATTTTCCGGCTGTAGGGAGGATGCGGCAACACTTTCCATCCGTATTCGTGCAATTCTTCGGCTACAGCATTGCTGGTATACGGGCGAGCATTGTCGTACAGAATGAGTGACGCAGCCCCGAGCAACTGAAGTCGGGTTTTGGGATTTTTTATTTTTACGCAGGTTTTGCATGAAGTTTTGATAATACACTGCTGTAACATTTGTTCCACAAGTGACTCTGTCATGATGATTCCTTGGTGGTAATAAGCAAAAATTGTCATCTGCCTGAGCTTTGATTGTGTGAGTCGGTATTTTTTTTTTTTTTTTTTTTTGGACATGGGGAATCTTTAGCTCTCCACTCACTGGACTGTGATTTAACCTCCGGTTCAAAATCTCTAATCCACGTTTCATCAATAGCCACAGTTTGACACAAGAATCCTTGATCTTCGCGGTGGAATCGCTGTTTGAGCAGGCTTGCAATGTCCAAGCGTTTGTGCTTATCTCCAGCAGTCAAACAGCGTGGGACCTGCAGAATTTTACTCATCTACAAATGATTTGTCAGAATATGGAATACTGAAACTGCAGAATTCCTGTGGCTTCAGAATGTTCCTTAGAAGCCACGCTGCAATCTCCTTTAAGAATATCTGCCACAACTTTCACACTTCGTTCATCTGTTGACGTTTTCGGCTTCCGTGTTTTGCATTATCGTTTACGCTCATACGGCCGCCACGAAAACGATTAACCCATCGTGTAACTGTACTACGGTCCACTGTAAATTCATCACAAACTAGGCTAACACGAAGGACAGCAATCTCATTCTCCTCCTCAAAATCATAACTATTCCCTGTGCCACTATCCGACCACGTCATCCAGTTCCATACGACCTCCTCACCAACAAAAATAATACCTTTTCACCGAGCGAGGTGGCGCAGTGGTTATCACACTGGACTCGCATTCGGGAGGACGACGGTTCAAACCCGTGTCCGGCCATTCTGATTGAGGTTTTCCGTCATTTCCCTGAATCGCTTCAGGCAAATGCTGGGATGGTTCCTTTGAAAGGGCACGGCCGCCATCCTTACCTAATCCTATGGGACCGATGACCTCGCTGTTTGGTCCCATCCCCCGAATCAACCAACCAACCAATAGCTTTCCTACATCTACATCTACGTGAGTGCTCTGTTATTCACAATAAAGTGCCTAGCAGATGGTGCAATGAACCACCTTCAAGCTGTCTGTCTACCGTTCCACTCTTTCTCGGCGCGCGGGGAAAACGAGCACTTAAATTTTTCTGTGAGAGTCCTGATTCCTCTTATTTTATCGTGATGATCGTTTCTTCCTATGTAGGTGGATGCCAACAGAATGTTTTTGCAATTGGAGGAGAAAACTGATGATTGAAATTTCATAAGAAGATCCCGTCGTAACGAAAAACGCCTTTGTTTTAATGTTTGCCGCTCCAATTCACGTATCATGTCTGTGACACCATCTCCCCTATTTCGCGATAATACAAAACGAGCTGCCCTTCTTTGAACTTTTGCGCTGTCATCTGTCAGTCCCACCTGAATCGGATCCCAAACTGCACAAAAATACACTAGGTTAGGGCGCACAAGCATGGCGTAAGCAGTGTCTTTAGTAGACCTGTTGCGCCATCTTAGTGTTCTGCCAATGACTCGCAGTCTTTGATTTGCTCTACCCACAAAATTATCTGTTTGATCGTTCTAATTTACGTTAATTATAATTGTGATTCCTAAGTATTTACTTGAATGTACAGCCTTCAGATTTGTGTGACTTACAGCGTGATCGAAATTTAGCGGATTACTTTTAGTACTCTTGTGAATAACTTCACATTTTTCTTTATTCAGGGTCAACTGCCACTTCCTTGGAGAACGCCGGATATTACTTCTGTTTTACTCGATGACTTTCCGTCTATTACTACGAACTGTGATCTTTCTGACAGGATATCACGAATCCAGTCGCACGACTGAGGCGATATTCCACAGGCACGCAGAATGGTTGGAAGACGCTTGTGAGGAACGGTGTGGAAAGCCTTCTGGAAATCTCAAAATATGGTATCAATTTGACATCCCCTGTCGATAACACTCACTACGTCATGGGTATAAAGAGCTAGTTGTGTTTCACAAGAACGATGTTTTCTGAATTCGCGCTGACTATGTGTCAATAAATCGTTTTCTTTAAGGCAATTCATAATGTTCTAACACAGTATATGTTGTAATACATAACAGAAAAATGACGTTAGTAATATGGGTCTGTAATTCAGGGGATTACTCTTATTTCCCTTTTTGGATATTTGTATGACCTGAGCAATTTTGCAGCATTTAGGTACGGAATTTTTTGTGAGTGAGTCGTTGTATATACTTGCTAAATATGCAGCTACTGTATCGGCATAGTCTGAAAGGAAGCTGACTGGACCAGAGGCCTTGCCTTTATTGATTCAAGCTACTTTGTTACACCGGGGATATCTACTTTTATGTTTCTCATCTTGGTAGTCGTTCTTGATCGGAATTCAGGGAATATTTACTTCGTTTTCTTTGGTGAAGGAGTTTCGGAAAACCGTGTTTAATAATTCTGCTTTAGTAAAACTGTCATCAGTGACTTCACCGTTGTTATCGCGCAGTGAAGGTACTGATTTCGTCTTGCCACTGGTGTGCTTTATGTATGACCCGATTGTCCTTAGGTATTCTGCCAGATTCCTAGACAGAGTTCCGTTGTGGAAATTATTGAAAGAATCTCTCATTGAAGTACACGCTACATTTCGAACATCTGCAAAACTTTGCCAATTTTGGGGACTTTCCGTTCTTTTAAATTTGGCATGCTTTTTTCGTTGCTTCCGAAACAACTATCTGACCCGTTTTTTGTACAGTTGGGTATCAGTGCCATCACTTATTAATTTATGTGGTATATACCTCTCAACTGCCATTGATAGCATCTCTTTGAAATCATTCCACATCTTTTCTACGCTTACGTGATCAGATTCGAAGGAGTGGAGACTATCTATTAAACAGGCGTTCAGACCATTTTTATCAGATTTTTTGAATAAATATACTTTGCGTTTCTTTTTGATGGTTGTGGGTGTTACGGTATTCAGCCTAGCAGCAACTGCCTTGTGGTCGCTAATCCCTGTATTCGTCATGACACTCCGTGTTTGTCCCGGATTTTTTTTTTTGCTTAGAGGTCAAGTATGCTTTCGCAACCATTACGCTTCCAGTGGGCTCATGAACTAATTGTTCAAAATTGTTTTCTGAGAAAGCATACAGTACAATTTAGGTTGACGTTTTATGCGTGCCGCCGGTTTTAAACGTATAATTTTTCCAGCATATGGATGTGAGATTGAAGTCACCACCGACTATACTTGCATGAGTGGGGTACCTATTTGAAATGAGACTCAAGTTTTCTGCGAACTGTTCAGCAACTCTATCTTCTGAGTCGGCGGTCGGTAAAAAAATCCAGTTAATAGTTTAGTCCGGTTGTCAAGTATAGCCTCTACCCATACTATTTCTCAGGAACTATCTACTTCAATTTCACTACAAGGTAAACTTCTTCTGAAAGCAATAAATACTCCACCACCAACTGTATTTAATGTATCCTTTCTGAACACTGTTAGGCCGTTTGAAAAAATTTCGGCTGAATTTATTTCCGGCTTTAGCCAGCTTTCAGTACATGTAACTACTGGAGCTTCAGTGCTTTCTATTAGAAGGTGTTGCAATTTGTGAACAACAGGAAGACTGCACTGTAGTCCCTTCTCTAGATTGTCGCACAGATGACAAAATGGTGATATCGAAATAGATGACAGAGAGATAGAAAAACAATTAAAATCGCTCAAAAGAGGAAAGGCCGCTGGACCTGATGGGATACCAGTTCGATTTTACCCAGAGTACGCGAAGGAAATTGCCGACCTTCTTGCAGCGGTGTACTGTAGGTCTCTAGAAGAGCGTAGCGTTCCAAAAGATTGGAAAAGGGCACAGGTCATCCCCGTTTTCAAGAAGGGACGTCGAACAGATGTGCAGAATTTTGGAACACGTAGTATGTTCGAGTATAATGACTTTTCAGGAGACTAGAAATCTACTCTGTAGGAATCACCATGCGTTTCGAAAAAGACGATTGTGTGAAACCCAGCACGCGCTATGCGTCTACGAGACTCAGAGGGCCATAGACACGGGTTCACAGGTAGATGCCGTGTTTCTTGACTTCCGTAAGGCGTTTGATACAGTTGCCCACAGTGTTTAATGAACAAAGTAACAGTATATGGACTATCAGACCAATTGTGTGATTCGATTGAAGAGTTCCTAGATAACAGAACGCAGCATGTCATTTTCAATGGAGAGAAGTCTTCCGAAGTAAGAGTGATTTCAGGTGTGGTGCAGGGGAGTGTCGTAGGACCGTCGCTATTCACAATATATATAAATGACCTTGTGGATAACATCGGATGTTCACTGAGGCTATTTGCGGATGATGCTGTAGTATATCGAGAGGTTATAACAATGGAAAATTGCACTGAAATGCAGGAGGATCAGCAACGAATTGACGCATGGCGCAGGGAATGGCAATTGAATCACATTGTAGACAAGTGTAATGTGCTGCGAGTAGATAGAAAGAAAGATCCTTTATCATTTAGCTACAGTATAGCAGGTCAGCAACTGGAAGCAATTAATTCCATAAATTATCTGGGAGTAGGCATTAGAGGTGATTTACAATGGAATGACCGCTTAAAATTAATCGTCGGTAAAGCAAATGCCAGACTGAGATTCATTGGAATAATCCTAAGGAAATGCAGTCCGAAAACAAAGGAAGTAGGTTACAGTACACTTATTCGCCCACTGCTTGAATACTGCTGACCGGTATGTGATCCGTACCAGATACGGTTGATAGAAGCGATAGAGAAGATCCAACGGAGAGCAGCGCGCTTCGTTACACGATCATTTAGTAATCGCGAAAGCGTTACGGAGATGATAGATAAACTCCAGTGGAAGACTTTGCACGAGAGACGCTCAGTCGGTCGGTACGGGCTTTTGTTGAAGTTTCGAGACCATACCTTAACCGAGTAGTCAAGCAGTATATTGCTCCCTCCTACGTATATCTCGCGAAGAGACCATGAGGATAAAATCAGAGAGATTAGAGCCCACACAGAGGCATACCGACAATCCTTCTTTCCACGAAAAATACGAGACTGGAATAGAAGGAAGAACCGATAGAGGTACTCAAGGTACCTTCCGCCACACACCGTCAGGTGGCTTGCGGAGTATGGATGTAGATGTAGATAAAAGTCGATTAAAGAAAAACAGAAAAATTCTGTGCATACAATATACTACGCGAGAGAAACCGCGGGCGCTAAACTAGTCATGGATAAATTAGTGAAAATCTAGTGCCTTCTCTAATACAGAATCATGCGATTCGCTGTTGAAGTTACAGATACTGAGATTATGTGTGGCAGAAGGGAGCGTGACAACCCAGGAGCCGTCGGCCGGCGTGCCTACAGGTGAGGGCTTCCATCGGGAGTCGGACACGGGTGCCTGCGCAGCAGAAAGGCGCCGACGGAGTCGCCATTAGGACCGGGGGTGGGCAGATAAGCCAGGGGCGAACCAGAGGCGCCAGCGGCCACCTGCGATAGCGCGTGCCGCGAGTTACGACCGCACCCACAGCGGTGTACGTCGGCTCGGGTCCCATTACCTGCCGGCTATATATTGACGTTGAGTCGTTTTACGAGGTGAGAAAATTAGAGGCCGTCTCCGAAATTTGCCAGGTAGCTGAGATATGTGCGACTTTAGAGGAGGGCAGCAGGCGCCGCCCCGCCGCGGCTGATGGACTCCTCTGCCGCTAATTACCTGCGAAATGGGCCGCTAGGGCGGCGTGCCGGTCGGCAGGGTTTCTGAAAACAAGGCAAGGCCCAGGCACGCCCGCTGTGATTTACGATACCATAACTCTCGGCGACTTTCCGGGTCCACCGGCTAAACGCTTTGAGGACTGAGACGCCGATTCCACTACCTTTGCGTATTACTTTGCAATAAGGGCCCCAAGGACATGGGAAGAACCCTGTTGAGAAGAGGGAGGAGGAGCGACAGACATTGTAATGTCGCATTTGCGATGTGCGCCTTGCGCCTAGTCGCCGTGAGCCAATGCTAGCTCAGAGCGCTAATAGAGGCATGTATCTAGGTGCACGCTCCTTTCTGAACGGTGTAAGGATGAGTGATTCTATTGACACTTAGAGAGAGAAGCATGCATGCTACTCCAGTGATGAAGCAGCATCTGCGAGGTAAATGCTTGTGCGTGACTTGCCCGTATGCAGTGGGGTCCGCATCTGCACCTACATCTACGTACTGGGTGATAAAAAAGTCAGTATAAATTTGAAAACGTAATAAACCACGGAATAATGTAGATAGAGAGGTAAAAATTGGCAAACATACTTACAAGGGAACCTCCCCATCGCACCCCCTTCAGATTTAGTTACAAGTTGGCACAATGGATAGGCCTTGAAAAACTTGTTAGAATGACATGAGGTTTTATTAGAACAAAAAAAAAGTTCACAAAATGTCCGACAATGGCACTGTACAGCAAAACTGCTACCTTGGCGAGTGAGAGGTACGCTGATATGTTACAGAATCGCACCATCCCCAGCCTGACCGATAAACACCTGCTGGAACGAACGATGTTTATGCAGGATGGCGCTCCACCCGATATTGCTAGACGCGTGAAAGATCTCTTGCGCGTGTCGTTTGGTGATGATCGTGTGCTCAGCCGCCACTTTCGTCATGCTTGGCCTCCCAGGTCCCCAGACCTTAGCCCATGCGATTATTGGCTTTGGGGTTACCTGAAGTCGCAAGTGTATCGTGATCGACCGACATCTCTAGGGATGCTGAAAGACAACATCCGACGCCAATGCCTCACCATAACTCCGGACATGCTTTACAGTGCTGTTCACAACATTATTGCTCGACTAGAGCTATTGTTGAGGAGTGATGGTGGAGATATTGAGCATTTCCTGTAAAGAACATCATCTCTGCTTTGTCTTACTTTGTTATGCTAATTATTGCTATTCTGATCAGATGAAGCGCCATCTGTCGGACATTTTTTGAACTTTTTTTCTTTTTTTTTGGTTCTACTAAACCCCATGTCATTCCAAGTATGTGTGTCAATTTGTACCTGTCTATCTACATTATTCCGTGATTTATTCAGTTTTCAAATTTATACTGACTTTTTGATCACCCAGTACACACATAGCGAACCACCGTACGGTGCACAGCGGAGGGTGTCACGTACCATCACTAGTCATTTCCTCTCCTGTTCCACTCACAAATACAGCGAGGGAAAAAGGACTGTCTAAAAGCCTCCTTACGACCCCTAATTTCTCGCATCTTATCTTCATGAGCCTTACGCGATATGTACGTTGCCGGCAGTAGAATCGATCTGCACTCAGCCGCAGATGCCGTATGTCTAAATTTGCGCAATAGTGCTTTGTGCGTTGCGGAAAGAGCGTCGACTTCTCTCCAGGGATTCCCATTTCAGTTCCCGAAGCATCTCCGTAACACTTGCGTGTTGTTCGAACCTACCGCTAACAAATCTATCAGTCCGTCTCCGAACTGATTCGATGTCTTCCTTTAGTCCGACCTGCTGGGTATCCCAAACTCCCCAACAGTACTCAAGAATGTGAAACTTCCTGGCAGATTAAAACTGTGTGCCCGACCGAGACTCGAACTCGGGACCTTTGCCTTTCGCGGGCAAGGGCTCGAAAGGCAAAGGTCCCGAGTTCGAGTCTCGCTCGGGCACACAGTTTTAATCTGCCAGGAAGTTTCATATCAGCGCACACTCCGCTGCAGAGTGAAAATCTCATTCCAGTACTCAAGAATGTGTCGTACTAGCGTTCTGCACGCAGTTTCCTTTATGGATGAGCTTCACTTTCCCAAAATTCTTCTAACAGAACGAAGTCCAGCATAAGCATTCCCTGCTATCAACCTGAGGTGCTCATTCCATTTCATATCACTTTGCGACGTTATGCCTAGATAGTTCAAATGGTTAAAATGGCTCTGAGCACTATGGGACGGACTTAACATCTGAGGTCATCAGTCCCCTAGAACTTAGAACTGCTTAAACCTAACTAACCTAAGGACATCCCACACATCCATGCCCGAGGCAGTGTTCCAGACGGAAGCGCCTAGAATCGCTCGGTCACAGTGGCCGGCCCTAGATAGTTAATCGGAGTGCCTGTGTCAAGTTGCAACCTAATAATCTTGTATCAGAACGTTACAGGGACCTTTTTTTTGTATTCGTCTGCATTAAGATACCTTTCCTACCTTTAGGGGAAGCTGTCATTCATCACATGAGCTAGAAATTTTGTGTAAGTCATCTTGTATATTCCTACAGTTACTCAACGGTACATCACAGCATCATAAGCAAACTTCAATTAGCAGCACCAGACCTGAAGGTGATCTGCAGTGCGGATTGACACTGGTAGTCAGTAATAAGAAGTTTATTTAGTATTTACTGTTGCTACAACCAAAACCTGTCATTAGAGGTTAGAGATTAGAGCCACCTGAAGATGGCAACATGTCAGCTTGCCGAAATGTCGCACCATTTGGACGACGGCACCAACCTGAATACCACAGAATGTTTCGAAATATTTCCAAAAACTAGAGAAAAACTGTTGCTAAGGACCCGCCACTTAGAATTAAAAAAGTAAAACATCTTAAAAGCAAATTCTGAATAATGGCACTTTAAGAAGATTTGCTTGTTATACATGGAGCAACTAGCGCTCCAGCACTCGGAATCTATACTCAATTACTCAAGAAAAATTAAAGATTCACTTTAACTACACGCTATATTACTACAATCAGGGTATTGACGATTTAGTATATTCCATGTTGCTTATCCAGTCCACATGCAAGCTTTCTGACATGAATCCTTTCTCTGAGAGCGAGATGATCTTCATGGCATCAGGAAATAAAAGCATCCAACCCCTACCGGAGCCATCAAAAGACATTTTTGCTGGAAATGCCGCGGTAGAACATGGTACAGGGCGCCAGATCCCACTTCTCCTTCAGCTGAGCCGGCCGGTGTGACCGTGCGGTTCTAGGCGCTTCAGTCTGGAACCGCGCGACCGCAACGATCGCAGGTTCGGATCCTGCCTCGGGCATGGATGTGTGTGATGTCCTTAGGTCAGTTAGGTTTATGTAGTTCTAAGTTCTAGGGGGCTGATGACCTCAGATGTTAAGTCCCATAGTGCTCAGAGCCATTAGAACCATTTGAAACCCTTCAGCTGTACTCACTCGTCTGTTAGCAGTCCTTTGGTCACTGATCTTCCGTAGACTCTTCATTACTCGCAGTGATAGAAAGGAAGTACCTTGATCTAACAACTATAGCGATGTTTCTCTGTCTATAGTCTTCGTTAAAACTTTTGCTGGCCTGTAATTACTAACAAAACGATTTGACTGCCACTGACTTCACTTTCTTGCTCGTGCCTTCTTGTAAGTTTACAGTCATCTAGTGTAACTGTAGGTATACTATAATCTAAGATAGAAAGAGAACGCACCATGAGAGAATTATCCGAATCGTACGGAAATCGGTAGATGTGACGTACATGTACACACAAACAAACAAAAGTTTGGAAAGTAGGAGACGAGGTACTGGCAGAAGTAAAGCTGTGAAGACGGGGCGTGAGTCGTGCTTGGGTAGCTCAGATGGTAGAGCACTTGCCAGTGAAAGGCAAAGGTCCCGAGTTCGAGTCTCGGTCCGACACACAGTTTTGATCTCCCAGGAAGTTTCATATCAGCGCACACTCCGCTGCAGAGTGAAACTCTCATACTTGAAATGATTACCATCTCAGAAAATTTTGGATGGAGAAAGATCTTAACAAACTGAGCAAGTCAATAAAGCGTTGGTCCACCTTGGCTCCTATGCAGGCAGTTATTCGACTTGGTATTGATTGACACAGTTGCTGGATGTCCTCCTGAAGAACATTGTGCCACAATCTGTCCAACTGGCGCGTTAGATCGTCGAAATCCCCAGCTGGTTGGAGCGTTTGCTATGCATGAAGACAAGCATTAGAAACTCTTGCTGTGTTTAGGCAGCCATTTTCTTGCTGGAATGTGAACCCAGGATGGCAACAAAACAGGACGTAGAACATCGTCGACTTACCACTGTACCACTGTAACCAAAGGGTCCTGCTATGAAGTGACATGGCACCCCAGCACATCAGTCCTGCTTGTCGGACAGAATGACGGATGACAGGTACCACCACTGTCCGGGTCGTCTCCAGACATGTCTTCGTTGTTCATCGGGGCATGGAATGTCATTGACTGGATTAGTCTTCATTGATGAGTCCCACTTCCAATTGAGCCCCAATGATCAGCGAGGACGTATATGGAGATGATCCGGGCAGGGGTGGGACCTGACTGTCACCCGCCATATGGTCAGACAACCAGGAAATGTTGGAAATTTATGGTAAGTTCTATGGGAACAAACTGCTGAGGTCATCTTTCCCTAGGTTACACACTACTTAATCTAACTTAAACTAACTTATGCTAAGGACAACACATTCACCCATGCCCGAGGGAGGACTCGAACCTCGGACGGGGGGGGGGGGGGGGGGGAGCCGCGCGAACCGTGGCAAGGCGCTTAAGACAGCACGGCTACCCCACGCGGCAGACAATCAGGACTGATGTTCTGGAGGGCCATGACATTTCGTTGCAGGACCCCTTTAGTTGTCATCCGCGGTTGCCTTACAGTACGGCGCTACATCGATGATATTCTACATTATGACAACAAACCAATAGTTCAGTACTGGCAAGATTACTCTGTAACTGCAATCTATGATCTGAAGATGGGCAGCTAGCATGAAACCATCCATTGAAAATAAAAAGTAGCGATCAAAGACTGAAATGCCACATTTTTATTCAAAGAACGATCGCGGCAATCCCAATAAGACAATCTAGTTTTGATATTTTACGCTCCGTGCCGGCCGGGGTGGGCGAGCGGTTCTAGGCGCTACAGTCTGGAGCCGCGTGACCGCTACGGTCGCAGGTTCGAATCCTGCCTCGGGCATGGGTGTGTGTGATGTCCTTCGGTTAGTTAGGTTTAAGTAGTTCTAAGTTCTAGGGGACTGCTGACCTCAGAAGTTAAGTCCCATAGTGCTCAGAACCATTTGAACCATTTTTTTTTTTTGCGCTCCGTTTTTTTTTTTTTTTTGCCCTTCATGGCAAGCCATCCTGTGTTTACATCTCAGCAAGATACTGCCCTTCCGCACTACTCTTGTTCACACTTGCCAACCCTATAACCAGCTCGGTATTTTGACGATCTAAGGAGTCAGTTGGACAGAATTTGCCCCGATATCTCTCTGGAGAACATCCCAGCAACTCTTATCAATCAATGTCAAGCCGAATGACTGCTTGTGTGAGGGTCAGAGATAGATCAACACGTTATTGATTTGGTGTTTGTGAGGCTCTTTCTCGTGAATAACTCATCCACTTTTTCTGAAATTGTAATCTTTTGTTTGCCTGTGCATGTACGCCATATCTTCCATTTAGCGTCCCGTTCCGATCCGATAATTTCAGCATGGAGCGCCTTTTTTTATTTTTTTTTTCCTACCAAGTTTATTTGGTATAACATCAAGCATTGGAAGTTGTTCGGGTGTGCTTGGCGATCCATAGTTACGTTTCTGTCTTAATATTGTTAATTCTCTATAAACGTATAGGATAAAAATGTATCATTCCTTTGCATGGATCTGCATGATTTAGTTTAAGTCTCTTGCGGATTCTTGGGGGAAAACCAATGTACCTTGTGCGCTGTGCTTGCCATGTGTATGTTACTGTTCCTTTCAGAAAGCTTCCACGCCTTTAACTATTTCTTCACGGTGATGTTTTGCCTAGTAAAGCTTTGTACTTTTGCTAGATAGCCTCTGCGCAAGCAGTAACAAGCACCTAGATACCGTACTATAATAATCTTCTTATAACAGTACGATGTCGCTGAAAGGCACCCCAGTCGCCGTCAACGCTCGACTCTCATAATCCTGCGATGCGAGGTAATTGCAATACTGTCGGCAAACGAAATATTAGTTGATGAAGCAGGAAAACAAACCAGCAAACTCCAGTTTATTGTAGACTAGCAAAGTTTTAGGACAGCGCTGACGCGACTGTGATTTTAATAAATAAGAAAAGCAAGGAGGATTACGGTTTAAGGCCCCGTCGATATCGAGGTCATGAGAGACGGAACACGAGCTCAGATTTTTTCGAGGATGGATAGGAAATTGACCGTTTGCTTTTGAATGAAACATCTCAGTACTTTCTGGAGCAATGTAGGGAAGTCACGATAAACCTAAATCTGGATGGCCGGATGCGAATTTGAACCGTCGTCGTCCCGAATTTAGGTCCAGTGTTCTAACCACTGCGCCACTCATTTGGTAAACAAGTTTATATACGGTTACATAATCTTTTCATGCTCCTTGAGTAAGAGTAAAGAAAATGTAGTGCTAAATTTATCTGTAGTGATCACTGCACGCTATAACACATCCTCAGAAAATAAGACAAAAAATTAGCAACATGTACGGTTGTAAGGTGGCTATAATTTCACCCCTTACAAGCACTCATCTACATTCTTTGCCTTGATTTACAATCGGAATTAGGTATCATTTGATAGGTTGTACATGGTATAAATGAATATTTAAAGAAGACTGACATTGCCACGCACACCTTGTAAATAGTTGTTAACGCTTATTGCATGAAAGGTGATGGATTGTCTTTATTATCAAAATGGCGTAATGAATGATTGCCTATACTAGCAGAGGTTGGAACGCCAGTGGAAATGAACGGCAGCCGTAACTCAGGCCCTGGGTGGAGAGGCCCGCACAAGTATGTTGGTCCTGCTTAAATCAGGAAGTAGACCAAGACGGACGGTCGAGGCACCTGAGCCCTGAAGCACAATAGGGTGGTGGCTGGCCGGTATTGAAGCGAGACTGGAAGAAGAACCGGATAATACTCCGGAATCTCTGAAAATCTTGGACGCAGCAGAGAGGAACAAGGAAGCGTAACCTCGGAAAGCACGCAGGCTGGGTTATTTCCGAGGATTTTTACCCTCAGAAGAGTACCATTGTATGAATTCCTAATTAACAGGGATAGGTTTTTCCTCGAAAACTTTCCGCGCTGCACGACAGAAGACTAAACTATGGTTGTTCGGCGTTCGGAAGAATCTGTAGAAAGGGAGAATATCACCGTGGTTTCGGGAATATGACTCGCTTTCTGCAATTTCGAGGGAGGGAAGCCGAGCTTTGCTGGGAAGCCAGCGGTGGAGAGAAAGGGTCTTCCGTTTTGAGTGTCCGTGTTTGACAGTCGAGCAGTATCAGCTTCTGTTGGTACAGACTGACTTGCTGCCTTTGCTCTCAGGAGATTTTATAGTTGGAGCGGTTAGGCACTGTACTGTTGCGGACTTATACGATTCTGGACTTCGCGTCCGGATAGAGAGTCGTCGTTGAGTACGCAGCGTTGTTCAGTGATTGAGAGCACTTTTTCTGTCTATACTCACGTTGAGACATTATCGGATTTCCGTCCTTGTAGCTGGGAGTTCATGTTTCTTGTCTGTAGAACACAGAGAGGAGCAGACAGTATTAGATTATACTAGTCAGAGGACCGCCTTCTGCCGTCCTAGTGTTTGAATGAGCTTTTTTATTTTGTGGCTGCAGTTCTTTCATCGTCGCAGACTTGTACGAGAACGACCACTGCGACGGACCGGACGCAGTACATACGGTGATAGTGCTAATTGCTTCGGCTTATTAGGGCTATAAAACGAAACAGCTGTGATCACGTAACTTTTGTTTTCACTGAGGTTGCACTCCACTGTAGATCATCTTTGAAAGTAGTGTCTTCTAGTGTTTGGTACGTAGATGTTGTCAGTCATCTCCCATTGTTTATATTAGACCGCGTAGCCATAAAAAGGGGCAGATTTGGGCAACTGATCAGTAATATTACTTAGGAAATTCATTTCTATTTCTTTACGTCATTGGACATTGATATATAAATATTTGTAATACGTAAAGGGATTTTAATCTACAATAAATTTATAAGCAGAAACAACATTTACCATTTGTAGTTACTAGGTCCCTTAATCATTCATTTATGTTTATTTTGTAATTTATGTGTTAAAGAGCAAGGAGTAGGAAATAATATCACCACTAAGACATCCTAAGATCTGCTTCAGGAGGTATTCAGACAGGGCCAAATCTCCATTTTCGCATTCAATATCTTCCGTTACGCACATTCATTTTTATACGCGCCTGGAGTAGCATCTTGGACGGTAAATCTTAAAAGTTATTTACCTCTAGAAAATAACCAGTTGCTTGCTGCTTTACGGCAGTTTTTAACAACTTACTCCGTTCACAGTTTCACACAGCGTTATGTGACTTATAAGAAAGCTTTAAAAAAATGGTCACAAATTTGGTCACGCAGTTTCTTCAGGTTTTCTTGACGTTTCGTAGATTTACGAACATTGTTCTCATCTCTGTTTTCCATTCGCAAATAGTGCTGAACCTTCCCTTTCTAGCCTCCCTTTACAAAGCGTCATCGAGCTACCATTAGTCTTCGTTAATTGCCTTCCACTTTCGCCTTCAAACTTATTGACCCAGCCAGTCCCATGTTAGCTTACTTTTTGTTTGCTTGCAGTCTATGGCTGTTCTTTTGTTCCACTGACCTCGATTTAAAACGGAATGTGTTTACCCAGGATCCTTCGCAGCAGTTCGCACCTGCCTGCAATTACTTCCTTTGCAATTAGAAAGCGCTATCCCGGGTGAGCTTTTATGAGATAACTGCACAGTCTGTTCTAACCAAGAGGAAGTCTCCTCTGGTGGCATAGAAATTTCCGTTGTTGTTCTCTTCCCATTTAGGGACGGATCTCGGAGCAATAATGATTTTTGTAAAATGAAAATGAATCTCCTTTTCCATATAGGCTTCCTATTCTCACTTCGTCCAACGTTTTCTCTAGTGTTCTGAATCCATCGTCGAAGTGCGACTGTTAAATGTCTACAAAATACTTCCTACGAGTGTCATAAACACTTCAGTTCACTACTTATTCCAGGTGCCAGTAATTTTAAATTTGGTAAAAGGGGTCTGGGAAAGCCAACCCTAGTGAATTTCGTGGATATTCCCCATAATTGTTTCTCCACATCCGTTATATTTTCTCTAGGAAAGCATTACTGTGTACAGGGTTAAAGTTCTGAAGTAATATTATTTAAACATATTTTGCCTATTTTACATGGAATTTCGTGCGGTTTACGACACTCTCACAAAGCACGTAAAATAACGCTTTCTCTGCTTGAAGGCCTCCTACCTTTCTGAAACTAAACTGGGTACATACTGACATGACTCAATGAAAACGTCCTGAAGATATGCCTCTTTTCATGAGATATTTTGACTCAAGAATGAATATTAGCGCAATCTGACGTCGATTTGATTGATATGTTCAGAAGTAGGGAGAACTTCCATGGTGCAACGAAGAAGTTGAGGTGTGCTTGAAACATGTTTTAAATGAATGCAACATTATAATCACAACTGATTTCCTGGCAAAATCTAAAAGTGCCTTTGTGTCATCCCTTGTATCAAGAGCACATGGTATGAGGCTGCAAGACATCACTTGTAGACCTTAACTCTTGTTCACAAATGAAACTGATTTACATTAGACGCTCCAAATATGGCTAGGATCTGCATGAAGTCTCGAAGTTATCGGCCACACTAACTTACCCTGTACTGGCTGTCAGATGTATGCTGACAGCTGGAAATTGTTGATGCTGAAGGCAGCTTGTTTGGATAACTATTCTGCCGAAGGCAAAATCTATTTATTACACTACTGGCCATTAAAATTGCTACACCATGAAGATACGCAGATGATAAACGGGTATTCATTGGACAACTATATTATACTAGAACACATATGATTACATTTTCACACAATTTGGGTGCATAGATCCTGAGAAATCAGTACCCAGAACAACCACTTCTGGCCGTAATAACGGCCTTGATACGCCTGGGCATTGGGTCAAACAGAGCTTGGATGGCGTGTACAGGTACAGCTGCCCATGCAGCTTCAACACGATACCACAATTCATCAAGAGTAGTGACTGGCCTATTGTGACGAGCCAGTTGCTCGGCCACCATTGACCAGACGTTTCCAATTGGTGAGAGATCTGGAGAATGTGCTGGCCAGGGCAGCAGTCGAACATTTTCTGTATTCAGAAAGGCCTGTACAGGACCTGCAACATGCGGTCGTGCATTATCCTGCTGAAATGTCTTGTTTCGCAGGGATCGAATGAGGAGTAAAGCCACGGGTCGTAACATGTCTGAAATGTAACGTCCACTGTTCAAAGTGCCGTCAGTGCCAACAAGAGGTGAATGACCGAGACGTGCAACCAATGGCACCCCATACCATCACGCCGGGTGATACGCCAGTATGGCGATGACGAATACACACCTCCAATGTGCGTTCACCGCGATGTCGCCAAACAAGGATGCGACCATGATGATGGTGTAAACAGAACCTGAATTCATCCGAAAAAATGACGTTTTGACATTCGTGCATCCAGGTTCGCCGTTGAGTACACCATCGCAGGCGTTCCTGTCTGTGATGCAGCGTCAAGGGTAACCGCAGCCACGGTCTCCGAGTTGATAGTCCACGCTGCTGCAAACGTCGTTGAACTGTTCGTGCAGATGGTTGTTGTCTTGCAAACGTCCCAATCTGTTGACTCAGGGATCGAGATGTGGCTGCACGATCCGTTACAGCCATGCGGATAAGATGCCTGTCATCTCGACTGCCAGTGATATGAGGCCGTTGGGATCCAGCACGGCGTTCCGTATTACCCTCCCGAACTCACCGATTCCATATTCTGCTAACAGTCATTGGATCTCGACCAACGCGAACAGCAATGTCGCGATACGGTAAACCGCAATCGTGATAGGCTACAATCCGACCTTTATCAAAGTCGGAAACGTGATGGTACGCATTTCTCCTCCTTACACGAGGCATCACAACAACGTTTCACCAGGCAACGCCGGTCAACTGCTGTTTGTGTATGAGAAATCGGTTGGAAACTTTCCTCATACCAGCACGTTGTAGGTGTCGCCACCGGCGCCAACCTTGTGTAAATGCTCTGAAAAGCTAATCATTTGCATATCACAGCATCTTCTTCCTGTCGGTTCAGTTTCGCGTCTGTAGTACGTCATCTTCGTGGTGTAGCAATTTTAATGCCCAGTAGTGTAGTTTGAGCTCACATCAACGGCAGATATAAGTAGCTATATAAAGAAGACCAACTGGGGAAAGCCCACGAAAGCTTCACAGATTTGGTAAGTGGCTGTGAGATGAAAACAACTAAAGAGAACCTTACAATGACTTTATTTTAGTATTCAGTAATCCAAAAAGGAACGGAAACATCAATATTATAGCCGTCCTTCAACAGACCACGTGGCGTATAGTTCTACCGAACATGAAAATCAGAACAAAAAGGAAAGCCCATACAATCAACAATTACCAAAATAATATTACATAATAGGGTGATTGACGTGCTGATGAACAAATGAAATGCCGATATTTATCCTTGAATAAGGAACAAAGTGTCGTTGCGTTGAACAACGGGGTTAACCTTGGATACAACGGAAGGTTTGTCTATGCAACTGGAAACTCTTCAACGAAATATTACGCCAAGATGCGATTGCTAGCAATGGTCTCGCCATTAATTCCAATGCAGCAATGGAATCGACTTTCTCATTTTTGACGCAGCCTCATCGACTTACAAACACTCATTTGGCTGTTGTTCCTATATTGGCATGAAGTGACAGACCATGCTTCTTCCGTAGTGTGTATCGGCGCACAAAATCAGTTCGATGCAACATCCACTTTGTACAGAGCTTTTCTGTAATTAATTCTTGGCATTAATGGTACTCCACTCTTCCTTGCGATGCGCCTATGGTGTCAATTATCTTTAATAACCAAACGTCTACTGTCGCGATGTGAACTTCGTCGATGCTCTCTTGTGTAGTCCCACGTTTGGGGTAGTCTTTACGTGGATCATTGGCTACATATGAGTTTTCTCGTCTGTTTTCATTTAATTATGTGATATGTTTTTAAGTACGAGAGAATATCTGTGATTAAAACAGTGAGCCGAAGTTGACAAAAGAACTTTCTGACTTCTTGGCTGGTGTACCCTGTTCGCATAACTGGCGATGCATAAGCAGCGTAAGAAACCATCGAAACGACAAGGAAATACAAAAAGCATTTCTGCCGTGAAGTAATACAAGCTAAACAAACTTTTTACTTGTCGTGTGAACAGAAGCCATTTGTGTGAACACCGATTCTTTCTGAGAAGCTTGTCAGTAGAAATCGTGCTTAAAAGCAATGTATTATGAGATTTATAACAGACACAGCAACCAGCCAAAATTGTGGTTTGGAAACATTTATTTGAATCCATCTTCAGATGGCTGTTAGAGGTTTCCTTGCTTTCTTGCTGGGGACCCCTTTTCGTATTCGTTATTGGTTTACTGTATTAGAAAATGGTTCAAATGGCTCTGAGCACTATGTGACTTAACAGCTATGGTCATCAGTCCCCTAGAACTTAGAACTACTTAAACCTAACTAACCTAAGGACATCACACAACACCCAGTCATCACGTTACTGCATTAGAACAGAGTTCTTTGTTCACAGTTTGGTAAAACTTACTAGAGATTTAGTTCTTTTGATCTGTATCAAAACATTCTTGAAAAGGTTTTAAAGAAGGTAAAACGTGAAACGTGGTGAAAATTACGTGCTGTACGATTCTGTGATGTGAAATCGTCCTACGTGTAAATATAACACATATGTGGACGTGCACTGTATGATTGCTGTTCAATTCACTGGATGACTCTTTATAACACGCAATTTAGCACGTACGATAAAGATTGATAAAACATGGCTCAGATCGCATGTGTAATCCTAAGCATTCGGTATAATGCCATACTAGGAACTGTTGTAAATAATTTTACTTCTGTATCATTTAAAACTTTCCCCCCGTACAGATTGTTCTACAAAATTTCGTGAGAACTACCGGATGACTGTAACTTGCTTGTACGATGTTTCAGCGCATAGTCTTCTTGCCATTGGCATCTGAAATGTTATGGGCTCGGTGGATCAAGGTCTTTAGAATGCCTATCGTTTGTGCAGGATGGTGGCATCTACTAGATTGCAAACAAGGGTCAATATGAGTGGCCTTTCGTAACAGTGAGTGCCCAATTCTGCCAGCGTTCTTACGCCACAATAAGATGTCTCAAAACGACAAGCAACCATACAAAAATGAAGTATAGAGCGTTACATAATGGTTTTACGTTAATTTCATGCTGAAATTCCAGGCATCTTTCTTGTTGCGATCCTTACATATCACAACATTGATAACAAATTGTGATTCTCTCCTGAAACACGAACACCTGTGATTCGAATATACTTTTACTATAAATAACTATTATAGAATTGCTAGTGTGTGACTGTGATGTGGTGATTAGGTCAGTCCTCAAGGAAGCAGAATATATGTAACGTGTTGGCTTCGACTTTGATGACTGCTTTAAAAAATTCATGTTTCTGCACAGAGGCGCTATTAGTCACTGTCATTGTGTGATACTGTAGCTGTTGGCATGCAGATCACCTATTTGCAAGTAATACGAATTTGATGTGTTTGACTGACACTGCACGTGGGTAGCTGAGTTAGAATATATTTGTTTAACGGAATTTTTCGTCTGTACATGACAGAACATGCTTATAATATTAAATAGGAAGCAGTTTCTAATCTTCTAAAATTATATTTATTTGCTCACTAGCCAGCTCTTTCGGCTTCTTGGGCCATCTTCAGATGACAACTGTCACACCATCCGATTTACCCATGTAATTGTCAGCATTCTCCATTGGCATAACGTTTTAAAAGTTTCCACACTTTTCCTGTCTCAACTGCTTACGGTCAACGTTTTCAGAAGGCCTTCCAAAATTCAAATTTGTGTACGACATGCTCTCATTCAGAGATAAAATTCTTGGTATTCCCAGTCTTATTTTATGTCCTCTCTACAACAACTATCGTCAGTTCTTTTGCTGCCCAAATAGCAAAACTGAACTGCAGTTTCGGTGATTTATTTCCTAATCTAATTCCCTCACTATTTATATCGACAAAAATTCATTGCACTGGTTTTTCTTTTGTTATACTTACCTTAAAACCTCTTTTAAAAACCATCCATTCCGTTCAATTACTATTACTAGTATTTTGACATCTATGGGAGGTAGCATTACAACGAAGTTATAATTTCTCCTCCCTAAATTTTTACCCCTATCCAAACTTCTCCTGCAGTTCCATCGCAGCGCGCTCAATGCACAAATTATATAAAATCTGAAATAACCTATTGTTCTGTCTCACTCCCTTCCCAATTACTGCTTCGCATTCATGTCCTTCAGCTGTTATAACTGCAGTCTGTACTAGATGTAGAGAACCAGTCTCTCACTGTATGTTATCCGTTCTACCTTGAGAATTCCGAAGTATTTGATGACGTCAACATCGTTCAACGTTTTCTCTAAAGCTACAGACACCTTAAACGTAGGTTTGCTTTTCTTCAGGCTAACTTCTAAGGTAAGTAGTTGAGTTGGAATTGCCTCGAGTGTTGCTACATTTCTTCAGAAAACAAACTGCTCTTCCCCGGCGTATTTCTACTAGTCTTTCCATCCTTCTGCAAGTAATTTGTCAGTAATTTGCAATCACGTCTTATGCACTGGCTTCTCAAGATAGTCATACCAGTCAGCGGCCTTCTGTTGGGAATAGGAATTATTGCATTCTTCTTGAAGTTTGAGGATATTGTGCGCGTCTCATACATACTGAGTGGAATAGTTGTACCATGACTAGCTCTCCCAAAATGCTTTCTCAAGTTCTTTCCATTCAGTTACATCTCTCATCTTACTTTATCTCCTTCCCCATTTCCCTCTACAATACTGTAATCAAGTTTGTTCTCCTGTATGGACTTTCTACATTTTGTTCTTTCAATTTTTTCAACGTTAATTGCAGAAACGGCAAAGTAAGATACCAGACGTCCAGATACGGCTAACGGAAGGAAGTCGTTTTCACAATGACAGTGCCTAACCTCGAACATTGTCAGCAGAAGATTCGGTCTGTGGTAAATTGTTACTTAAACTTGAGGGCAAAATACATAAGTGTATTTGCAGTTTTCCTCCTTACATAGATTAAAGTTATTACAGAAAAAAATACGTCTCAAAATCAAATATTTTTTCTCTGTCGCCAAATACGTAACTGTACTGAATGTAATTAGACATCTGATAATCTTTTTATGGCATTTAGTGCTTTTGATATCACCCTTTTAATTAACCATAGAATAGGGTGAAGGGGAAGGCGCACCACCATCACATCCACTATTTCAGTGAGTTTAAGGTCTCATTAAGTTCTGAGACAGGAAAGAGCTCATTATGTAGATACTCTTATTCTAAGCATCTCTAATAGCTGAATAATTGCCTCAGGCGTTCCTAACTTGCAACCACGGATAATCAGGTCAATCTTTTCTACTCCTGAGCAGGTGCGCCTCTTTTGGAGGACGGCTAGGACACGACATGTCGAAGTACAAAGAGACGCTACATTCATCCCCTGTGCTAGTACTTTATATTTTGTTCACATGACCAGTTTTGCCATATTTAATCCCACTTTTATATGTTATTCGTATCATTGATCGAATGGCGAGAAAGTAGTACAGTGCGTTTAATATTTGTTTTCTCTCAGTATGTTCCAGCCTATACCAAAATTCCTTGTATAGAATCAAAATGCTTCGCTACACGTAGCGTGCATGTGAAATACTTTAGATATGAATTTCTAATAAGCTACAGTGAGTACTCTTTTTAACTGGCACATCAAGCTAAACGTGTAGTAGGGTTAGACTTGTGGTTGAATGCCAGATCACAGATCCGGTGAGCTGAGCTTTGATCTCTTGTCAGTACGAGGTTTTTTATCCATCGCATGCCAGTTTTATCCCCTACGATAACTGTTGTTAATGTTCAAAATGCCGATTTGCACCGTGGTTCAACTGTCGGTGCGCCTAACTGGTAAGGCTAAATGAGCAATAAATAAATGAATAAATGGCTCGCTAAGACAGTTCGAAGGCTGGAGGACGGCTAGGGCATACCACTGCTAACAGGACTGTTGCTAGTAAAACACTCCATGTGTTAAACTCAGTCTTTCGGTTGATTACAGCTTTACCCTTCCTTTTATTTAAAAATTTACAATTGTCTTGATGACGAAGCTACAGGCCTTTTTAACATAAACTGCGGGTTTATCTCGAGCGATTCATCTGATGGATCGGTTGACAATGGTTCGTCTCTGGGATTCAAAAGGAAATTGCACCTGAGTTCTTCAGACAACAACAGGGAAATTGAGAGCAAAGTGAAGAATGTCTTCGAACGTATCAAAAACTTTTAATGGCTTAAGATTTCAGCCTGGTGTGAAAAAAGAATCGAAGCAGTTTAAAAGTTAACAACATCAGGAAGCTATCCAGTATACGTATTCTGGAAGTAACTCAAATGGTTTGCTAATTTTTGCCCCTTGGTTCAACAGCAGCAGTCATTCGACAAGATAGGTGGAAAAATTGCTGTCTCCCAGTCAAACGACGGAATCATTCACTGTTATGTTTAGATTTTGTCACTCATTGTGAAAAGCGTACACCATATATTGCATATCTGAACAATTAACTGACGTGAATCATCTTCCTTTATCAGCTTTAATGATCAGTAGAAGAAAAAACATTATAGTTCTTATTTCTTAGATACCACGCAAATAAATTGCAAACATCTAAAAAATGTCGTCTTATATAGTCGACTGCCTGCAGTCCTCAGAATTCAAAATAATCACAATTCTATAATGTATCGATCACGGCTGCAGAATGTAACAGCTAATTTATTTTCTTGCCAGACCAGTATCCAGCTAAGTCCATTATCAGCAGCTCCATCTACAAAGGAGAGACACATTTCAGAAATGGAAAGGAAGTTTCTCATGACGAGATCCCGGTATAACCTTTCGTCGACCACATACATCATCTTCGTCAGAAACTTGAGGTTTCTGTCAGATGTGACACGGCAAGAAAACCGATAATGATTTGTAAATCTTTCAGAGAGAATTAGTAATCAATGTAATACACTGTCAATGGCGATTCCCCCCCCCCCTTACTGTTCAGCCTGTATATCGATGAAGCAATGATGGAAATAAAAGAAGGATTCAGGAGGGGAATTAAAATTTAAGGTGAAAGGATATCAACGATACGATTCTCTGATGACATTGCTATCCTACGTGAAAGTAAAGAAGAATTACGTGATATGCCGAATGGAATGAACAATCTAATGAGTACAGAATATGGACTGAGAGTAAATCAAAGGAAGACGAAAGTAATGAGAAGCAGCAGAAATGAGAAGAGTGAGAAACTTAACATAAGGATTGATGGTCACGAAGTAGATGAAGTAAAGGAATTCTGCTACGTAGGCAGCAAAATAACCAATGACGGACGGAGCAAGGTGGACATCAAAAGAAGACTAGCACTGGCAAAAAGGGCACTCCTGGCCAAGAGAAGTCTACTAGTGTCGAACATTGGTGTTAATTTCAGGAAGAAATTTCTGAGAATGTATTTCTGGAGCACAACATTGTATGGTGGTGAAATATGGACTGTGGGAAAACCGGAACAGAAGAGAATCGAAGCATTTTAGATGGGGTGCTAAAGGCGAATTTGAAAATTAGGTGTACTGATGAGGTACGGAATGAGGGGGTTCAGCGCAGAACCGGAGAGGAAAGCAATATGTGGAAAACACTGACAAGAAGAAGGGACGGGATGATAGGACATCTGTTAAGACATCAAGGAGTAATGGTACTAGAGGGTACTATGGAGGGCAAAAACAATAATGGAAGACAGAGATTGGAATACATCCAGCAAATAATTGAGGACGTACGTTACAAGTGCTACTCTCAGATGAAGAGGTTGTGGGTCGCATCAAACCAGTGAGAAGACTGATAACTGAAAAAGAAAGAGAGCAAATGACAGAGAGATTTCCAGCAGACGACTAAGAATTGGAGAACTTCATTCAGTTTAAAGATTTGGCTGTAAGGAAATTGTCCCCATTCTAAACAGACCCGTTTGTAGCTCTAATATCACTATAGTATGCTAAAGAAGCGCTATTTATCTTGAGGCTGAGGCTCACTCTTGTGTCTTGGTTTGCTCGCTAATAAATTTGTTTTTGAACAAGTTCTGCCTTTCAACAACAAAGTGGCTCCGAGCACAGGTAACATATACCAAAAATAAGGACTGAAAGTAACCTACAGACCGGATAATTCAAAACAGAGAGAACTTAGGACAACCAATATCAACACAAACACAAACGCCTGGTACTTATCAACTGCCCCCCCCCCCCCCTTCTAGACACTAATAATTCAGAAAAAGAATCCAGGAAGGAAGAGCAAATCAGACGAATGCACAGACCTCTGCACTCAAAGAAATTTCAAATGATCCAAACGCATGAAACACACTCTCACACACTCACACACTGTGTCAGATACACCTCTCAAAGCGTAAGACCAAAACGATACTCCACACCCACCGACAACTCATTCAACTTTTCGCTATGTTTCTTTACGTAGCTTGTGAACAGTGACACAGTGGAAGTTTTAGCAGTGAACAGCGAAGATAATGAGAAATCTTTCACTTAACGTAAACCATAACATTGTAACATAACCAATCGTGCTTTCTCCATGTAAATAATATTTTGCGTTACAATGTAAACAGTTGCCAATGACAAATTGTGAAACAAAAACAACTTTAACGCTAAGTACGGACAGTCCCGGAAACCACAGGATGTTTCAGCAAGGTGTATACAAATATTTTGTCTATTTTTAAATTTGTGAATACTTTTTTAAAGAGACTGAAATTCTATGTGTACATGAAATAAACAGCAATTCTCCTGTTGTTTCATAAAAAGAAATAAAAAAAAAACCTTTGATGATGCTGTGATCTGAGAAAAATATGTCTGGGTAAAATAAAGAGAAAGGTATTGTCTTGAGGTGGAAACTATCCAAAATCATAGTAATTCAAAAGTACGAAGAAGAACAATGGCTGGCCTCCAAATGCAATCGAAATCCCATCAAATGTTATGGTTAACGTTACTCTGGACTGCTTTATCGAGCTAAGGAAGGAAGTCACTGAACAGCAACTAAATTTGTTCATAAATAAACCAGAATGCAGGGACAGGCCTTCTGTTTGCACTCTTGTACTGAAGTACCACTGGGCTGTGCCCGTCTGACTTCTAGGAATGCGCTAGGGGGTTCATGAAGAAGGTGGTTTGTTATGTGTGCGTGTTTTTGAGTAAATGTTTGATTTGTGTGTGTGTTTGTGTGTTTTAAATGTCCCTAAAGTGGCGCGTAAGGGTTAGTTTAGGTCTCTTATGTTGAAGGTCTGGATGTTCGCAGCATAAATTTCGAATAAGGTGATGGGGCGATGTTTGTGTCCTCTCATATAAAGTTTGGCAGATTTTTACTTTATGAGGGAACAGATGGTGGCAGAATGCAGGGGGAGACAAGGATGTTTGATATAGTCCAACACGGAAAAGGCCGTCAGAAGGACAGTCAGCATACAGAAAAGCCTAAATAACTTCTGGGTATTTTAAAGGCAAAGTCATCAACATAGAACATGGCAAGGGAAATCAATTGTTAAACGCCAAGGAAGGGACGGATAGGCTCAAAGAGTACTTTGAGGAGCTATACGAAGTGGTGCAAATGCCTGCTAACGCTTTAGAAATAGGAGTCAATTTGGAGGTCTTCTGACATCCAGTATTAGTGTCAGAGTCTGGCAGAGCTTGGGAAAAATTGCAATACAACAACGCAGTTTTTAAAGTAATTGTGGAAGTAATAGCCAAATAAATATTCTGGTTATTGTATAGAATCTGAGAATAAAACAAACAACCGGAGGAATATAATCTACAAAATGACGAAGACTGGAAGGGAAGATAAATGTGAGATACTGAAAAGAATAGCGTACAGAAGACTTCAGAAGAAAATTGTCTGTTAGATGGTGATCAATTTGACGATAGCAAGGGTGAAGAAGGCACCAGAGAGAGGTACATTCGTTGTTACGCTTGGAAATGGATGCAAGACTTAAGAAAAATCGATATACTTTTATAGCCTCTGCTGACGCAGGAAAAACCGTTCGTCAACAAAAAGTAGCGCAAAATGGATAAAATCCTGAGAAAAATTTTATACGATGTAGGCAAGACAGATCACGTACTATGTGAACCAGAGCCAATAGAAAACAATGGGAACGAAAGTGTTGGGATTAAGAATGGTATAAGACGGAGAAGCAGTCTTTTTCCCCTGCTGTTGAAATTGTACATCGAAAGAGCAGCAACGGAAATAATAAAAAGGTGACGAATGTGTACAAAAGTCGGACTCAAATTATATCAGTCATAAGGTATGGCAATGAAATTCCAATCTTCGATTTTGTTTTTAATTGTGAAGTTCCAGGACCTGTTGAATAGACGGAGCAACCTACTACAGACGGAATATGTATTGAGAGTAAATCACAGAAAGAGGAAAATATTGAAGAGTATCAGAAACACGATTAGCGATAAACGTTACATAAGACATACTGGACAAATCAAACATGATTTAAGAAACAGACTGTCATTTAAAAATGAATATTTCTCGCCGAAATATCACTATCAAACACACGTCTTAGTTTGAGAAAGAAATTGCTGACACCGTATAACCAGAGCATGGTGGGTGTTACACCCAGCTGCCCACAGCCTCTGCTAACAAATGGAACCCAATGAAGGTTATGCCATGCCTTGTGGCCGTAGAAGCACCTGTCTCGATCGTATTTGCGGATGCGAATCAAGCAGTCATTATGAACAGTGATTAATAGAAGCTAATCATGACGTCGTAGGTGAACAGGAAGGACAGTACCACAATAGGAAATGCCCAAATTCGACTCCGTAATTGCGATATATTCTACATTTAAGATTTATAAAGCAACTGAAAACGAATGTTAAGCACTGTTATTGAAAGGAAAGAGTAAACTAGGGGTTCATTCAACATCAAGTTTACGTGTTATCAAGCGTCAGTTAAAATAAAGTCACAAACATGTAATCAATGAAGCCCCTATAAGGTTGACACGAACGAGAGAGAGGTAAGTGCTAAGAATGATCAGCTATTGTGGAGCATTAAGGCGCGTGACCTAGCGTAGCCTGTACGTCGTGTCACGCCGACGGCGGCAGGCAGTTGACCGTGAGGTGCTCTGTGATGGACACGGACGCCGAGTGTTGACTGCTCCATCATACCGACGTAAAAGAGGCTGAGTGACCTCGCTGGGTCTCGTTTAAAAACTCCGTTCCAACCAGAAGACGGCGTACTGCCAGGGCCGACACTGCTTTCTATTGCCATCCTGAACAGCCGTTACTACCAACAGTTGCATCTGTGTTATGGGGGAACACACCAGATCTGTAAGGTTGCTGATCCTAGCCGCCAAATACGTTCCAGGAATGTATCCCTGCGCTCCTGGCGTCCTTCTTGAAGCCAAGGAGCTTTTCTAACAGTCACAACCATCTTGTTGACCGCCAATAATTACTGCTTGTAAGGCGTTGCCTTAAAGTTAACCTGGCCCAAAATTACTCCCGTACAAAGGGAATAATGTTAAGTAACTAACCTCAAACTCTCATCTTGGGGACGCACAAACGATTGGAAGGCAAGGCTTTTTTATTTCAGTTCATTGCTAAATTTCCTAAAAAAATAAATGTAGTATCACGGTAGTAATAAAATATTATATAGAACAGTCTTCATCATATAAAAACACTTTTATTCATAAATCGTGATTGGTTGCGACCTGATGCGGAACATTTTCAGACCACGCTCCAGTGATGAGGTGTGGATACGATATCACGGACCAGCTACTGTGAATATCACTTACTAATGTCGACATCTGTGAGTGATATCCACAGTTCCTGGTCCGTGCCACGATCTCCACACCTCATCACTACAATATGGTCCAAGATGATCCACATCGAGTCGAAAACCGGTCATCACTTCTGAATAAAAGTGGTTTTATGCGATCAAGACTGTTCTACACAAGCTACGGTCGCAGGTTCGAATCCTGGCCTCGGGCATGGATGTGTGTGATGTCCTTAGGTTGGTTAGGTTTAAGTAGTTCTAAGTTCTAGGGGACTGATGACCTCAGAAGTTAAGTCCCATAGTGCTCAGAGTCATTTGAACCATTTTTTGTTCTATGTAATACTTTAGCAGTAGTTCATTAAGATCGTTGCTGTTTCCAACGAAGAGAATCGAAGCGTTTTGGATAGGGTGTCACAGAAAGATGCTGAAAACAGGGAGGACTGTCAAGATACGAAATGACGAATTTTTCCACATAATTGGCGATGAAAGGAATATGTGGAAACAGGAACTAGATAGAGGGAAAGGATGACTGGACACCTATTAAGACCTCGGGGAACGATTTCCATGTACTGAGCAAGCTGTAGACTGAAAAAGTCGTGGGCGAAAATAAGGACTGGAATATACACAACAAGAAATTGTGGACGTTAGTTCTTAATATACTCTTAAGTGAAAATACTAACACGGGTGAGGAAACCATTGAGGGACTCATCGAACCAATCAGAAATGTGATGACTTGAAAAAAAAAAGAAAAACAATTCGAAAACAAAAATATATCTACCCATTTTCAACTAATAATACACACTAAATCACGCTAGCAGAGGCCTGTCTGAGTATGTTCCATTGGCCTCATATAACAACTAAAGCCCAGAAAAGTTACTTAAGATTAACATTTAAAATAGCTACATTAAAAACATAATATGTGATGGAAATACTTTAGTTCTTTCAGTTTAAATACACTGAAGCAAGCTTTTACCAGTTTTGTAAGTGATAGCTACCACTAGTTTAGCTGCGGGAATAAAAGCAAATCTAATGAACCTTCACTACATTCTTGCAGCTGTATGTAAACACACTACAGTGGATTCTACCATTAAAGGTAAAGTATTATAATACTCTTTCTTTACAAGTGTCGGTTCATTTGAACTAGATGCTTCTATTTTTTTACAAAAATCGCAAACAACATCCTTACGACCGCTCCATTAGAGATTGGGCGGATGTAACAAGCCAGCTGCAATTTGAGTCACAAACGATGAAGTTTTGCAAGGTTACTGACAGGAGCGAAGATAGCTCAAAGAAATTACGAAAGCACAATGGAAATTGATAAGCGCGAGTCTTTTACAGAGTTTTTTCTTTCTTTTTGTAACTTTCAAACAACTGCACTTTTGGTTGGCAGCTATCGACTTCACACGTTTCGAATAATGAATAAAGATGAGTAACATGCAAAAATTAAGCTTTTTCTCTATTTAAAAATGTGTTTCGCAGCGTAAACTATGCTAAAAAATCAATTATTACTGGATAAAATAAATAAAAGGCCGTGGTGCGAGCACTGTGGATTTATCATGATGCAGACAAACAAAACAGGTATCTTCATAAGTGTAGGAGTTCAGGGATGTTGTAAGAGGTCCATGAATAAGCAATTTATTGCTAGCGCACTCGAGCAGATGTAACTTCGATGAATGCTCACGCGCTGCGTGCGATATGTAAAGTGTAACCTCCCAACAGATAAATTATTTCCGTAAGCTCGGAATATTAATGTGACTAACTTCTCAAAAAAATTGTGACTCATATATAGCCTTTCGATAATTAACTGACTGTGAATAGACTGGTAAATCTGGGCGTCACCAATGCTGCCTCATGGCCCTGAAAAGGTATCTAAATAAAGAGAAAATTCTTACCTCAATTATGTCGCCGGATAACGCGTATATACCTGCTCCTACAAGAAATTTTTCTGGCACAGCCCAGTGCAATGCTGATTTTTCTTTACGATAATCGGGATGACCATGGATAGGAGAAATTAGTTTTTTTTTTTTTTTTTTTTTTTTTTTTTTTTTTTTGCTGTGGTCGTCAGCCCTGAGACTGGTTTGATGCAGCTCTCCATGCTACTCTGTCCTGTGCAAGATTCTTCATCTCCCAGTACCTACTGCAACCTACATCCTTTTGAATCTGCTTAGTGTATTCATCTCTTGGTCTCCCTCTACGATTTTTACCCTCCACACTGCCCTCCAATACTAAGTTGACGATCCCTTGATGCATCAGGACATGTCCTACCAACCGATCCCTTCTTCTAGTCAAGTTGTGCCACAAACTTCTCTTCTCCCCAATCCTATTCAATACCTCCTCATTAGTTATGTGATCTACCCATGAAATCTTCAGCATTCTTCTGTAGCACCACATTTCGAAAGTTTCTATTCTCTTCTTGTCCAAACTAGTTATCGCCCACGTTTCACTTCCATACATGGCTACACTCCATACAAATACTTTCAGAAATGACTTCCTGACACTTAAATCTATATTCGGTGTTAACAAATTTCTCTTCTTCAGAAACGCTTTCCTTGCCATTCCAGTCTACATTTTATATTCACTCTACTTCTACCATCATCAGTTATTTTTCTCCCCAAATAGCAAAACTCCTTTACTACTTTATGTGTCTCACTTGCTAATCTAATTCCCTCAGCATCACCCGACTTAATTCGACTACATTCCATTATCCTCGCTTTGCTTCTGTTGATGTTCATCTTATACCCTCCTTTCAAGACACTATCCATTCCGTTCAACTGCTCTTCCAAGTCCTTTGCTGTCTCTGACAGAATTACAATGTCATCGGCGAACCTCAAAGTTTTTATTTCTTCTCCAAGGATTTTAATACCTACACCGAATTTTTCTTTTGTTTCTTACACTGCTTGCTCAATATAAAGATTGAATAACACCGGGTATAGGCTACAACCCTGTCTCACTCCCTTCCCAACCACTGCTTCCCTTTCGTGCCCCTCGACTCTTATAACTGCTATCTGGTTTCTGTGCAACTTGTAAATAGCCTTTCGCTCCCTGTATTTTACCCCTGCCGCCTTCAGAATTTGAAAGACAGTGTTCCACTCAACATTGTCAAACGCTTTCTCTAAGTCTACAAATGCTAGAAACGTAGGTTTGCCTTTCCTTAGTCTAGCTTCTAAGATAAGTCGTAGGGTCAGTATTGCCTCACGTGTTCCAATATTTCTACGGAATCCAAACTGATCTTCCCCGAGGTCGGCTTCTACTAGTTTTTCCATTCGTCTGCAAAGAATTCGCGTTAGTATTTTGCAGCTGTGGCTTATTAAACTGATTGTTCGGTAATTTTCACATCTGTCAACACTTGCTTTCTTTGGGACTGGAATTAGTATATTCTTCTTGAAGTCTGAGGGTATTTCGCCTGTCCCATACATCTTGCTCACCAGATGGTAGAGTTTCGTCAGGAGTGGATCTCCCGAGGCCGTCAGCAGTTCTAATGGAATGTTGTCTACTACTGGAGCCTTGTTTCGACTCAGATCTTTCAGTGCTCTGTCAAACTCTTCACGCAGTATCATATCTCCCATTTCATTTTCATCTACATCCTCTTCCATTTCCATAATATTGTCCTCAAGTACATCGCCCTTGTGTAGATCCTCTATATACTCCTTCCACCTTTCTGCTTTCCCTTCTTTGCTTAGAACAGGGTTTCCATCTGAGCTCTTGACATTCATACAAGTGGTTCTCTTTTCTCCAAAGGTCTAATTTTCCTGCAGGCAGTATCTATCTTACCCCTAGTGAGATATTTACACCCTTACATTTGTCGTCTAGCCATCCCTGCTTAGCCACTTTGCACTTCCTGTCAATCTCATTTTTGAGACGTTTGTATACCTTTTTGCCTGCTTCATTTACTGCATTTTTATATTTCCTCCTTTCATCAATTAAATTCAATATTTCTTCTGTTACCCAAGTAAAATCTTTAAATTCAGATGAATGATTGTCAAGGGACGTCGATTTGATGGCAATCAGAATACACTGAAAAGCTCATACAGACTATACAATAACTTATGGATATTGTCCAAAAAAAAAAAAAAATAACGCACACACACCTTCAAACTAATAAGCTTCCTAATAGTAACCCAACAAACGCATTTTTAAAGAGAAATAGTAACTGCTGGTCTCCATGCGGTTACACACTCTGCCGGCTGCTGTTATTTCAACCAAACATACATTAGGGCAACCAAGCAACAATTATACTCGCTGCAACACAAATCGTTCAACGAAACGAATGCACCAAAATCACTTTCACCTTCGATGGAGCGCGCTGTGTCGGCCGGAGTGGCCGAGCGGTTCTAGGCGCTACAGTCTGGAACAGTGCGACCTCTACGGTCGCAGGTTCGAATCCTGCGTCGGGCATGGATGTGTGTGATGTCGTTAGGTTAGTTAGGTTTAAGTAGTTCTAAGTTCTAGAGGACTGATGACCTCGGAAGTTAAATCCCATAGTGCTCAGAGCCATTTGAACCATTTTGAGGGCGTTGTTGGAGATGTTCTCCAGGGATAGGTCTCTCCGAGAAAACAGGCACCAAAGCAATGTGACGAACAGCGCACGGAGTTGACATCAGACAGCTCCACAGCAAACTCGCGACCGCCTTACGTGGTCGACCCGTGTTGTGTACATAGTTCCGGGTAGTCAGCGCGTACACAACTTTCCCACTAGAGCGCGCCCCGCTGAGCACAACAGCGCAGGCGCAGCGCTCGTCCGTCTCCGTATTACGAGAGGGCGCTGCCATAGAGACGGACCAAATTCTGCTTCCGCTGATCCGCGTATTAATATGTAACGCAGCCAATGAGATTGCTGCTAACGTAGAAGCTTTTCTCCTAGCGGATCACACTCGCGCAGTGATACATGAACGCGCGAGGTATTATAACGAGTGTACAGACCTCCAGTTAGTCAGTCTGCATTTGTCTGCACCTGTCTATAGTCAAGTTTCAGTCTGCGCCTAATGAGAACACCATATTCCTGTAGATAGCCATGAAGATAAATGTATAGACACTTTTGTCAAGTATCAGAGATGTATGTGAGAATAAGATTAACGTACCAATACCAAAGAAACTTCAGTTTGTCAATTGTAAATAGCATCCAGAACCAAGTTAAGTAAATGTTATGCTTTTTATTACTTTAATAAATGTGTGTGACAATGTTTCAAGGTCTGTTTAAAGTTGGTCAGCGTCAATCTGCTACTCTAAGCGTGCAAGTGGCATTTCTATCGTCTGACCTAACGGCAGAAGATAAACACGCCACGATAAGACCACAACACATATTGCTGACACTCGCCTACTTCGTTAGAGCGACAAGTCAAGTAATCTGATGGTGTGTGTACTGAAGGTCTTACAGTACGCTCACCACAACCCGCCGTGCAGCTGCTGGCCGAGTACGCGTGTTTTCCTCTTTCGTCCACTCAAGCACGTCCTTGCGCCTCGCAGCGAGTGCGACACCTACTGCCCTGAGCGCCAAACACCCGCCAGATCACAACAGGGGCAAAGATCCTAATACACCCGGGGTAATCGATAGTTGCACCAAAGAGCTGGTGTTCCAGGAAAGGCGCACCACGGCTCAGCTCCAAATTCTTTGCGAGAAATACTGAAAATCCTGCTGGACTTCTTCATCTCAACCTACACCGTTTGCCATTGGATAAAACAAACTCATGGTCGTCACTGCCAACATATGCCAAAAGGATGCTGGACACTGAATGGGAACCAGAGCAGGTGGTGGAGGAAGATACAAAACAAGTCATGATGTCACTTGTGTCAATAACTTCCCTGGTTTCTTGATCTGTTACATGTTCCCTTTAATGTTCTGCCGATGCTTTTATTTCTTCTTAGGGAGAGTGGGTGAGCACGTGGTACTACATGGTGCGTATAATTCTCCCAGCTTATACCTGTGCGGCGGCGGCGGGCGCTGTTTTTGCTCAGGCTGTCGGGTGGTGGCCACAGGAGGCGGCGGTCAGCGGCCGGTGGCCAGATTGATCACCCAGCGGTCGGCAGGACGACCGCTGCCTGTGGACGGGAACGCCTCCTGAGATGGAACGCGTGGGCAAAAGTGGGCGGCTTCTCACTTCGGCTAACAAGAACAACATCTGTCATACCACGGGCACACGCCTCCCCATTCAACGTGACGCAAAACAATGACAGAAGGTACCATTAGTTATGTCAGCAATTTAATGAAGAATGAGATAACATATCTGCTGCTTAATTTTAGACACGAATGTACCTGACCGCAGAAATCTTCGAACTGCAGGTTTCCCTCACCGTGCAACAAGCGCCGGCGAAGTCCACATTACTACAATATTGTAGAACAAAAGCAAACTGGTGCTTTTCATTTATTATTAATATACAGCTCTAAACCTGGTAGTACACTACTGGCCATTAAAATTGCTACACCACGAAGATGATGTGCTACTGACGTGAAATTTAACACTCAGGAAGAAGATGCTGTGATATGCAAATGATTAGCTTTTCAGAGCATTCACACAAGGTTGGCGCCGGTGGCGACACCTACAACGTGCTAACGTGAGGAAAGTTTCCAACCGATTTCTCATACACAAACAGCAGTTGACCGGTGTTGCCTGGTGAAACGTTGTTGTGATGCCTCGTGTAAGGAGGAGAAATGCGTATCATCACGTTTCCGACTTAGATAAAGGTCGGATTGTAGCCTATCGCGATTGCGGTTTAACATATCGCGACATTGCTGCTCGCGTTGGTCGAGATCCAATGACTGTTAGCAGAATATGGAATCGGTGGGTTCAGGAGGGTAATACGGAACGCCGTGTTGGATCCCAACGGCCTCGTATCACTAGCAGTCGAGATGACAGGCATCTTATCCGCATGGCTGTAACGGATCGTGCAGCCACGTCTCGATCCCGGAATCAACATATGGGGACGTTTGCAAGACAACAACCATCTGCACAAACAGTTCGACGACGTTTGCAGCAGCATGGACTATCAGCTCGGAGACCATGGCTGCGGTTACCCTTGACGCTGCATCACAGACAGGAGCGCCTGCGATCGTGTACTCAACGACGAACCTTGGTGCACGAATGTCAAAACGTCGTTTTTTCGGATGAATGCAGGTTCTGTTTACAGCATCATGATGGTCGCATCCGTATTTGGCGACGTCGCGGTGAACGCACATTGGAAGCGTGTATTCGTCATCGCCGTACTGGCGTATCACCCGGCGTGATGGTATTGGGTGCCACTGGTTAAACGTCTCGGTCACCTCTTGTTCGTATTGAAGGCACTTTGAACAGTGGACGTTACATTTCAGATGTTTTACGACCCTTGGCTCTACCCTTCATTCGATCCCTGCGAAATCCTACATTTCAGCAGGATAATGCACGACCGCATGTTGCACGTCTACGGGCCATTCTGGATACAGAAAAAGTTCGACTGCTGCCCTGGGCAGCACATTCTCCAGATCTCTAACCAATTGAAAACGTCTGGTCAATGGTTGCCGAGCAACTGGCCCGTCACAATACGCCAGTCACTACTGTTGATGAACTGTGGTATCGTGTTGAAGCTGCATAGGCAGCTGTACCTGTACACGCCATCCAAGCTCTGTTTGACTCAATTCCCAGGCGTGTCAAGGCCGTTATTACGGCCAGAGGTGGTTGTTCTGGGTACTGATTTCTCAGGCTCTATGCAACCAAATTGCGTGAAAATGTAATCACATGTCAGTTCTAGTATAATATATTTGTCCCATGAATACCCGTTTATCGTCTGCATTTCTTCTTGGTGTAGCAATTTTAATGGTCAGTAGTGTATACTTAACAACGTGAAGCGTGGTATGTCGATACATTTTCACTTGAAATATCGATATTGTCCTCGGTATATCGAGTGTCGTCCATGAAATTTTTGAAATATCGATGTATCGGATTCTCGGTAGTTTTAAAAATATCAACTGTCGTGATTCTACTACTGGGGCGGAGCTGACATCTGAGCTGATCCCACACGTGTTCCATCGGGAATAGATCTCGGAATCTTCCTGTCCATGGGCGTTCCTCAACATAACATAGACAGTTTATAGAGACACGTGCCATGTGTCGACGAGTGTTGTCCTGTCGAAAAACGGTACCTCAACAGTGTCGAAAGAGAGATAACATATGTGGACACAGAATGTCAGTGGCGTACCGGCGTGCCGTCGGGGCTTCTACAATGAATACCATCCGTGATGGCTCCCTACACCATGACGCCAAAAGTAACACGCTGTTTCTCCCCAGGACATTGGTACAATGGCACCTTTCTTCAGTTGCCGCCATACTCGCAGACGATGGTTTTCCGTGATATTACAAAAACGTAACTCATCGCTGAACACAGAGTGACGACTTTACGCTGATGCTATTAATGCATCTGTTTGTGTTGTGGTGTAAACGGAGGCCTATGCATGAAGCGGAATTTTGTTGTCCTGGTGCTGCAAGTCACGTAGCAATCGTGTGGAACGACGCAACACGTTGCAATGTTTCCTCGGATGGCAGGCTCTTGGTGCACAATACGGCGATTCTCCCCTGTGGCGATCAGATATAGTCGATGGGAAACTTTACGATGAGTGTGTCTGCTCTCACGTTTCCATGGAGTCCAGCATCGGGACGCTGCAACATTCCAATGCTCCAGAAACCCGAATATTGCACGGTTCTTTCGCCTGGTCAAACAGATCCACAATGAAGCCACTTCCAAACTCTGTCAGGTGCTGCTAACGTTCTCATACACGAGTACGTGGCATGTCCGTATCTTTCACAGTAGTCGTTCGATATCTGACGCTGCTCACGCCCCTTATATACCCTGCCGCACCTGGTAACAGCATTAAACACGAACAACACCGATGTGCTCTGGTGGTTACTTTCTCTGTCACAGAGAAGTGCAACTCTAATCATTCACGTATGCGCTTATGGTGTGTCTGTGTGTACGAAGTTACATTGACATCAGACCACGTGTCCTGCGAGCTTTACCTTTTATGTCAGGCAGTGTATGCGTTTTCTTCGTCACTCAGTGCTCCACAATGCTGTCTCAGTTTAATCATATTGCTTCGCTTGTCATATGTGAAAGCATAATAAAGACATTACGGGCATAAAAGAAACCACTTCTTTTACTTGCTAGCACAGCTAACCAAACAACTATACAACCACGCTTTCCTGCTGCTAAAATAATTAGGCTAATGAAGTCATTTTACGACATTAAAGTACTGTGAAGAGCCGGCCGCGGTGGTCTCGCGGTTCTAGGCGCGCAGTCCGGAACCGTGCGACCGCTACGGTCGCAGGTTCGAATCCTGCCTCGGGCATGGATGTGTGTGATGTCCTTAGGTTAGTTAGGTTTAACTAGTTCTAAGTTCTAGGGGACTTATGACCACAGCAGTTGAGTCCCATAGTGCTCAGAGCCATTTTTAGTACTGTTAAGTTAGCTACAAATTAGATGAATTCTAACTAGCAAACAGACGCTACTGCCCTGACTGGGGTTTTAGGTGGTTTCCTCCAGTCGTAAGACGAATGCTGTGGTATGTATTCCAGCAAAGAGAAAGATGGTACACTTCGGCACATCTAGAGGGAAACATTTCACTGGGGGGGAAAAGTTCCAATTTACAAAATAAAATATGCCAAAACAGCGTTATTCCCCATACGTTTTACGGCCGAAATGTGTTTAAGTCGTCCTGAAACGGGCGTCATGCCTCCATCAGAGAAATGGCATGTACCCCCTTCTTTTTTTTTTTTAAAAAAAAAAAAGGCGAGATATTCGATATGTCAGTGGTACTTCACACAATTTCGGAAACATTTTTTCCACTTCCAACAAGAGCGCTGCATTGCTATTCAGAATATAAAACAAGGAAAGTTAATAATATAGAATATGCTGCTCCATCCGTTCCAAAACTGTGTTACTTGTTCTTTATTTTAAAGTGCTTCAAATCATGTTCTGAATGTGTGAACCTAAATTCACATCAGATATATAATTTATAGATCGTATCACAGGCTATAAATTAAGGTAGTAGATGTCACAATAACTAACAACATTGATCAAGATTTCGAAGAATTATTTAAAGTATTGAATAATTCAAGAGCTAATACATGTACACAAATAGTTATTACTCAGGAATATGACATTCCGGAAGGAATGTCAGACGAGGCTGATGATGTAATTCGAGATATGAAGAAAGTAGAAGTGTCAGGAGATGACCGTGTTTCAGCAGAAATCGTTGAAGCATATGGAAAATGGTATCCTTCAAACGCGGTATAATGCTAAAATTCTAATGCAGTCAAGACGTAAAAAAGCTTCAGGCCCATCAGCCTCTCCTCGATAATAACAAGTTACCCAACAAAACTATCACCAAACTATGAAAACGACACTGTATTTTAATCAGGCAAGGAAAAATATACCTTTGGAATTGGACACACCACAGTGCAATATTTGCAAGTCGTGAGCTGGAACAATGGTTGTGAATTAATACTTTGCTTCGGATTCAAAATTTTTACAGAATGAGAACTAATCGCCGGGCAAGTCAGACATGAAGAACCTATATCACGAGAATAATTCTCAGCTGGCCTGCATATTATTTTCAGGTCCCTAAATGGGGCAAAAGAACCAAGAATATGTGTTAATCGAACATACCTAGAACTTATGTATAACGCTGATGACATCGTACTGTTTGCCTCAAGTGCAGCTGAACTTCTGTAGGTAGTAACAAAACTTGAAGGCCGTATTTGGAGGTATTCATAAAATTAACTACAATAACACTGTGGCAATTATGATCAATATAATGAGCGGAAAATTGCACAAATTAATATCGAAGTCTCACAACTTGTTTTTGAATTCTTGTATCTCAGGACGTGGACTGGCAAGAAAATAAATGACTGGAAGAAAAAGACTGACCTTCAGTGCTTTTGGCAGACTGGACAGAACTTCAAAAAACTGTTTACGATGTATCTGAAACGGAAAGTTTACGATCAGTTCATAACACAATTTTTCCTTGCGACAGCTAACACCCGAAACCTGAGGGTATTACAGGCAGCTATTCAGAAATGCGCGTTTATTTCAGGAGAGACAGCAAAATAAAGAAACGGTACAGGGATCACAGCGGAGCGGAAGGGTGATCACGACTGTAACAAAAAGAAATGAAGAAGTTTGAGATATGCGGCCAAGAAAACAGACCTTAGAAGGACAGAGGAAGGTCGTTGTTGGATTCCAATGGATACGAAAAGGCTGAAATTACGTAATGGACAACAGACCGTTAGGTGGTTTCCTCCAGGATTGTTGGATTCCAATGGATAAGAAAAGGCTGAAATTACGTAATGGACAACAGACCGTTCTGCGTGGAGATGTCCAGAGAGGGCTAGAGAATCCCAGCAGTGATAAAGCGGGGTAGAACAGTGGTTAGCACACTGGACTTATATTCGGAAGGCAATGGTTCAAACCCGCGTCCGGCTATCCTGATTTAGGTTTTCCTTGATTTTCCTTAATAGCTTAAGGAAAATCCTGGGATGGTTCTTCCGAAAGGGCACGCCACTATCCTTCTCCATGCTTCCCTAATCCGAGCTTGTGCTCCATCTCTAATGACTTCCCTCTCTGTCCAGCAGTGGATGCCGAACTGCTGATGTTGATGGTGATGATGGCGGTGATGCTGATGACAAGGACGAGTAAAGTATGACATCTGCAAAGTGAGCCGTATCATAGACAAGAAATGTTCATCTTACGATAATTTTATTAAAATTACGAATTACAGAAATTTAAAACAAAGAAATATCGTAATGTCGAGATGACTGATACCATTTAGTGAATTTGCTGTCATAAATTAGTGTGTATTTCCGTCACACTTTTTCGATTTTTCGTATTTTCATAAACACAAATCTGACTACGGCAAAACACGCTACGAAGCACTGTTTTGGATCAAGACCAAATATGGGATATACTGTCAACGTTAACAATTCTTTGTCGTTCTCTATAGGTGAAAACTAATCAAAATGTGCCGTGACCTCCTGCGATGCTCTTACTTTCGTGGGATTTTCTCTGTCCAAACGAAATGCCTGCGGCGTGATGGTTGGCGATAGCTCCCTTGAAGTGCGAGGCCCGGCGCTGTGCAGGGGAAAGGAGTACGGGGCGAGTCTGCACGGGGCATCGCAGAGGATGTCGGCGCGTGGTGTACCGCTGTGCCGCACTGGTGCTGTCATTGTGGCGCCTGTGGCTGTTGGCGGGCGGAACTGGAGGGTGGCTGCAGTGAACAGGGAACACAGGCCCTGTTCAAGAGTCGTTCCGCTTTTACGCTGTGACGATACCCCGCGAAGCTTGGACTGACTTTTACATCTGTGGCAGCTCCCTGGATTAATTTTCAAATGGAAGCTATCTGTCTAGTGGATCGTTTTCAAACCGTGATTGCTTCTTGCGCCCACCCTGTTTTTCGAGGGGTGTTCTTCTAAATCGCTTGAGTGTTAAGTTTTCATAGCTGTTAATAGCGAGTGGAATTAATTGACTTGTGCCCTGGTTGATTTTGCTATCAATTCTTGATTGCTGTCAGTTGTGGCCAATATTCGGGGAATTTGTGTCTTATCTGAGTGAACTGCTGCTTTCAAGATTTGTCAATGAATTCTTCGCCAGCGTTCTAGAGATTAACTTTCAATTTAAGTTGGATTTTTCTGTGCCACTTTCTGGCTGTGGGCGGTTGTAAATTGTTGAAAGCCTTTTGCCGTCGAAGGACGGTTTTCTTAGTAATTAAAACTATGTGCTGGCTTTCGTTCTTTACAGGGTCAAAGTCCTGAATGGATCTACAGATTATATTTTATGGACGTTAATTTGACTCAAGATGTCTTAATGGCAGGATTAACATCAACTGTAGGTGCAGTTTATTAAGCAATATCGAATTTTAGAAATTTTGAGTCGAATCCTATCTCCATTTGTTTTCTACTTTGACGATCCTATATCTTACCGTTATGGTGATTTAAGTGAATTGTATATAAATGTTGGTATTGTGTGTGCTACAAAAGCTGTTGTCAGTGTACAGCCCTTGATGGTTGTTTTTTTTCGGTCAGGTCTCGTGCACGAAATTCAGACGCGCAGCCGATGTTGAACGCCAGTCGTCAATATTGTGCTGATTTGTGTTTACTCTTTTCAGGCTACTGCCTTACGTTATGTAACCCTTTATTTGTTGTTATGGGCCTGCCGGTGTGGCCGAGCGGTTCTAGGCGCTTCAGTCTGGAACCGCGCGACCGATACGGTCGCAGGTTCAAATCCTGCCGCGGTCATGGATGTGTGTGATGGCCTTAGGTTAGTTAGGTTTAAGTAGTTCTAAGTTCTAGGGGACTGATGACCTCAGATGTTAAGTCCCATAGTCCTCAGAGCCATTTGAACCATTTTTTTGTTGTTTTTACGCATTTCTCTGTAAGTTGCAAATTCTTTGCTTATTAATCAGGTTGCTCAATTCTGATAGCGACTTTTGATGTTAAGACAATTTACATTTGAATAGTTTGAAACCTTCTAGCTTGCTTTAAACTGTGTTACCGTATTTTCGTTCGTATGGAACTATCGTTTTTCCTGGGTCAAAATTTGTTGATTCAACTTCTTTTTTTAAATTTTGTGTTACTTAATTCCGTAACCATGAGTATACTTCCGACTGTTTATGATAGTATTATTCTGCAAGTTTGTTGTTACCAGCGTTTACATCTTGATTTTGTCAAATAAATCTCTCTCTGAAACTTCCTGGCAGATTAAAACTGTGTGCCGCACCGAGACTCGAACTCGGGACCTTTGCCTTTCGCGGGCAAGTGCTCTACCAACTGAGGTACTGGGTTGCTCTGTTGGTAGAGCACTTGCCCGCGAAAGGTAAAGGTCCCGAGCTCGAGTCTCGGTCAGGCACACAGTTTTAATCTGCCAGGCAGTTTCATATCAGAGCACACTCTGTAGAGTGAAAATTTCATTCTACAAATCTCTCTCTCTTTTCTTGCTATCTCATCAAATTGTGACTCAGCATTCCACTCCAGCAGCCTTGTGCCGTGCTCCCTACCTTGTCACGAGATTCGTTGGTTGGTTGATTTGGAGGAAGCGACCAAACAGCGAGGTAATCGGAATAGGGAATGATGAGTAAGGAAGCCAGCCGTGCCCTTTGAAGGAACCATCGCGGTAGTTGACCTGAAGCGATTTAGGGAAATCACGGAAAACCTAAATCAGGATGGCCAGAAGTGGGTTTGAACCGCAGTCCTCCCGAATTCGAGTTCAGTGTGCTGACCACGGCGCCATCTCGCTCCGTATTATAAGGGAAGGGCTAAAAGATTATAAAGAAAGCCTACAACACTTTGACCAAAAATGTTTGTAGTATTCTTGTTTAAGTATTAAGACGTCCGTCGAAGCTCCACATTGTTCGCTAGAGACGTTTGTCGTATGGATATAATGATATCTAATCACAACTTTGTTCCACACACTTTCTGATCAAAAGAATTCGAACGTCCTTTTGCAATCCGGATGTGATCACTAGAGGTAGACCAGTCAGTACAAAAATAGGCGGGAGGTACTGTGTTGCCAGTAGAGAACCAGTAACAGCGGAATCGGTTAGTCAGGAGAGCTGAATCACTTCGAACGTGAAGTTCCTATCAGATCCATCGAGGACAATTCTACTCAACATAACTGTCCAACTCGACTGTTGGTGATATGAGCGAGAAGTGAAAACGCGCACAGCTACAGGTAAACCAAGATCATGCTACCAGCAGTGATGTGAGCACATAAAAAGTATGAAAAATAATGCTGTTTTGGCATAGTTTATTTCGTAAATTCGAACTTAAAAAGAATGTGGTATAATGATCGAGAAGCTCCTCGTAAGCCACACATTTCTATGGTCAGTGCTAAGCAACGCATGAAGTGGTGACTGGAAACAAGTGATTTGCAGTGATGGATCACACTATACCTTGTGACAACGGATTGCGCTCATGCCTTGAGAACGTTACCTGCCACTGTGTGTAGTACCCAAGGTGAAGTACAGAGGAATTGGTGTTACGTCATGGGCTGTTTTTCGTGCTTAAGATGAGTTCTCCTTATTGGACTTAAGAAAAAGGTGAATGTTAAGGGAGGAAAATATTTTACAGCACTGTGTGCAGTAACAGTTCGGAGACGGTGACTCTGTCAGTATGACAGTGCTCCCTGTCATAAACTAGTATTTGTGACGAAATTTTTAGCGGACAGTAACATTCCTGAAACGAACTGAACTGCTCATAGTGCCGATCAGAACCCATGGAACACCTTTAGGACGAGTTAGTACGTCCATCTCGCTCCAGACCGTTTAACATAACTGCTTTCTGTGGTTTTAACCCTTGAGAGACAGTAGGTTGCCATTCCCCCACAGACATTCAGAGGCGTCATTAAAAGTGTCCCCAGCGGTGTTCAAGCCATTATAAGGGCGAAGGGTGGACGTATCCTACAGCAGAGTCTACGAATACGTGTCCAGATGATTTTAAGCAGACAGTGTATGTCTTAATTCACTTACTACATCAAAAAAAGTTTTGTAGTATTGGTGTCCTAGGGTTTTTATAAACAGTGCTTTGCACAGTACTGTAGATGACGTTTATCTTTGGCAGTGCCTTCAACGAAAGGCTGAAACAACTTCCTCTACGCGTTTTGAGTAGCTCATGTCTGAACTTTGTGATCCACTTCAACAGATTTTCGCGGAATATAAGCAATTACTGAGATGTAGGCTATCGATTTTCCTTAACTAGTGTGGTAATTATGTGTGTGTGTCGTGTGGGTAACTGATGAGTACTCGGCCGACGGAGTATTTTATTGGTGGTTACATGTATTTAAGAGGAAGGGAGAAGCCAAGATCTGGGGTTTATTGCAGAACATTAATGTTCACTCGTCTCTGTCTCTTGCCTTCCGGATTTTGCTATTTCTTTCTCCATTGCCACAATTCGAATCTACTAGCTGTTTATCGGGCGACGTCGCACTTTCGAATTATGATACTGGTAGAGTGACCAACAGCTCTGAAATAAATTAAAACTGATTTAGAACTAAAGAAGGAACAACAGATTACCTCGGATACGCGTTAGAAGATGAGAACACTGATTTCAAGAACCAATCGTGTAACAAATAGCTTTGCCCTCAACAGGCCATGAGAGAAATCGAGCAAGATAAGATCAAATGAGGTGATTTACAGCCCGTGTAAACCAAAAGTAAGGGTGCACGAATCATAAAAGCTGTTTGTAGCGTAAAATACAGGTATTCATTATCGAACCGACATTAATTTAAGAATACTCGAACCTGATGCTTTAGAAAGACGAGACATAGCGAGAAGTGTTTTTACTTAGACACAATGAAGATGTATTCCACGGTAGCTCAGCAGCCGATTTATCTAAAGAAATGCAAGAGTTTTTCCTCGTTCAAAAGTCTTAGAACGTAGTGCTGCCAGTGTTTTTACATTAGCCTTTGACGAGTTTCGTTGGAGCCTTTTTATTCTTTTCATTTTGTTTTCCTAGTACTTCCACTACTTGCTACGAAAAGTTATATACATTGCTGATTTCGAAAATTACAGTGCTCGTAAATACTGCGGCTGACGGGGTAACATTTGGTGTATAGACTTCCGGCGGCACAAAGTACACTTCACTTGATTCTCAACCCTCCTCTGCACCCGAGGTGGCTAACGTAAGCTAATGAGTTGGCGCTCGAAGCGAAGGTAGCCGATTTGCAACGATACAAGCCTCCCGTAAAGCTATTAAGCATAAAAATTAAAATGAGCGAGACTTAAATTCTGCGTGCTGTGTTTCTGTTTGTTTTGTGCAAGTAGGGAGCGAGATGCCAGCGTGTTAAGTGACTCAGGTACAGCGGTCGAAGCCCTCCCGCGGTTTAACAGAATTCACCGAACAAGGATGGACTTTCATTGCTGTAGCCTCTTTCCGAAGAATCTTTTGATGCTATCTCTCCATGCTGCTCTACCCTGTGCAAGCCTCTTCATTTCCGAATAACTACTGCAACCTACATCATCCTGAATCTCATTACTGTATTCATCTCTTGGTCTCCCTCTACGATTTTATCCCCGCTCCCCCTCCCCCAAATTTTCACTAATACTAAACTGAAGACCCCTTGCTCTTTCAGACAGTGTCTTATCAACCAATCCCTTCTTTTCGTCAAGTTGTACCACAGAATTCTTGTCTCCCCAATTCTATTAAGTGCCTCCTCATTAGTCACGCGATCTACCTACCAGCATTCTTCTGTAGCACCACATTGGACAAGCCTCTGTTTTCTTCCTCCCTAAAATGTTTATCGTCCATGTTTCAGTTCCACAAATGTTAACGCTCCAGAAAAACACGTTAAAGACATCCTAGCACTTGCATCGATATTCGATGTTAACAAATTTCTCTTCTTCAGAAATGCGTTTCTTGCCATTGCCGGTCTACATTTTATATCTTCTCAACTTCGGACATCAGCAGTTATTTTGTTGATCAAATAGGAAAACACATCTATTACTTTTAGTGTCACCTTTCCTAATCCAACTCTCTCGGCATTACATGATTTAATTCCATTACATTCCCTTATCCTTGGTTTGCTTCTGTTGATGCTCATCTTATATCCTCCTATAAAGACACTGTCCATTTCGTTCAGCCTGTCTTCCAAGTCCTTTGCTGTCTCTGGCAGAATTACAATGTCATCGGCAAACCTCAAAATTTTTATTCTTTCTCACTGAAATGTATTCGAAGTTTTTCTTTGATTTCCGGCTCAATGTGCAGAGTGAATAATATCGGCGATAAGCTACAACCCAGTCTCATTCCCTTCTCAACATCTACTTCCCATTCACGTCCCGCGACTCATAACTGCCATCTGGTTAGCGTGCAGATTGTAAGTACTCTTTTGTTCCATGTATCTTACCCATGGTCTTGGGCTATCGACTTTGATTGGTAATCAAAACATCGTTAGACTCGGGCTCGAAATCCACTAGTGCTTAAATTGTGGCGGCCGAAGACTTTCGGCATATGAAGTCACCCTCACTCTGTCAACGTCTTGCCAGAGCGGGTGGAGCAGCGGACAGAGGTTCAGGACACTATCTTATCCTTGGAGTGAGAAACTGCCCCTAAAGGCGGAAGAATCAGCAATGATCAACTGCATGTGGATGCAGAAGGCAATGAAAACCTCTGCATTAAAGACACATAACATGTATCCACAGGACATGTGCCCTGTAGTTGAAAAGTGTGTTGATGCTCTCTCTATCGGCCAAAGATTCCGGAATAGTCCCCCATTCGGATCTCCGATAGGGGACTGCCAAGGGGGAGGTGGCCATGAGAAAAAGATTGAATAACCAACAAAAGGATGACGTTCTACGAGTCGTGGCGTGGAATGTCAGAGGCTTGAACGTGGTAGGGAAACTAGTAAACATAAAAAGGGAAATCCAAAGGCTCAATCTGCACGTAGTACGGGTTAGTGAAGTGAATTGGAAAGAAGACAAGGATCTATGATCAGATGAGTACAGGGCAATATCAACAGCAACAGAAAACGGTATAACGGGAGTAGGACTCATTATGAATAGGAAGGTAGGGCAGAGAGTAAGTTACTGTGAGCAGTTCAGTGATAGGATTGTTCTTATCAGAATCAACAGCAAACAAACACCGACAACGATAGTTCAGGTATACAGGCCGATGTCGCAAGCTAAAAACGAATAGATACAGAAAGTATATGAGAATATTGAAAGGGTAATACAGTACGTAAAGGGAGATGATAGTATATTAGGCATACTGGAATGCCGTTGTAGGGAAGGAGTAGAAGAAACGGTTACACAAGAATATGGGCTTGGGGCAAGGAATGAGAAAGGAGAAAGACTAACTGAGTTCTGTAATAAATTTCAGCCAGTAATCACAAGAGGAGGAGATATACTTCGAAAACGCCGTGAAATTCAGGAAGATTTAAGGTAGATTACACCACGGCCAGACAGAGATTCCGAAATCAGATAGTGGATTGTAAGGCGTACCGAAGAGGAATATGTAGACTCAGATCACAATTTAGTGCGGATGAAGAGTAGGCTAAAGTTTATGAGCCTGGTCAGGAAGAATTAATGCGCAAACAAGTGGGATACAGAAGGACTAAGGACTGAAGAGGCACGGTTGAAATTCTCTTAGGCTATAAATATCGCAATAACGAACAGTTCAGTAGGGTGTTCAGTTGAAGAGGATTGGATATCAATAAAAAGAGGAATCACTGAAGTTGGGAAGAAATTCAGAGATACAAAGAAGATAACTGCGAAGATCCCATGGGTAACAGAAGAAATACTTCACTTGATCAATGGAAGAATGGAGTACAAAAATGTTCGGGGAAATTCAGGAACACAGAAATACTAGTCACTTAGTAATGAAATAAACCGGAAGTCCAGGAAAGCTAAGGCAAAATAGCTGCACGAAAAATGTGAAGAAACCGAAAAATATAACTGTCGGATCGACAGACTTATCCATATACAAGTGTCAAAACAACCTTCCGTGAAATGAAAAGCAAGGGTGGTGACGTTAAGACTGCAATTGGAATTCCATTGTTAAATGTAGAGAAGAGAGTTGATTGATGGAAAGAGTATACTGAACGCCTCTAAGAACGTGAAAACTTGTCTGATGACGTTATAGAAGAAGAAACAGGAGTCAACATAGAAGGGACAGGGGATCCAGATTACAGTCAGAATTTAAAAGAGCTTTAAAAAATGTAATATCAAATAAGGCAGAAGGGATACATAACATTCCTTAGAATTCCTAAAATCATTGGGAAAGTAGCAAAAAAACGACTATTCATATTGGGGTGTAGAATGTATGAAACTTTCGATATACCATCTAACTTTCAGAAAAACATCATCTACAAAATTCCGACGATTGTAACATCTGACAAGTGCGAAAATTATTGCATGATCAGCTTAACAGTTTATGCAGCCAAGTTTCTGACAACAATAACACAAAGAGGAATGTAAAAGAAAACTGGCGATCTGTTAGATAAAGATCAGTTTGACTTTAGGAAAAGTAAGGGCATCAGAGAGGTAGTTCTTACGTTGTGGCTAGTAATGGAAGCAAGTTTACAGAAAAATCAAGACACGTTCATAGGATTTGTCTAACAGGAAGAACAGTTCGAAAATGTCAAATGATGCAAGATGTTCGAAATTCTGAGAAAAGCAGGTTACGTTCTAAGGAGAGACGCGTAATATACAAAATGCACAAGAAGCAAGAGGTAATAATAAGAGTAGATGACCAAGAAAGAAGTGTTCAGATTAAAAATGGTGTAAGACAGGGATGTAGCCTTCGCCACTACTCTTGAATCTGTACGTCGAAGAAACAATTGTGGAAATATAAGAAAGGTCCAGGAGTGGAAATGAAAGTCAACGTGAAAGGTTATCAATGGTACGATTCGCTGATGACATTGCTGTCCTGAGTGAAAGTGAAGAAGAATTACATTATCTGCTGAATGGAAGGAAAAATCTAATGAGTACAGAATACGGACTGAGAGTATATCGAAGAAAGACGAAAGTAATGAGAAATGGCAAAAATGAAAACAGCGAGAGACTTAACGTCAGGATTGATGGTCACGAAGCAGATGAAGTTAGGGAATTCTGTTATCTAGGCAGCAAAATAACCAATGACGGACGGAGCAAGGATAACATCAAAAGCAGACTAGCACTGGCAAAAAGGGCATTCCTGGCCAAGAGAAGTCTACTAGTATCAAACATAAGCCTTAATTTGAGGAAGACATTTCTGAGAATGTACGTTTGTAGATCGGCACTGTATGGTAGTGGCCGGCCGCTGGTGGCCGAGCGGTTCTGGCGCTACAGTCTGGAACCGCGCGACCGCTACGGTCGCAGGTTCGAACCCTGCCTCGGGCTTGGATGTGTGTGTTGTCCTTAGGTTTAAGTAGTTCTAAGTTCTAGGGGACTTATGACCTCAGCAGTTGAGTCCCATAGTGCTCAGAGCCATTTGAACCATTTTTTTTTTTTTTTTTTTGTACGGTAGTGAAACGTGGAATGTGGGGAAACCGGAACAGAGGAGAATCGAAGCATTTGAGATGTGGTGTTACAAACGAATGTTGAAAATTAGGTGGACTGATAAGGTAGGGAATGAGGAGGTTCTGCGCATAATCGTCGAGCAAACGAATATGTGGAAAACACTGATAAGGAGAAGATACAGAATGATAGGACGTCTGTTAAGGCATTAGGAAATGACGTCCACGGTACTAGAGGGAGCTGTGAAGGGCAAAAACTGTAGAGGAAGACAGTGATGGTCATCTGTTAAGGCATTAGGAAATGACTTCCACGGTACTAGAGGGAGCTGTGAAGGGCAAAAACTGTAGAGGAAGACAGTGACTGGAATACACCCCACAAATACTTGAGGACGTAAATTGCAAATGCTACTCTGAAATGAAGAGGTTGGCACAGGAGAGGAATTCGGGGCGGGTCGCATGAAACCAGTCTGAAGACGGAAAGAAAAAAATCTTACTCCTACTGTCTTCAGAATCTCAAAGAGGGTATGCCAGTCAACATTGTCAAAAGCTTTCTCTAAGTCTGCAAATGCTATAAACGTAGCTTTCCCTTTTTTCGTTGTATAAGACACCCAAAACTGCGAAATTAAGTTTTCTTTTTTTTTTAAAAAAAAATTGATGACCGTTTTCGGCTATCAGAACCCATTCTCAAATCATCCAAACAAAATGAAATGGAGCAATCCGTGATAGCACGCAAACCAAGTTAATATCACGGAATCTGCCATTTTTTCTGTTTGTTCGATATGAGAATGAGTTCTGATATCGGAAACCGGTCATTCGGTTAAATAAAAAGAACCGAATTTCGCAGCTTTGTCTGTTTTCTTTATTAAACTGGTTAACACATGTTGCTGTCCTGTTATCAACCCAGCATGCTTGAAATCCAAAAGCAGGTTTGCCTTTCCTTAACCTGCCTTTTAAGAGGAGTTGTAGAGTTAGTACTGCCTTGCGTGTTCCAACATTTCTCCGAACACAAACTGATCTTCGCAGAGGTTGGGTTAGGTCAGTTCCGTAAGGAATTTTGTTTAGTATTTTGCAAACAAAACTTATTAAACCGATAGTTCGTAATATTCACACGTGTCTGCACCTGTTTTCTTTGGAATTGGAATTATTACATTCTTCGTGAAGTCTGAAGGTATTACGCCGGTCTCATACATCTTGCATACTGCACGGAATAGGTTGGCCATGACTGTCTCTCCCAAAGCTATCAATAATTCTGACGGTATGTCGTCTACTCCTGGAACCTTGTTTCCACTTAGGTATTTCAGTGCTCTGTCAAATTCTCCTCGCAGTATCATATCTTGGCGCCTATTTGGATCGGCGAGCAGCAGCATACCGGCCATGGACACAACGGTGTTCCAGAGGGTGGATAGCCAAGACCACTGGCCCAATATTGCCACAGCAAATCAGAAAACATAGACAATTGTAATTGTGCACGATTACATTTAAAATTTGTAGCGGAAAAGGTTAAGATCTACTGAAAATTAATATCAGTACTAGGCAGCGTCGAGGGAATGCGTTCCTTTGATTGGCTGACGTTTCTCAATATGCTCTTAAATAGCAGGAGGTGCCATAAGCTCACGATTCGCTCAGACTTGTAGTGCAGATGTTTTGAGATCACCTCCAGCGGAGAGTCCGTGGAATGCTGACGAGACAGACAGACAGGCAGTGTGATATGCTGTCTTGGTATCTATGCTGGAACTTGGTCTATCCGCAAAGTCTTAACCCCTAATTATATTATAGCTCCGGTTCTAGTTTATAGCCTTGCAGAGGTACGTGACGTTAATAGCTAATATTAAGCGCGCAACACCGATTTTTTGCTGAATTGTTCACTCCATGTGGTTACAATAAAAGTAACTAATCAGATGTTTTATCAAAGTGTTTACACTCCTGGTGACGTGCTGTATTATATAAATACTAATGTAACTGCCATCTTCGTTTGAGCTCAGATGCTAAGGTCTCGAGGAAAGCGCTCAACGAAGACTCACAGGCTTGAAGATATTTCGAAATCGTTGGTTTCCCAGAAGCTATATGTGTGAAATAAACAAGGAAACTGCCATTTGATGATGGAACAGAGCCTCGGAGAGTTGTAAATCTTTGGTAAATGGTTATACTATGTTTCATATGTATATTTTAAACAGTAACAGAAACATCCGAACGCACGTATTTATAATGACTGAAATATGATACTCAGACTCCTTGCGGTCGCAAACAAAGGAAGACTGTATCAAGTTGTGCTGTAACTAAAATATGTGCACAAGCCACTGAGATAGCAAAAACAAATCTCCTGATGCCTGAATGGAAGGTGCTTATGTCTTGCCCAGATTCTATCGATCTACCATCCCCAGACTTCCTCCTTTTCGTTTTGAGTCCAACACTTTTCAGAAGAACGCCTGAGACTACATACGACTTTGATGTTTGTGTAATGTCCCTTGCTCTACCACCCTGTGCTCGAGGCAGACACCAGCAGATGGCAAAGTAGTTACGACCAGAAGCAGTTCGAAAGAAGCACCTTGGATTCGTTCGTAGCCATCTTCATCTTGTGCCTCTGTCCGCGGTTTGAAAGCTGGGTCATAATGAGCGAACGCTTCGTTGTAGGTTAAGCGAATGCATTACGTGTGTCACTTTGCTGCCTCAGCATACTGTTTATGGCTGAGCACGGAAGCCTTAGCGAAGAAAGAGGTTGCGCATTTCACAGTACGAACGAGCTATTGTGTTGAGAAAGTGTAGTGTTGACGTATGGCCGCTATCTCCGTCAGCAAGCTTAGGGCTCACGGGTTTCTCTCGGCAGCGTCCGTGCCTTTTTTCTGTCCTCTCGTAAGCGTCTCCACTGCTACATTGGACAGGATGGCAGTCTCCGCTTCTTGCACGTATAGCTCTCTCTGATGAACAGTTGTTTTACGACTAACTGTAGAGCCGGTGACGTCCGGAGCATGTACTTCGTTTGAAAGCCGACCTGAATGCATGTGGGTGTCCTCTATTGGCTACGTTTAAGTGTGGGGGACGAGACTCAGTGAGATGTCGCAGTGACTGCGACATTGCGCTGGTATGCGGGAGACCAGGTTTCGAATCTCCGCACGGGTATTCTGTTTTAGGTCTGTCATCTTTTCCGTAAATCACTTCCGACTTAAAGTCAAATGATTCTCTAAACAACCCACTACCGCTGTTTTCCCTCTTCCTTGTGCTTCGATAAGTGCCGTTGTGATAAGGAATACCACTCGATCCATGATAAGACGATTGCAGCATTGCGTTCATACCAATGGTCGTCAATTCGAACACCTTCTGTAAGTGGACGTTCATGCCACCTTTGTGACCTTCGTTGACCTTCAAAGACCTAACTGTTACACATTATAGGATTCTTCTTGACAGCCGCTATCAGAAAATAAGTACCAATCTATAGCATCCCATTTAAAAGAACAAAGTTGACCTCTGATGCGACCCCACCTAGCAACAAAAAACCAACGTCATATAATGGCCCCCGTTGTCCCATGCAACTTTTGTCCCACGAACTTTTCAGCTCTTATCATACTTCGGAGTTATACTAGGTGGCAATAGTTAGTCACTCACCCTTGTTTAGGAAAAAAAAAGTTGGCATTACACTTAGATATACTAACTTACCATAATATTGATTTTAAAAATTTATGAAAGAATGTCTGATAATACAAGACACTTGCCCATTAAAATTCATCAGGACCAAACACTTTCCCTTCCTCCTCGTGTAAGTCTTTTCCTTCTCGTAATTCCAAGACCATGGTAGCATTTTTCTTGAATGTGTCCTTCTCCAGACAGCATCTCGTGGACTGCTAGATAAACGGATCTAAATTCTTTGAACGTAATAAATGAGTGCTGCGACTCTTGCTTTCTTGTCTTCAGACATTCGATATTCAACTGAGAAACAGCTTGTACAAAACCCAAAAGTATTTTTTTCGTTTCTTTCGGACTCGGACCAAACTACGCCGTGCAAACTTTCATTTGCATTTCGTGTCTTGCTATTAGTGCTTCTTGCCAGTAGCGCACCACATGCAAGTCTCTGATATATAGTTACTATGTTAACCACTCTGGCAGCTGTCAGTGGGCTGCTATGATATTTCCGTAGTCCATATCTCAAAACAATATTTCTCAGGTGAACTTGAAATTCGAATACAGCCCAGTCGTTTTGGAATCTAAGAGCAAACACTCTAAAAATTCGAAATATCAATTTCTAAAAAACGATATTGAAGGTTGGTTTGGAATCTCCTTAAATCAAAATTCTGGGTGTAATAAATAATCAGTCATAACTGCCCAACAGTTGTTGCTGTACGTATTATGGCATACTATATAGGGCCAACCAGAACTCCACTGACAAACTTTTGGAGGTTTTTCAGGAATATTTGTTGAATGTTTTGGTATCAGGGTCCCACAGTCTTCGATAACTCGTTACGGTGTAGTAATGAAATTATAATTTATTCGGTTTGTTGCCGCAGTCATCCTTGTTTCTGCGAAAATGTCTTCATTAGAGTGAATAAGTGTAATTTGCAATAACAAAAATGTACAATGTACAAAACACGGTAGTGCAAAAACCCTCAGGTGCAAAATTACTGTGATACGGTTGCCGTCGGCGTGGGAACATCTCATCACAGCGTTCCTGTGCCGCCCTGCCACTCAGAAAGAAATTGCAAGACTACAAAGGATTCCACGAAAAGCCGTAGAAGAAGACTGGAGCTACTTGGGCAGAAAAAAAGAAGAGAGAAACATAGAGCGATGACGAGAGCAATGTGAAAGAAAGGAAAGGAGAAATAGTTTAAATAAACGCGGTCCATAGTGGATGAACAATACAACACAAAAGGCTCAACTGTAGCAATCAGCATCAAAAACTACACTCCTGGAAATTGAAATAAGAACACCGTGAATTCATTGTCCCAGGAAGGGGAAACTTTATTGACACATTCCTGGGGTCAGATACATCACATGATCACACTGACAGAACCACAGGCACATAGACACAGGCAACAGAGCATGCACAATGTCGGCACTAGTACAGTGTATATCCACCTTTCGCAGCAATGCAGGCTGCTATTCTCCCATGGAGACGATCGTAGAGATGCTGGATGTAGTCCTGTGGAACGGCCTGCCACGCCATTTCCACCTGGCGCCTCAGTTGGACCAGCGTTCGTGCTGGACGTGCAGACCGCGTGAGACGACGCTTCATCCAGTCCCAAACATGCTCAATGGGGGACAGATCCGGAGATCTTGCTGGCCAGGGTAGTTGACTTACACCTTCTAGAGCACGTTGGGTGGCACGGGATACATGCGGACGTGCATTGTCCTGTTGGAACAGCAAGTTCCCTTGCCGGTCTAGGAATGGTAGAACGATGGGTTCGATGACGGTTTGGATGTACCGTGCACTATTCAGTGTCCCCTCGACGATCACCAGTGGTGTACGGCCAGTGTAGGAGATCGCTCCCCACACCATGATGCCGGGTGTTGGCCCTGTGTGCCTCGGTCGTATGCAGTCCTGATTGTGGCGCTCACCTGCACGGCGCCAAAAACGCATACGACCATCATTGGCACCAAGGCAGAAGCGACTCTCATCGCTGAAGACGACACGTCTCCATTCGTCCCTCCATTCACGCCTGTCGCGACACCACTGGAGGCGGGCTGCACGATGTTGGGGCGTGAGCGGAAGACGGCCTAACGGTGTGCGGGACCGTAGCCCAGCTTCATGGAGACGGTTGCGAATGGTCCTCGCCGATACCCCAGGAGCAACAGTGTCCCTAATTTGCTGGGAAGTGGCGGTGCGGTCCCCTACGGCAATGCGTAGGATCCTACGGTCTTGGCGTGCATCCGTGCGTCGCTGCTGTCCGGTCCCAGGTCGACGGGCACGTGCACCTTCCGCCGACCACTGGCGACAACATCGATGTACTGTGGAGACCTCACGCCCCACGTGTTGAGCAATTCAGCGGTACGTCCACCCGGCCTCCCGCATGCCCACTATACGCCCTCGCTCAAAGTCCGTCAACTGCACATACGGTTCACGTCCACGCTGTCGCGGCATGCTACCAGTGTTAAAGACTGCGATGGAGCTCCGTATGCCACGGCAAACTGGCTGACACTGACGGCGGCGGTGCACAAATGCTGCGCAGCTAGCGCCATTCGACGGCCAACACCGCGGTTCCTGGTGTGTCCGCTGTGCCGTGCGTGTGATCATTGCTTGTACAGCCCTCTCGCAGTGTCCGGAGCAAGTATGGTGGGTCTGACACACCGGTGTCAATGTGTTCTTTTTTCCATTTCCAGGAGTGTATTTAGGAGCCAACTTCGCCATAGTAGAAGTCAGTAAGAAGCAGTCTGGCAGCGAGTTAGAGTCTAGGAGGGTTTCAAATAATCTTCAATTTGATTCATTAAAATCATTAAAGAAAACTGTTTATCCTTCTTTTATAGACAATATAACCAGTCAATTGAAAATAATTGCAGCACAAGAGAATAACAGATAAAAGGAAATACTGCAGCACAAATGATAAATGATGAAAATGTTCTGTCATGTACAATAAAAGTTATGATGTGAAGCCTCATTTGTAAATCCCATTCTCAAGGAAACCCATGACCTGACTTAATTTTTGTTTTTAAGACAAACTGAAGAGGGAAATCACCTATGTTACTGATATTTATATTAGTGTCACCAAGCTACATCTCACTACTAAAATACAGTATGTAATGGATATAACCACAGATATATCTGTTCGTGACTGAGGACAGTGTACTGAACAACATTACATCAGTATTTACATCATTTTCAGAGTAATAATTATAGCAATTACAATTCGTATGTTTTTAGGTTGCTTTGTGCCTCCAAGTACTAGAGGCAAGAGCAAGCCATTAATGCTTATCTTCCTCTGAGCAGAAGGTCAGGTGTTGAAGTGTGGACACATGGACGCAAAACGGTTAGTCTACACTGACAGGCGTAGTTCACTTAGTGGTGCAGTTACTACCATGCAGGAAACATCAGGTAATAAATTATGTATGTGTTTGTAGGAAGACTGATTTACATATCAATCCACTGATGTACATATGTTTAGGGTACGACATATAAAAATATCAGCACCTGTACCCATTACGCCCTGCGTATGTATATAATTAAAGACCTCTACTGATGTAAAGAATCTGTTTGCGCCTTTGATTCCTTTGTAGCACTTACGTATTTGTAGTATGGAATACTATGAACAGAATATGTAAGTGGTATTTTGTAGTATAGAATACCGCATACAGAAACTCCACATGGTATATCCTGTGGGGCTGTATATTGAAAGACATGTGTTTCCCGGCAGCGTTTAAGACAGCATTTGCGAGTGTGAAGATAATGCTCGTGTTGCTGCAGGTTTATATAACGCCACAGTACTCTGTACAAGCGCATCACTGCTGCTCAAAACGTTATCGATGCTCACGTTTTTCTACTACCACACCAAAAATAGCGTCTCGCTATGTAAAACCCAGTCGCGTTCGAGGACATAGTTTTTCACGGCGACGTTCTTGGACAAATTCACTACTGGCCATTAAAATTGCTACACCAAGAAGAATGCAGATGATAAACGGGTATTAATTAGACAAATGTATTATACTAGAACTAACATGTGATTACATTTTCACACAATTTTGGTGCATAGATCCTGAGATATCAGTACCCAGAACAACCACCTTTGACCGTAATAACGGTCTTGATACGCCTGGGCATTGAGTCAAACAGAGCTTGGATGGCGTGTACAGGTACAGCTGCCCATGCAGCTTCAACACGATACCACAGTTCATCAAGAGTAGTGACTGGCGTATTGAGACGAGCCAGTTGCTCGGCCACCATTGACCAGACGTTTTAAATTGGTGAGAGATCTGGAGAATGTGCTGGTCAGGGCAGCTGTCGAATAGTTTCTGTATCCAGAAAGGCCTGCACAGGACCTGCAACATGCGGTCGTGCATTATCCTGCTGAAATGTAGGGTTTCGCAGGGATCGAATGAAGGGTAGAGCCAAGGGTCATAACACATCTGAAATGTAACCTCCACTGTTCAAAGTGCGGTCAATGCGAACAAGAGGTGTCCGAGACGTGTAACCAATGCAACCCAAACCATCACGCCGGGTGATACGCCAGTATGGCGATGACGAATACACGTTTCCAATGCACGTTCACCGCGATGTCCCCAAACACGGATGCGACCATCATGATGCTGTAAACAGAACCTGGATTCATCCGAAAAAATGACGTTTTGCCATTCGTGCACCCAGGTTCGTCGTTGAGTACACGATCGCAGGCGCTCCTGTCTGTGATGCAGCGTCAACGGTAACCGCATGCTCTGAAAAGCTAATCATTTGCATATCACAGCATCTTCTTCCTGTCGGTTAAATTTCGCGTCTGTGGTATGTCATCTTCGTGGTGTAGCAATTTTAATGACCAGTAGTGTAATTCACGGGTTTCTTGCAGCTGCAGGTTTGTATGCAAGCTCGAGTTTTCTACGATTTCATCTGTCACATTATACCGAGGTCTCCTCTTTTCTTGTTTCTTGATCCCGGTTTCTTGAGATCTCTTGTGATGAGACACGATCTGTTGTGGGTGAATTCGTTTACAACTAACAATCTGTCCAGTCAACGTCAAATAATAATGTATGATAGAAGTGTTCAGACGAACCTTATCATACTTCCAGAAGATTTTAATAATTCCACCTGGTACCGTTTACCCTATAATTGGAAGCTGATTGCTCTGTTTTAATGATGTAATTACCGTTCAGTTATATTGGCATTTATTACTGGTTGTGATGCGAACTGCTGCTTGGCAGTGTTGGTGAGTATTCAAAATCTAGTTGCAATTAATGTTCATTTATCAATAAGAATAGTGTTCATCAGTGAAATGCAATATCAATGAAGTTACGTAACAGTTGGAAACTTATCTTTTGAAACCGCTGGTTTATTGGCGTTTCTGGAAAAGAACACTCTTACACTCTCATTCGATCAGCAAATTCCGTGTAACAGTTTGAATGTGTAATGGGACTTATTACGTCGCAAATCATTCTAATGCAAGAATTGATTTGGATTACAGTGTTGCTAAGCAACGTGATCAACAAGGTGATATGTGTCCTAATTAAAACAGAACGTCGATATTTTGAATAAATTTTCAGTCGTTTTATCAAACTCAGTATTTGCCTCGAAAATTAATTACAAACTTCGTGCATTAAGTCGAAGCACGTTTGCAATTATTATACGCGATGTAATGGAAAGCTCAATCACGCACTAGCGTGTAACGTGTTTCAAATCGAGTGCGCAGGTTTCAATTTTCCCTGATGGGCTAGACGCCTTTTTGTAATAACGTGATGTGTCTATCTCACGTTAAGTCTAAATGAAACTGGATTTGTCTCTATTCGGCTCAAAATCACAAAATGAAATTCACCACACAGGTCAGCGAACTGTACACGCCCACTTTTAGCACTCTAAGTGGTAACACGTCTAAGAGTAAAAGCCGCACATAAATTCACACTTTTTACCTGCATACAAAAATCAAAACACCTTTATATTAAACAGAAAAATTATGGCAAGTAATTACTAATCAAACATTTCCTACTGTAAATAAACTTCAAGAACTTGTATTTCATAGTCAATAAAATTTTATCCTGTGAAAGAAACTATTATTCTGCTAAAATAGATTCAGATTACTGTCAACTTGTGTCTGGACGATGACCTTACAATTTGATACTAGCTTGGAATGAAAGAAATACTTGCACTGAAAATTACTATCAGCTGAGTAATCTACGGACTTTTATGACAAATTTGGTACCCCTTGTATCGCTAAAACACAGTCAAGAGTCATCTACTGGCCATGCCAGTCGATGCGTTATATGGTTGACCTCATTATGTGGAGAGGTCACGAAGTCACTGAACTTTCTTATGCTGCCAGAGGCTACGTCGATGTCTATGCTGAAGGGTCTTTGCAAGCGATGTTGATTCCATTAGATGGTAGCTTATTTCTCTGTAACCCATCAGCACCAAATACTCATTTCCATGCCGCACCAGTTTAAGTTTTTATTTCTCTTTCTGATCTGAGTCCCTGCGATTGAAATCAGAAGGTCCAAGAAAACTTTGACTGCGATGCTCCTTATGCGTAGACATCGACATAATCCTTGGTAGCGGATGGAAGTTTCGTGAATCCGTGACGTTTCGCTGGCATAATTACGCCGACTAAATATGGTACCACACTTCACACAGGTAACTCACGGCTTCGAAGACAGAGAAAGTAGGCGAAATCTTGAGATTACACGCAAATCTGAAGCGGGGAGAAATCAGTGAAAAATTTAACCCAGTTATTTCTGACTGCTCGATGGGACGTCTACGAAAGACGAAACCTCTCTGTTCCAAAAATTTCTACACACATCTCTTTCGAGTATGTGATGCATAACTGTATTGGTTAAAAACAGTCTTGGTTGCAATTTTAGTTTTTTATTTTTCAACTAAGCATTTCGCCTTATTTAGGCATCTTCAGGTTGTCTTAAATTTGGTATTTCTTAGAAGAATCCTTTAGTCAGTGTAGCCAAAGGGCATCGTAGAATATATCAGGCCAACATCGCCTTCGTTAACCTCAGTAAAGACTCGCGTCCATCTAGAAAAGTTTTTTAGATAACCTGAAGATGCCTAAATAAGGCGAAACGCGTAGCTGAAAAATAAAAAAAAACTAAAATTGCGACCAAGACTGTTTTTAACCAATAATGTTAAGCACTGGTTTGTTGTATGCCACATATGGATTGGAAGAATTTCTATGATGCATAATTCCTCTAAAACTATACCACAGTAGCTTTCTTCCGCGAAGAAATTAACGAGTGAATCATTGGTCCACGTATCTGATCAAAGAAAATGAATGAGTACGCAAAGAGGTACACGCCGCCGATATCGCTGCCAGGTGTGTCGAGATGCCGTCGTGTAGAGGAACGAGAAAACGATCAGAGATGGGCAGCGATACCTGACTCACTTAGCGATGTTGCTTTTCTTTTATTTCGGGCATCGAGTGAAATTGTGCGGCGTGCCCCGCCCTTTTTCGACGGACTCGGTCGGATAGTGGGAGGCGATAGCCCGCCGGTCAGGTAATTGCAAGCGGGTCAGCGTGGTAATGTGCTGCCGTGGCTGGGCGTGTCGGAAAACAGAGGCGCGCCAACACCACGTGTGTCTGTCTGTGTGTGTGTGTGTGTGTGTGTGTGTGTGTGTGTGCGTGCGCTATGGCGCCTAATAGCACAGCGCTGGCCGCCTCTGGTCCACGCAGCTATGCGGAGCTTCGCTACCCAGGCTTTGGTGCCAACGAATTGCACGATCCGATGGAAGCATTGAAGGAGGTTTGCACCAGCAACTAGATTTGTAAAACTACTATAGGCTACCGTAGATTACCTTAAGTAATAGTTGACTACAGCAGTTTTCCTAGAAGCTTTACTCACAAGGGAACCTCCCCATCGCACCCCCCCTCAGATTTAGTTATAAGTTGGCACTGTGGATACGCCTTGAAAAACTGAACACAGATGAATAGAGAAAACAGGAAGAAGTTGTGTGGAACTATGAAAAAAATAAGCAAAATATACAAACTGAGTAGTCCATGTGCAAGATAGGCAATATCAATGAGATGTGAGTTGACGAGCGCCGTGGTCCCGTGGTTAGCGTGAGCAGCTGCGCAACGAGAGGTTCTCGGTTCAAGACTACCTTCGAGTGAAAAGTTTAATTTTTTATTTTCAGACAATTATTATCTGTCCGTCCGTCCGTCCGATGTGAGGTAACTGCACCGTAGTATGGGGACGCTACACCTAAACCGAAACATTTGAAAACGTTAAAAACATATGTTTTGACAGAGCACAGGGAACACTGTGCGACTGTGAAACTGTTGCATTCATTTGTTGCAGTTTACGTGACAAACTCTTATGTTTTCATCACTTTTTTGGGAGTGATTATCACATCCACAAGAAAACCTAAATCGGGCAAGGTAGAAGAATCTTTTTACCCATTCGCCAAGTGTACAAGTTAGGCGGGTCGACAACATATTCCTGTCATATGACGCACATGCCGTCACCAGTGTCGTATAGAATATATAAGACGTGTTTACCTGTGGAGGAATCGGTTGGCCGGCCGCGGTGGTCTCGCGGTTCTAGGCGCTCAGTCCGGAACCGCGCGACTGCTACGGTCGCAGGTTCGAATCCTGCCTCGGGCATGGATGTGTGTGATGTCCTTAGGTTAGTTAGGTTTAAGTAGTTCTAAGTTCTAGGGGACTGATGACCTCAGAAGTTAAGTCCCATAGTGCTCAGAGCCATTTGAACCATTTGAATCGGTTGACCTATGATCTTTTTACCCATTCGCCAAGTGTACAGGTTAGGTGGGTCGACAACATATTCCTGTCATGTGACGCACATGCCGTCACCAGCGTCGTATAGAATATATAAGACGTGTTTTCCTGTGGAGGAATCGGTTGACCTATGACCTTGCGATCAAATGTTTTCGGTTCCCATTAGAGAGGCAGGACCTTTCGTCTACTAATCACACGGTTTTGCGGTGCGGTCGCAAAACACAGACACTAAACTTATTACAGAGAACAGAGACGTCAAAGAACGAACGGAGAGATCATAACTTTGCGAAATTAAAAAAAATAAGTTTTTCAGTCGAGGGAAGACTTGAACCAAAGACCTCTTATTCAACAGTTGCACACGCTAACCACGGGACCACGGCTCTCCTGAGTTCGCATTCTCCTTGATGTTGCTTATCATGCGCATGGGCAACTTAGTTTGTATATTTTGCTTATTTTTTCCACAGTCCCACACAACTTCTTCCTGTTTTCTCGATTGATCTGTGTTCAGTTTTTCAAGGCCTATCCACTGTGCCAACTTATAACTAAATCTGAGGGGGGTGCGATGGGGAGGTTCCCTTGTCAGTTACCTGTATGTTGGGTGTGCTGCATACCTATTGGGCGTAACCTCATAGAAGTCACTTTCCTTTCATATGCGATTAGTGTTTTATCAGATTCTCCTAAAAACTTGGAGCAGTGAACTGTCTAGAAACTCAGGACACACAAACGGCTGGGTAACCTATGGAAAGTTTTTGTTCTTCGTAATTATCCTCCGGTCTGTTACTTAGGAATAGACAGTATTTATGGCAAAACAGAAACTGAAAATGTTTAATTCCTGTTTTATTCGAAAATTGTTTACCTGTAACTTGAATCAGAGGGATGTCATATTGAAAATTAAAAAAATATTGGTTTATCATACAGTGTTAGCGAACATCATTTCCTCAACAAAAGTTGAGTACAAAGTAACAAAAATTTTAGATATATATATTGTGTTTGTGTATGTACATAGGACTTACACTACTGGCCATTAAAACTACTACACCACGATGATGACGTGCTACAGACGCGAAATTTAACGGACAGGAAGAAGATGCTGTGATAAGAAAATGATTAGCTTTTCAGAGCATTCACACAAGGTTGGCGCCGGTAGCGACACCTACAGCTTGCTGACATGAGGAAAGTTTCAACCAATTCCTCATACACAAACAGCAGTTGACCGGCGTTGCCTGGTGAAACGTTGTTGTGATTACTCGTGTAAGGAGAGAAATGTGTACCATCACGTTTCCGGCTTTGATAACGGTCGGATTGTAGCCTATCGCCACTGCGGTTTATCGTATCGCGACATTGCTCCTCGCGTTGGTCGAGATCCAATGACTGTCAGCAGAATATGGAATTGGTCGGTTCAGGAGGGTAATACGGAGCGCCGTGCTGGATCCCAACGGCCTCGTATCACTAGCAGTCGAGATGACAGGCATCTTATCCGAATGGCTGTAACGGATCGTGCAGCCACGTCTCGATCCTTGAGTCAACAGATGGGGACGTTTGCAAGACAACAACCATCTGTACGAACAGTTCGACGACGATTGCAGCAGCATGGACTATCAGATCGGAGACCATGGCTGCGGTTACCCTTGACGCTGTATCACAGACAGGAGCGCTTGCGATGGTGTACTCAACGACGAACCTGGGTGCACTAATGGCAAAACGTCATTTTTTCGGATGAATCCACCTTCTGTTTACATCATCATGATGGTCGCATCCATGTTTGGCGATATCGCGGTGAACGCACATTGGATGCGTGTATTCGTCATCGCCATACTGGCGTATCACCCGGCGTGATGGTATGGGGTGCCATTGGTTACACGTCTCGGTCACCTATTGTTCGCATTGACGGCACTTTGAACAGTGGACGTTACATTTCAGATGTGTTACGATCCGTGACTCTACTCTTCATTCGATCCTTGCGAAACCCTACATTTCAGCAGGATAATGCACGACCGCATGTTACAGGTCATGTACGGGTCTTTCTGGATACAGAAACTATTCGACTGCTGCCCTGGGCAGCACATTCTCCAGATCTTTCACCAATTGAAAACGTCTGGTCAATGGTGGCCGAGCAACTGGCTCGTCACAATACGCCAGTCACTACTCTTGATGAACTGTGGTATCGTGTTGAAGCTGCATGGGCAGCTGTACCTGTACACGCCATCCAAGCTCTGTTTGACTCAATGCCTAGGCGTATCAAGGCCGTTATTACGGCTAGAAATGGTTGTTCTGGGTACTGATTTCTTAGGATCTTTGCACCCAAATTGCGTGAAAATGTAATCACATGTCAGTTCTAGTATAATATATTTGTCCGATGAATACCCGTTTATCATCTGCATTTCTTCTTGGTGTAGCAATTTCAATGTCCAGTAGTGTACATCAAAAGTAATTGCTTTGGTTACGTAAAAGCACAGAAGTTACACGTTCAACTAATTGTTATTATTCATAAAATGGAATTTATTTTCTGTACCGATAGAAAATACACAATGGACTAACAACACTGAATGATGTGCGGCTCTAACTATATGCAAAACAAACAACCATAAACCCAAAAAGAATTTGTCGAATCCCATTTTCTCTCTTACACATTCATTTACGGTCCTTTCCTTACTAATTTTACCAGTACTACCGGTAATCCAACCATTTACTGTATAGTTTATGTAGTGTACCCGAACTACCTAAGTGTAGATTTGGTAGAGAGCAAGTGTACTACCCACCGATACCGTGGACATTAAGACGGAGAAATAAATGGGCTGTTCGGTAGAGGGAACACCTGTTAGGCTACCTGCTTGCAATTGAAATAGGGTGAACAGACGACTAGGGGGGTGTGACGACTATGAATCAGAAATCGTGGTACAATTGAGATGCCCGCGTATATGCCCAGGATTAATGCGATCGACTCCGACTCACCTGCTTGTTATGTTACTATGTCGTTACTAGCGTTTGAATTTATCAGTCTGGTTGCAGGGTAATGTCAAGTTGCGAGTCACAACTACTATCAAAATGTAAACATCTACAATTCATTTTACTTAATTGATCGTGTAACCCATAGTAACACCACAAACCAATGTTAATATTTATTTACTGCAGATTCTTATTTCCACTGGGAATAAAATAAGATTTTCTCGTAACTTAAAAATCTGAAACATTAAGTTCTCTTATTAATTAAAAAACAAAGGCACAGCGAAAGTCAACTAAGTCAGCTTATTTCTCGGCCGGGAATATGTAACTTCAAATATTACTTAGCTATTATACTTCTTAGCTGCTTTACTGAAAATCGATGTATTTGAAGAATTTCGTGCTTCGAATGTAGAGAGTGATTCTCGAAGGTATGCAAATATTTTAATATGTTATTCTACAAGTAAAACTAAAGATAAAAGTTCATATAAACATTGGTCCGCAAATGTTTAGTTACGGAGTTACGGCTAATAAAAGATTTTGCCTAAAATTTAGCAACTTCGCTAATATGAAGCCATCGCAAACTCTACGAGGATATAGTAAAGCACGATTTCCATTTATTTTGTAGTTATTGGTCTGGTGAATGTAATAAAACATGTCCCAGACGTGTATCTGCAGTAGTTTTGCAGAACATCCAGAGAAGCAAAGTTAATTATATAAGCAAATTTGTTTATTTCTCATTAAGAATGTAGAAACGTTTATGTCATTGTTGGCAAGTTAGTGAGTTGTTTCAGTCGTTTCCTAACCTTGAAAAGAGTCAGTTTTCTGTATTGTTCAATAACGACAACAGTGCATTTAAGTGAAACCATATGGTAACTGTTGTAGTTTGTAGATTATTTATGAAATAGGGTTGCCTTTCAAATTTACGACAGAGGAATATGCCGATATGGTGTTTATTTATAACGATTGTGATGGTAATGCTAGGGCTGCAGTTAACGATAATTATGAATGCAATAGACGAAATTAAGAACAACCCTGTGAAACTGAAACGAGCAACAAAATCTGTTCATGCAAGTGCAGCTAAATGCATTGAACTCGGTGGAGATATTTTTGAACATATATCATGAATGTATTGTGGAATTGTATGTACACTGTACAAGTTCCTTAACACTGAGCATTATTTTTTTCGGTTTAACATGAATTTACGTGTGCTATGGTATTAACAACAGCAGATTATCTGACACATTCATACAGTTTCAGTTAACGTTATTATCATCGTTTTTCTAAAATTAAATTCTCTACAAGTTCTGTTGAAAACATTGTGCAATTGTCTGGATTTTAAAAACCAAATTGGACCAAGTAGTTAATAAGTTAAAAAATTTACGAAATTATTTCTTTGCTTCTCTGGATGTTCTGGAAACCTACTACAGATACAAGTCTGGGACATGTTTTATTAGATTCACAACACTAATAACAACAAAAAACGGAAATCGTGCTTTACTTTACCCTTGTACAGTTCTGTGATGGCTTCACATTAGCGAAGTTGCTAAATTTCAGGCATAAACTTTTATTAGCCGTAATTCCGAAACTAAACATTTGCGGACATATGTTTATATGAACTTTTTTTGTAGTTTTACTTGTAGAACAACATAATAAAATTTTTGCATATCTTCGTGAATCACCCTGTATAGTGCTAGATGGAAAAACCTGGCATTTCCCGGGTATTTATTTACTACAGCCTTCTATTAGTCAATATCCTCCCCCCTCCTCCCTCTGTCGAACTTCTTCTTTCCCTTCTCTCCATCTTCTCATCCCCCTCTCCTTTCCTCTCTGTGTCCATCTCCTCCTCTTTCCATTTGCCCCTGCCCTATCTCTGTCCATCTCCTCCTTCTCTTATCTTTACCCATCTCGTCTTCCCCCCCCCCCCCTCTCGTTGTCTGTCCAACTCATCGTTCCCTTCTATCACATCTACCGTTATAAATTTGCTAGTTCCTATCCCCACAGTATTTTTTAAAAAATAGTAAGCAATAAGTGTACTAAGTTTGGTTGAAATCGGACCTGGGGCTTTCTGCCAGTCGCTTTGCTCGAATACGCACAAGGCAAATATATTACACACATATTTAACATATTTCACGCATATTTGTACACATATTTCAGCTGTATATCTTGTGAATTTCGCCCTGCAGTTTCATTTTCACGCAGCTCTGTGTTTACTATGTCATATCTCCTAAACTATACTTTGTCCAGTGAAATCATTTTGCAAATACGTCCAGTACTACATTTGCCTACTGCCTGCTAAATGTTTTGTGAATAGAGTTAGTAGTAAGAAAGTAATAAATTGAAACGTCATGCAATATAAATTGAAACGTCACGTATGATGCGGCAGTTTCCCACACATCTCAGCGCTTATGACATCATATGTCCTGAACTATGTGTCGTGCAATGATATTGTAGGTACTTTCAACGAAAAATGTAGACACTGTGTGTGAAAAGTATTTCGAATAGAGTTAGTAGCAATGAAGTAATAAATTTAAATGTCATGCATGATGCGGTAGTTTTTCACGCATTCATTGTTTATGATGACGTATCTCCAGAACTGTGTGTCATACAGTGACGTAATTTTTCTGATGCGTTCTGTGGTACAGGTGAACACTGTCTATAAAACTTACCACGAATACAATAACTAGTAGAGAAGTAATAAATTAAAACGTTATGCTACATGTGGCAATTTTACTGCATGAACTGAAAAAATATAGTGAAATCTGCTTTCACAGGACAGAGCAGATCAGGTTATGGTTGTGGAAATGGGCCAAAATGAGTTACTGTCAGTTGGACAAAACACACAAACTTTATTTTCCTAAAAACACGTAATCACACGTCGTTAAAAGGATTCAAAACAATACGGCTGAAAGCCTGAACATAAGTTATTACAATTACTTTAAGGGATACACGCCGCTGAACTGAAGGCCTTACTTTTAAAAAAAAATGTAAATACTCGGCTGAAGGCCACATACTAGTCACAGAAGAACTAAGGGCTTAAGGCCTGGATTACAAGAATTTCGGATAGCGAAGAAAATTTTGAAAGGTTATAAGCAAGTGAATTTTCAGATTTTAATTTGAGACAGCTGAAGGCCTTATCTTAAAATATTTCATTTAGTAGTTCAGCTGAATGCCACATACTGAACATAGGCAACTGAAGGCTTAAGGTCTGGATAACATAAATTTCACATAGTGAAGAAAACTTTACGAAGTTTCAAACAATTGAATTTTCAACTTTAATTTAAGATGGCTGAAGGCCTTATCTTAAAATATTTCACATTAAGGTTCAGCTGAAGACCATATACTGAACATAGAACAGCTCAAGGCTTAAGGCCTGGATAATAAGGATTTCAAATAGAGCAAAATCTCCTTTTTTTAAAAATGAGTTTTAAACAAATCAATCTTGAAACCTTAATTTAAGTCGGCTCAAGGCCTTATTTTAAAATTGAAACAAACTAAATTAATACACTCCTGTAAATGGAAAAAAGAACACATTGACACCGGTGTGTCAGACCCACCATACTTGCTCCGGACACTGCGAGAGGGCTGTACAAGCAATGATCACACGCACGGCACAGCGGACACACCAGGAACCGCGGTGCTGGCCGTCGAATGGCGCTAGCTGCGCAGCATTTGTGCACCGCCGCCGTCAGTGTCAGCGTTTGCCGTGGCATACGGAGCTCCATCGCAGTCTTTAACACTGGTAGCATGCCGCGACAGCGTGGACGTGAACCGTATGTGCAGTTGACGGACTTTGAGCGAGGGCGTATAGTGGGCATGCGGGAGGCCGGGTGGACGTACCGCCGAATTGCTCAACACGTGGGGCGTGAGGTCTCCACAGTACATCGATGTTGTCGCCACCCGGCATCATGGTGTGAGGAGCGATCTCCTACACTGGCCGTACACCACTGGTGATCGTCGAGGGGACACTGAATAGTGCACGGTACATCCAAACCGTCATCGAACCCATCGTTCTACCATTCCTAGACCGGCAAGGGAACTTGCTGTTCCAACAGGACAATGCACGTCCGCATGTATCCCGTGCCACCCAACGTGCTCTAGAAGGTGTAAGTCAACTACCCTGGCCAGCAAGATCTCCGGATCTGTCCCCCATTGAGCATGTTTGGGACTGGATGAAGCGTCGTCTCACGCGGTCTGCACGTCCAGCACGAACGCTGGTCCAACTGAGGCGCCAGGTGGAAATGGCATGGCAAGCCGTTCCACAGGACTACACCCAGCATCTCTACGATCGTCTCCATGGGAGAATAGCAGCCTGCATTGCTGCGAAAGGTGGATATACACTGTACTAGTGCCGACATTGTGCATGCTCTGTTGCCTGTGTCTATGTGCCTGTGGTTCTGTCAGTGTGATCATGTGATGTATCTGACCCCAGGAATGTGTCAATAAAGTTTCCCCTTCCTGGGACCATGAATTCACGGTGTTCTTATTTCAATTTCCAGGAGTGTAGATGGCTGAAGGCCTCACACAGTACTTGAGACTAAAAGAATATCACAGTTCAAAAACAACAGAACAGTGGTGCTCAGAAGTGTTCCAAGGGTCGGCCTGGGGAGGTAACTCTAACATAAGTTTAGACGAGACAGGCAGCCAAGAGTAAGACTAAATAATCGAGTGGCAACCCGACCCAGGGACGGCGGAAGGACCGACCAACAACCTTACCAATTCCTTTCCACCCGACCAACGGCACGGCAACGGAAAATATCAGGAAGGACGAAAATACTAGCAGCACTACGTCTTGAAAATTGGCATCCAAATACAGTCAAGGCACAACAACCACACAAAAAATATGAACAACACCAAGGCTGTCGAACTACACGCGATGCTGGACAACATCAACATGGCGAGGAATAACAAATGGTTCAAATTCCTCTGTGCACTATGGGACTTAACATCTGAGGTCATAAGTCCCCTAGAATTTAGAACTACTTAAACGTAACTAACCTAAGGACATCACACACATCCATGCCCGAGCCAGGATTCGAACCTCCGACCGTAGCGGTCGCGCGGGTACAGACTGTAGCGCCTAGAACCGTTCGGCCACCCCGTCCGGCAGTTTTATGAAAAATTAATTCTATTCAGTCTATTCAAGTTTCAGTGTTTACATTAATTTTTAATGTCTGCACTTCGTTCTTGTGTAGCCTGATGCCGTTCGATATCAAGGGACTGGACTTCATCAGTATGCTGTAAATTTCTCTTCGCCAAGCTAAAATATTCCAAGCTACTTCGTCTATCCCAAATTTTCAGTTTTTACTGCGGAACCGATAGCGATTCGACAGGTTCTAACGTTTGTTCGTCATCTGGGGATTCAGAACCTGCTTATTGTGCCACACTCAAAAAGTATATTGCAAACTACTGAACACCCACAGCAGAAGAGCAAACTGAATGTTCAGAGTGTGAAAATCATACGAGAACCATTGCTAAGTAAATGAAGAGGTATGAGATTCCCTTTCTATGGGCCACGACCCTTGTAGCATTGGCTTGCAATGAAAAGGCCGAGCAACTGGCAAAGGAGGCCAGTGTGTCTGGTCCTGAACGAACGCCAGTCTACTATCCTCCGATTTCAAGCTGCGGACGCGGCAAGTGGCCGAGAAAGAACGGGAAAAGTATTGGCACCATTCAGTACACCTGCGGTGCTTCCCCACCAGTTTTTAGTAGCATCCACTGGTTTCGAAAATTTCAGGTGAGCTGGAAGCTGACAAGTACTTTCACACGAAATTATACCAACGACACTCCCACGCTTCCCATTTACCTCGCATAACCATCATCTATAATCCTTTCTCCGATTGTCAGAAGAAAGAAGAAGGAAATGTCAACCAATTGCTGTTTTTTTCGGTTTCTTCAGAACACAGCAAAACAGCTTACTGGAAGACCTTGTGGAATTAAACGTCCCCTTCCAACAAGTGGTGCTGTTTTATGTCGTGAAGATCTTCAAATATACAAAGCCCTTTCTTGAAACTGGTGTTCTATCTGTCGTTGTACCGTATAAACAGATTAATCTCTGTTGGTTTCTTTTTATTTTCTATTTTGTCTCTAGTTAACAAATCAGGTTTCCTTACCTATATGTATTGTACTTACGTAGATATTGCAAAATAATTTTAAATCATTCTTCAAAACTTTTTATATCGTTATTTGTCTCTATATACGTTTTACATTTCTACCAAGATTTTGGCTGTATGGTTTAATAAATGAAATCCAAACAGGAGGAGAGTGGGAAAACTTTCTAGTGGTCTACCGGAGACGAGAAGATTATAGTGTCTGATTATTATGCGTCAGTTATACTACAGGAACAAGATGTTATTAATCACGTGGCAGTGCTTTTGTTAAGAAACTTTTAGGCCTGTATGGAACACGGGTTTGTGTCACCCACTGCGACTTTTTGGAGATCTAAAATCTCGTATTAAATCAATGTTGATTCTGCAGACAGAGATCTTACACAACTCGCTAAGTTCGCTCGTGAGATCCCCTGTGCCGCAGACAAAGGCGATCTGGTTGATGCGGTGTTTCTTGATTTCTGGAAGGCATTCGATACAGTTCCACAGTGTTTTTTAGTCGACAAAATACGAGTTTACCGGGTATCGGACCAGAATTGTACCTGGGGTTTGGACTTCCTGATTGAAAGTAAAAGTAATTTCTGGAGTACCCCATGGGACTAATTACTGTTAGCATTTTATACTAATGATATAAAGGGCAGGAGGATCTGAAGGATCCATAAGGACGATGCTACTCTCTCTAGGAAAGAGCAGAGCCAGAAGACAGCAGTGAAATGCAGGAAGACCTACCGAGGACTAATGGTTGGTTTAGGGACTGTTAGTTGACCATGAACGCAAATAAATGTAACGTACTGCGCTTAAACAGCACGCATAAGATATCCACTATTATCGGAATACACTGTTGGCGACTAATTACTGGAAACCGTACCTGCAACAGCATACCCGGGAGTAACCGACAGGAGTGACCTAAAGTGGATGATGATGATGTTTGGTTTATGAGGCGCTCTACTGCGCGGTTATCAGCGCCCGTACAAATTCCCAACCTCTGCTCAGTCCAATCTCGCCACTTTCAGGAATGATGCTGAAATGATGAGGACAACACAAACACCCAGTCATCTCGAGGCAGGTGAAAATCCCTGACCCCATCGGGAATCGAACCCGGGACCCCGTGCTCGGGAAGCGAGAACACGAGCGCGAGACCTAAAGTGGAATTACCATATAAAATAAACAGTATGGAAATCAGATCCCAGCCTGAGATTCAATGGATGAATCTTTCGTAAATCCAGTTTGAATTTCTGAGAGCATACTTTCCTAGAAGAGTCCCGAAATGACCATGGAGATAAAAATAAGATTCGAGCTCATACGGAACCTTATTAACAGCCGCTCTTACCGCATTCAGTTCGTGACTCTAACAGAAAATCAGGTGGACCGATAAGGTAAGCGATGAGGAGGCTCTCCGGAGAATCAGGACAAGAAAGGAATGTATTGAAAACACCGACAAGAAGATGGGACGGGATGGCAGGACATCTGTTGAGACATCAGGGAACAACATCCATGGTACTAGAAATGAAATGATCGTAGGGCATTGTTGGCCGGGTGACCCCATGCGGGGTGTTCGGCCGCCGAAATTGCAAGTCCTTTTTAGCTGACGCCTCTTAGGCGACTTGTGAGTCAATGATGATGAAAGACACACACTACCCAGTCATCTCGAGGCAGAGAAAATCCCTGATCCCCTCGGGAATCGAACCCGGGACGCCGTGCGCGGGGAGCGAGAACGCTAGCGCAAGACCACGAGCTGCGGACCGTGGTACTGGAGGGGACTGTAGGGATTAAAAACTGCAGAAGAAAGATATTGGAGTACTTCCAACGATTAACTGGGGAAGCTGGAGTGCAAGTGCTACTCTGAGAGAAGAGGTTGGTGCAGGTGAGGAACTCGTGGCAGTCAGAAGGCTGAGTACCCTCCAACACAGGCGGTAAGGTTGCTTGTGGAGTATAGATGTAGATTTAGGTACAAGTATCCTCATATCAAGACAGACAGTGGTTAAAGCATCAGAGGGAGGATTGACTCGCGAATTTGCTCGACCGAAATACACTCCTGGAAATTGAAATAAGAACACCGTGAATTCATTGTCCCAGGAAGGGGAAACTTTATTGACACATTCCTGGGGTCGGATACATCACATGATCACACTGACAGAACCACAGGCACATAGACACAGGCAACAGAGCATGCACAATGTCGGCACTAGTACAGTGTATATCCACCTTTCGCAGCAATGCAGGCTGCTATTCTCCCATGGAGACGATCGTAGAGATGCTGGATGTAGTCCTGTGGAACGGCTTGCCATGCCATTTCCACCTGGCGCCTCAGTTGGACCAGCGTTCGTGCTGGACGTGCAGACCGCGTGAGACGACGCTTCATCCAGTCCCAAACATGCTCAATGGGGGACAGATCCGGAGATCTTGCTGGCCAGGGTAGTTGACTTACACCTTCTAGAGCACGTTGGGTGGCACGGGATACATGCGGACGTGCATTGTCCTGTTGGAACAGCAAGTTCCCTTGCCGGTCTAGGAATAGTAGAACGATGGGTTCGATGACGGTTTGGATGTACCGTGCACTATTCAGTGTCCCCTCGACGATCACCAGTGGTTTACGGCCAGTGTAGGAGATCGCTCCCCACACCATGATGCCGGGTGTTGGCCCTGTGTGCCTCGGTCGTATGCAGTCCTGATTGTGGCGCTCACCTGCACGGCGCCAAACACGCATACGACCATCATTGGCACCAAGGCAGAAGCGACTCTCATCGCTGAAGACGACACGTCTCCATTCGTCCCTCCATTCACGCCTGTCGCGACACCACTGGAGGCGGGCTGCACGATGTTGGGGCGTGAGCGGAAGACGGCCTAACGGTGTGCGGGACCGTAGCCCAGCTTCATGGAGACGGTTGCGAATGGTCCTCGCCGATACCCCAGGAGCAACAGTGTCCCTAATTTGCTGGGAAGTGGCGGTGCGGTCCCCTACGGCACTGCGTAGGATCCTACGGTCTTGGCGTGCATCCGTGCGTCGCTGCGGTCCGGTCCCAGGTCGACGGTCACGTGCACCTTCCGCCGACCACTGGCGACAACATCGATGTACTGTGGAGACCTCACGCCCCACGTGTTGAGCAATTCGGCGGTACGTCCACCCGGCCTCCCGCATGCCCACTATACGCCCTCGCTCAAAGTCCGTCAACTGCACATACGGTTCACGTCCACGCTGTCGCGGCATGCTACCAGTGTTAAAGACTGCGATGGAGCTCCGTATGCCACGGCAAACTGGCTGACACTGACGGCGGCGGTGCACAAATGCTGCGCAGCTAGCGCCATTCGACGGCCAACACCGCGGTTCCTGGTGTGTCCGCTGTGCCGTGCGTGTGATCATTGCTTGTACAGCCCTCTCGCAGTGTCCGGAGCAAGTATGGTGGGTCTGACACACCGGTGTCAATGTGTTCTTTTTTCCATTTCCAGGAGTGTATGATGGCTAGTTATGAGGATTGGCGCCTGTTTCACTACGTTACCACAGAAAGTAGTGATCAGCATACCGGAAGAGTCCTCCCCCTATCTACTGAATGAGAACACAGGTAGCCAAAAGAAATAATTTTTGAAGGCTACCTTTCCAACTTACGAACAGTTACGTACAGTACAGTGCACCTAGATAGTTCAGTTATTATTTAGGTATTTCATACACAGGCGCTGTACGCTTCTTTTATTTGCCTATTAATACTGTAATGAGGAGGGGAAATAGTATGGTAGTGGAGCTAGACAGTAGGTGCCCACCACCCATCTGCATGCACAAGTACTCGCTACTTTGGTGTGTAAAGTAACGGTATGATTGCGAATATTATTTTAATATTGTTATTAACCAGTGCAGTACAGGTAGAATTGTTTAGTAGTAGCTCGACCCATTTTAGTATTCAGATATCTTACTGTACTGTTAAATGTGAAACAAATTTAAAAAACGCATCTGAAATTTTTGAGGACGTAAAGCAATGGACGGGTGTTGGTGAATATCTGCAGGAGATACAAGCCGTTTTTCGAGTGGAAACAAACGCAATGTGGTGACTCTAGTGCAGATGTCCTTCCATCAGAAACACTGGTAATGACCCTTGTCTCCTCCCATTATCGTAAAGTCACAAGAGCAGCATCTTTAGGACGAAAGCGACATTGTCTCTTGGTTCGAAGTAAGAACGACACGTTCGCTCTCATTTAGAACGAAGAGACAATATTAGGTGCACAATTTATAAGAACCTTGTAACAATCTGAGTGTAGTGACTCGTGTACTGAAAACAACGTTACACGAACGATCTTACTTATCCTCCAGAAATGGCTGCTTCTACTATCATTAAAACCATAATAAAGTAAAGCTTCAGGATAGGATGCCAAAAACTGTTGGAAGGAGGCAACCATACAAAATCAAACTTGCTTGCAACGTGTACCCTTTCTTGGATTAACAGCTCCTCTAGCTGTCAGCTCTATGATATAACCCAAGACTGTTCCCAGTTTAAGAAGACCTTCTAGGGCTGTATTATAACACACTAACATCCCAAAATCGGACCTACTTATCCTACTTATCATACTCTCCACTAGCGAAAGGAAATGTAACTGCTATTTCGTAACAACTCAGCACAGTTGAAACGTATATTTGTGCGTTATTATAGTTACAGCTTACGGCTTATAAAAATCGGAAACTACCAAAAATGATCACAGTGTTCGGTGACTCGGCAGGACGCCCATAAACTGCCTTCCGCCATCCAAGTCGGCTCCTGGCTGACTCCCTCATTATATTGAGTTTACGACAACTTAAAACCTGCCGAACATTTATACCTTGTAGCGACACTGATTGGCTCCCATTTTTGCACCAAAGTCTGCTATTGTCTCTTGGTAGGATTTCATGCATATCTGTTTACCGCACTAGCGTACAGCGAAGTCCTCGTGACGTCATAGAAACATATGTCTCACTGCCACAGGCTAAAATGAGAAAGCTTAGTAAAAGTTCAGAGCCGCCTTCCATATAAGAGCAATTCTGTACATTGTTTTCAGTTGTGCTGATCCTGTATAGGAAATTTTATCCCTTAAAAAGTAAATACTTTACTCCAAACAGGATATTTATCTCCGTCCATATACTTATTTAATTATAATTATTTTCTGCCTTATTTCTGTAAATTCTACGGTTAATTTTGTTGGGAAATCGACTTAGATAGTAAAAGTGGTTTGCAGTTTGGCTTCCATTTTCTGAAATATTACGCAGTTTTTCAATAACATTTCTGTGTATTTCTCTGTTTTCGATCTCATATTCTGAGCTAGTCGACTCCTCGAACACTAAGACACAAGAAAAAGTTGGTAGGTTGGGTTGGACCCTGCTCTGGAAGAACTTTTAATGCCCACATTTCCTGTGGTTTCGCTATTACTTGACTGTATATCCTAAATAATCAAAATGAGTTGTACTATTCTAAAACTAGTGGGAAGCGTACACAAAGCACAGACACTTTACCCATTCTCATTCTACCAAAACGAAACGCTTGATATTAGCAACGTGTTTCTACGAACGACGCAGCAAGGAGCTGTCATGGCGTTAATTTTGGAGAAACAGACAACCGTAGCCTGACAAATGAAACTTAGCTCTTTATTAATGGTCGGAGCAACCGCAGAAACATTGCGAAGAAAAATCACTCGCTGCTGATAATGAGGTGCTATACGGTGTCACTCTTCCTGTTATTGCGAATGCGAAGAAAATCTAAAATGAGGGTCAGAGACAATGGAACAAACGAGACAGTCGAGTTATGCGGATGAGAAATGGCGGTAGCGGAAATCGAACTCAGAAGGGAGCCCACAACGTGGCGTGCCGAATTGCAGCAACCTCACTGTGACGTCATCAAAGCAGGGAGGTTGTGCGGAAGCCACATGTGGTACACGTAAAAATGTTATAACAGTGAAATGGAGGTAAACGAGTCAGATGAACGAAGAAGGCAACCTTTCTGTAAACATCCATGTTTGGTAGTAATTAGGTGACCAAATTCTTTTTAAGCTCGGCAGTGAAATTTTGTGGAGTTATCAAGTCAAATACGCAAGACGTAGTCCACTTTTACGTCAGTGCACTTAGTTCACTGGTTTCTCACTGAGCAGTTTCAGTCCCTGCAAACTGGTTTAGCAAAGTCTGCAAAACACCTATTTGTGCCTCTCATAGACTCTTTTCATTGGACTCAAATCGTTATCCCGCTACAAACTTCTGTAGACGCTGGAAGAGGTTGGACATTAGAAGACGTTAAATCAAGGGATGTTAAAACAGTTAGTACCTGAAAGCATTCGGGTTCCCCGTTGCCAAAGGACGGTTTTGCAGGAGCATTGTCATGAAGAAAGATTTTTATTTTATTTTAAAATCTTTGTGTCTTCTCATATAATTCTTATATATAATTCTCATATAATATTTCATCCGTAGTGTGCATCAGTTATTGTTTTACCTTCACAAACTGAAATATTGATTATTTTCTATTACAAGCTGTGTCTTCTTACATAATTTTTCGACCATTTAGTACTTATCAGTTATAGCTTTATCCTTTGTAAACTAAAAATAATGATAAGGAAGGACCTCTACTGCAGCCCCGAAAACACTGCTCCGGAGTAAATAGTAGCGAAGTCTACTTCACAAATAGCTGAAATGCCCACAAAAAGAACTAGAGTTCCGTATGCTTTGGTGCAGGGGCTCCATCACCTTCTCGGTACATCAATTGTGGTTTCGTTTTTATCTTTAAGTGGGGGAACCAGTGTAAAGACGGGGTAGTGCCGGACGTAAAGCTGTGAGGACGGGGCGTGAGTCGTACTTGGGTAGCTCAGATCGTAGAGCACTTGCCCGCGAAAGGCAAAGGTCCTGAGTTCGAGTCTCGGTCCGGCACACAGTTTTAATATGCCAAGAAGTTTCATATCAGCGCACTCTCCTCTGCAGAGTGAAAATCTCATTCTGGAAACATCCCCCAGGCTGTGGCTAACCCATGTCTCCGCAATATCCTTTCTTCCAGGAGTGCTAGTTCTGCAAGGTTCGCAGGAGAGCTTCTGTGAAGTTTGGAAAGTAGGAGACGAGGTTCTGGCGGAGTAAAGCTGTGAGGAGGAGGCTTGAGTCGTGCTTGGGTAGCTCAGGTGGTAGAGCACTTGCCCGCGAAAGGCAAAAGGTCCCGAGTTCGAGTTTCAGCACAGCACACACTTTTAATCTGCCAGGAAGTTTCACATCAGCGCACACTCCACTGCAGAGTGAAAATCTCATTCCAGTGTAACATACATTGTACAAAATCGTACAGAAATTTTGCTGAGATCTTCGTTTCTGCCTTTTTTGGATTACGATTCAAAGAATTTGATACCTGTATTGACAAAAGCTCATTCATCGTATACTCTTTGTATTAAAAGTACCTTATTTTTTATCCTAATGTACCTATGACCACAGCTATATCGAACATCAGTAATAGCCCATCGTCTAATCTGTGCTTCCAATTTTCGGTTGTAGTTCATCCAGGTCACCTTCAAGAGAAGAATAGCCATGTTTTAATTCAGTCACCCTTTTCTTAACTGATTAGAGTAAAGGAAAAGACCCTATGTGAACCGCCAATAGGTTTGAGTCACACATAGTTAAAACGGAGGTATTTTATGATGATACTTTATTGCAATTTACCCACATGAACGAGACACAGAACTAAACCATTTTAAAACGACTACGAAGATAACAATTCCTCACATTAAGATGATGAAAAAAAAGTATGAAGATCGTCCTATTGAAGATTGCATAAAATGCTACAAATGCAATTTATGGGCTCACGAAAGCTGCACGAGTGGTGAGTGATTCTCTCACACACCATCCATAATTTGGTGTTTATTATCTCTTTTTTGTTTTTGTTAATATTTGATTGTCTATTGAAAACGTATCTACGTTGATTATGAGGACTTAAGACTGGTTCGCTTAACCAAAGTTTCAGTTGTACGTAGTTTCGTAAGTTTATATGGTTCTGTTTAATTTCATAATTTTAGTTCTCCCATAAGTTTGTCGTGTAGCCCCCTCTCGCCTACATGCAAACAAACTGATTACGTAACTCTATTGTTTCGATGTGACGGTTAGAGAAGGAAAGTGGTCATACAAGATGGTAAGGAGTCACTGTCATATTTTTGTAACCTCTTTTCTCAAGCCAAATATCTTAGTGTGTTACACCTAGCCGTCTTCGCTGCTGCTACGGCCCCTCTGGATTTCCTCAAAAATGTTCAAATGTGTGTTAATTCCTAAAGCCGTCTGGACACGGACCGTGCATCCGAACGTTGAGCGTTGAGCGTGCCGAGTTTCTAACGTCATAGCGTGGAATACCACGTTCGGGAGATATTCTGAGCGTGTGTTCGAGCATTGACCAGTGAGATGTCACAACGTCACCTACGTCACACGCACGTTGTCTCCCTTCAGTACAGAGTTGTGAGGCGTCATATTGGCGTTCATTTTAAACCTATACGTACATATGCCGTTTCTGAGCACCAGCAAATAGAGAATCACTGGAACACCCATTGTTAACTGTGGGATTCGTTCCAATAAAATAATGAGAAGCATCATATTCGTGACAAAAGAATTATTGCGTATTGCGTGTTATGAGAGTATGCTATTTGAAGGCAGTAGCACACTGAAGATACACCCAAAACGCATTGTTCGTGGTACAATGTGTTATAATTAAATTTCAATTAGTAACATATCTTCGATTAAGTTTTTCAGCAATAACATGCTATGATTTGAATAGCGTCCCGGACCCGTATAAAACAGTATGTGAGAGCGGTGGTTCGCGTCTCGCCATTTCCAAAATCTTTTTTTTTCCTAACATTCGTGTTTTTATTAGGTTCTGATACTTTATTATTAGTTTAATATAAGTTGAAATGGCTCTGAGCACTATGGGACTTAACATCTATGGTCATCAGTCCCCTAGAACTTAGAACTACTTAAACCTAACTAACCTAAGGACAGCACACAACACCCAGTCATCACGAGGCATAGAAAATCCCTGACCCCGCCGGGAATCGAACCCGGGAACCCGGGCGTGGGAAGCGAGAACGCTACCGCACGACCACGAGCTGCGGACAGTTTAATATAAGTATATAGTATAATATTTTATCAAACTGCCTATTGGCTTCTGTCTCGGGTTCTTCGGCCGACGTTCATCTAATGATTTTTCTGACGTTTCGCCAGCACGAGTGGCTGGCATTGTCAAAGCTTCACCCTCCATTGCCGGTGGTGAACTGGAGGTGAGCTCGCGGCCGCAGACTATATGTACCTGGCGCGCCAACGTCCGAGGGCTTCTCCGCGGTCATTTCCGGTGCGGTTCTCCTCTTGCTACCTGCGACGGTCGTTCGCTGCAGTACGGGAAGCCAGGATCCGTTTACCTTAAGGCTTTCCTCTTTCTTGTTGAAACTGTTCGCGTGTTTTTGGATTTCTACAGCTTCTCTGAACAAGCGCGTGTGATAGTGCTTCTCTACAGCCAGAACTTCCGTGTCGGCGAATTTTATTACGTGGTCGGTCTCATTCAGTGCGTGCTCTGCCACGGCCGATTTCTCCACCTGCCCCAACCTGCAATGTCGCTTATGCTCTTTGATCCTGGTGTTAATGGATCGTCCAGTCATTCCGACATAAACTTTTCCGCATGTGCAAGGTATACGGTATATTCCCGACATTGCAAGTGGGTCTCTTTTCTCCTTTGCCGATCTAAGACACTCTTTGATCTTCCTTGTCGGTTTGAAAATCGTCTTTACGCCGTGTTTGCGCAACATACGGCCGATTCTGTCCGTCACTCTGGGAATGTATGGCAGAAAGGCCGTACCCGACATTTCTTTTTCTGGTTCCTTACTTCGCCGAGTGTTTAGCTCTGTTACACTTCTAATGTAATTTGTGGAGTACCCATTGCTCCTCAGAACAGTTTCCAGGTGTTGCATTTCTCGTTTGAGGTGTTGAGGCTCACATATTCGTCCTGCTCTCGTTACGAGCGTACTAATCATGCCTCTTTTCTGGCTCGGGTGGTGGTTTGACAGTTTGTGCAGGTATCGGTCCGTGTGTGTCGGTTTTCGATACACGCTGTGTCCCAGGTTTTCGCCGTCCCTTGTGACCAGCACATCTAGAAATGGCAGTTTCCTGTCCTTTTCTACCTCCATGGTAAATGTTATGTTGGCATGGAGGCTGTTCAAGTGTCTCAGGAATTCACCGAGCTGTTCTTCACCATGGCTCCACACCACGAAAGTATCATCGACGTACCTGTACCACACCTTAGGTTTGCAAGTCGCCGAGTCCAGTGCCTGTGCTTCGAATTGTTCCATGAAGAAGTTGGCCACCACTGGACTGAGAGGACTACCCATGGCGACGCCTTCCAGCTGTTCGTAGAAATCGCCATTCCACGTGAAATAGCTCGTGGTGAGACATGCATGGAAGAGCTTTTTGATGTCTTGCGGGAACATGGAACCGATGTGCTCCAGAGCGTCGCTGAGTGGCACTTTCGTAAATAACGAAACAACATCAAAACTGACCAGGATGTCATTGAGAAGCTGAAGAAACTGAAACTTGCGCCAAACGACATCCTGGTCAGTTTTGATGTTGTTTCGTTATTTACGAAAGTGCCACTCAGCGACGCTCTGGAGCACATCGGTTCCATGTTCCCGCAAGACATCAAAAAGCTCTTCCATGCATGTCTCACCACGAGCTATTTCACGTGGAATGGCGATTTCTACGAACAGCTGGAAGGCGTCGCCATGGGTAGTCCTCTCAGTCCAGTGGTGGCCAACTTCTTCATGGAACAATTCGAAGCACAGGCACTGGACTCGGCGACTTGCAAACCTAAGGTGTGGTACAGGTACGTCGATGATACTTTCGTGGTGTGGAGCCATGGTGAAGAACAGCTCGGTGAATTCCTGAGACACTTGAACAGCCTCCATGCCAACATAACATTTACCATGGAGGTAGAAAAGGACAGGAAACTGCCATTTCTAGATGTGCTGGTCACAAGGGACGGCGAAAACCTGGGACACAGCGTGTATCGAAAACCGACACACACGGACCGATACCTGCACAAACTGTCAAACCACCACCCGAGCCAGAAAAGAGGCATGATTAGTACGCTCGTAACGAGAGCAGGACGAATATGTGAGCCTCAACACCTCAAACGAGAAATGCAACACCTGGAAACTGTTCTGAGGAGCAATGGGTACTCCACAAATTACATTAGAAGTGTAACAGAGCTAAACACTCGGCGAAGTAAGGAACCAGAAAAAGAAATGTCGGGTACGGCCTTTCTGCCATACATTCCCAGAGTGACGGACAGAATCGGCCGTATGTTGCGCAAACACGGCGTAAAGACGATTTTCAAACCGACAAGGAAGATCAAAGAGTGTCTTAGATCGGCAAAGGAGAAAAGAGACCCACTTGCAATGTCGGGAATATACCGTATACCTTGCACATGCGGAAAAGTTTATGTCGGAATGACTGGACGATCCATTAACACCAGGATCAAAGAGCATAAGCGACATTACAGGTTGGGGCAGGTGGAGAAATCGGCCGTGGCAGAGCACGCACTGAATGAGACCGACCACGTAATAAAATTCGCCGACACGGAAGTTCTGGCTGTAGAGAAGCACTATCACACGCGCTTGTTCAGAGAAGCTGTAGAAATCCAAAAACACGCGAACAGTTTCAACAAGAAAGAGGAAAGCCTTAAGGTAAACGGATCCTGGCTTCCCGTACTGCAGCGAACGACCGTCGCAGGTAGCAAGAGGAGAACCGCACCGGAAATGACCGCGGAGAAGCCCTCGGACGTTGGCGCGCCAGGTACATATAGTCTGCGGCCGCGAGCTCACCTCCAGTTCACCACCGGCAATGGAGGGTGAAGCTTTGACAATGCCAGCCACTCATGCTGGCGAAACGTCAGAAAAATCATTAGATGAACGTCGGCCGAAGAACCCGAGACAGAAGCCAATAGGCAGTTTGTCAACAAGTGGCCACGAAAGCCTTAACAATTTTGTATAATATTTTATGTTATGTAACTATAAGTTCACCTTTTTTGAGGGGTGACTTTGTTTGATTGGCTTTATCTACAGGACAGCTTGCGCTACTTGTATAATGATATTTTGCCCATTTTTCTTTTACGCTTTGCAATTCACATGTTGCAAAGATTCTGCTACGGGGTAGGAACAGTGATAAAGTAAGACTGATCTTGGGGTTTTACTAAAATGTGGGAATGATGAAATAATGTTTATCTTATGTGAAGAAGTATTGCAAATTTGTTTCGCACTGTTTGGAATGGAACTTTTATAAGCCTGTGTCCTTATTGATTGGACATGGTACTTTCCTTTTCGTGGACGAGAGAGGAAATGTGCGTTAATAGAGCTAACGTAGGAATTTTACGCGCACGTTTAGTAAACAGTGTGATTTACGAACTAGAAACTGCCGCTGGAGTGCGTTGTGATCGCGTATACCACGTTGGGGCACACGTACCGTATGCGCAAGTCGCATCATTTCTGAGCGTTGATCAGCACGTTGATGGCTCTGAGCACTATGGGACTCAACTGCTGAGGTCATTAGTCCCCTAGAACTTAGAACTAGTTAAACCTAACTAACCTAAGGACATCACAAACATCCATGCCCTAGGCAGGATTCGAACCTGCGACCGTAGCGGTCTGGCGGTTCCAGACTGCAGCGCCTTTAACCGCACGGCCACTTCGGCCAAGCACGTTGATCTTAGCACGCTCAACGTTTACGTTCGACAGCACGGTCCGTGTGCCGACGGCTTAAGGGACCAAACTGCATAGGTCGTCGGTCCCTAGATTTCGCACACTACTTAAACTAACTTATACTAAGAACAACACACACACCCATGCCCGAGGGATGGATTTCTTCGTCAGAATAGCAACCCTAACCTTCCTTCTTTCCTTAGTCACACCAGGGCAGCTCACGTGGTTAGGAAACGGCCGCGTCTCAATCGCGTCAGGGCGAGGCCCCGCGGGGCGGCGTCGCACCCTTTCTGCGCCCCCCCCCTTCCCCGCCAACTCCCCACCCCACCACCCATTCCTGCCCCGCTGCTCTACCGCGTGTCAGCCTAATTGGCGGCGGTCTCGCTTCCTTTGTTCGCTCCAAGTGCGAAGACGAGTCAGCGGTCCGAGCGGCGGCGGCGGCTGCCGAATTCCTGGCGAGGTCACGGCCTGGCAGGTACCAGGTAGCAGGGACCAGGAGCTGGGCACCGGCTCCGGCCTCTCGCCAACCTGTACGCCAGAGATCGATGACCCCCACGTGTCAGCTCTGTAGCCGCTGCTCCATTACAACAGAACCTCTTGACCCTCGTGTCGTCCGCTCTGATACACAGATAGAGTGGATGTGTTGGATTTCCAATGTTGTTGACTTTAGCTGTGTTAGGTACCTGTTTGAAGAATGAAAACGGACCAGGTTCTAGTAGGACCTGCGCTTTGAGGGTTCCATACAAAATGAGTTACGTCTATGACCAGTTCATTGATCGCGGGAATCGAGAATCTCGGCGATTTCTGTTATCGTCATTGATACTGGCTCCCTAGGTGAAAGTGAAGAAGAATTACAAGTATCCAAGGTTCTCGGGCGTCCAGCCGGATCCGATCGTCGAAGTTCCACGATATTTCGGCGAATAACCTTTCCGCCATCATCAGGTGGTGCTGATGATGGCGGAGCAGTTATTCGCCGAAATATCGTGGAACTTCGACGATCGGATCCGGCTGGACACCCGAGAACATTGGATGCAGCACATTCGCCGGGAAAGCCTCAAATCACAAGAATGACAAGATCTACTGGATGGAGTGACCATTCTAATAAGTAGAAAATATTGGTTGAGAGTAAACCGAATGGTTCAAAAATGGTTCAAATGGCTCTGAGCACTATGGGACTCAACATCTTAGGTCATAAGTCCCCTAGAACTTAGAACTACTTAAACCTAACTAACCTAAGGACATCACACACACCCATGCCCGAGGCAGGATTCGAACCTGCGACCGTAGCAGTCCCGCGGTTCCGGACTGCAGCGCCAGAACCGCTAGACCACCGCGGCCGGCCAAACCGAAGAAAAATTAAAGTAATGATAAGCAGGACAAATGAGAGAAACAAGAGACACATCATAATTGGTTATCACGAAGCTAGCTGGCCGTGAAATAACCCATAATGGGCGGAGCAAGAAGGAAATAAAAAGCAGGCTAGCACAGGCAAAGAGGGAATTAGCGACCAAGAGAAGTCTGCAGGTATCAAACCAAGGCCTTCATTTGAGGAAGAAATCGCTGAGAAAGTACACCTGAGCACAGTGTCGTGTGGTGGTGAGGTACAGAATGTGGGAAGACAGGAATGGAAAAATGTAGAAGCATTTTAGATGTAGTGCTACAGAAGAACGTTGAAAATATGGGGACTGGTAAGGTAAGGAATAAGAAGGTTCTTCGCAGAACCGGCGAGGATAAGTATATATGGTAAACACAAAAAGAAGCGACAGGATGATTGCGTCAAGAGATGAGGGAGTAACTTCCATCCTACTAGAGGGAGCTGTAGAAAGCAGAAACTGCGGAGAAAGACCAACACTGGCATAAATCCTGCAAATAATTGACGTGGATTGCAACTGCTAGTCTGAGATCAAAAGATTGGTTCAGGAGAGGAATTCGTGGTGGACCGCATCTAATGCAGATTAACAGTTAACTTCTAAGACTATAGGATTTGATGTGTGAGTCTGCGCGTGTCAAAATATGTGACGTAAATGCCCGTACCTTTTGACTGCATTGACTTAGAACCTTAAACTTTTTTACTATGAAATGAACACCCTCAGCTGCATACAGGCGTTGACATACGTCAACGGGGACAGATGAAAATGTGTGCCCCGTCCGGGACTCGAACCCGGGATCTCCTGCTTACATTGCAGACGCTCTATCCATCTGAGCCATCGAGGACACAGAGGATAGCGCTTCTGCAGGGATTTATCTCTGGCACGCCTCCCGCGAAACCCACATTCTCAACGTATTGTCCCGCACTACATTCGTATTGCCCCCGCCCATTATACTCATTACTCGCGGCGCGTTGCCGATTCCCGTAAGAGTTCGGGCACTGTCTGTGCATTCGCACAGAAGAAGATGGTGAAGTGGCCGGTGAGCCTTAACTATATATTTACTAAGATGGTATCTGTTCTTTCGGACATGTCCGAAAGAACAGAAACCATCTTAGTAAATACATAGTTAAATTTTTTTTACATCGCCAAGGGATTGTAAAAAGTAGAATGTGACATAAATTTCAGCTTGTTACGCCTATTTTTTCCCCAGAAAAAGGGTTTTAACAGTCAGTCAGTCAGGGGGACGGACAACAAAGTTTTCTTTACCGACTGAAGTACGGAACGCTAAGAACGTAGACACCGTGTAACGTTGTCGGCTGGGAGCAGTCCATAATTGGGTTCCACACTAAATAGGGAACGTCTTTAGTTCCTTACGTACAATGAATTACTTGTTTCGCGAAGTGTTGCGGACTTAGGCAAGGCCCCTCAATGATTGAAAACGTATTTGCAGTGAATGAAATTATTGAGAAACATAGAGACTTTAACATAGAAACGCATCTAGCGTTTATAAGTTTATGAAAAGACCTTCGACAGTGTGAGGAGGAAGGATTTGTGGGGGATTCTGGATAAGAGGGTCTACACCAGGCAGTTAATTACTGTCCTTAAAAATCTTTATAATTGTGCCATACGGTCCTTACCCTTTGCTGTCTTCGAAACTTCATCACCAGCGGAGTAAGGCGCTGCTAGGCCAGTGACGCTCTTGGCAACTGTTTTCACGAACGGAAGCGTGCAGCGGCCAGAGACCGGGTCGCCTCTGTAGTTGCGTGGAATAGTATGAAACTAGCTAGCAGTATGGGCCACCTCTTTCCGTTGTGGTGATAACTATTCTTCGTTGTATCGCCGAAGCGTGAAGTCGCGTATTTACAGGTTGAGACATAAACTGGTCGAAGGTCCAATCCTCGAGGAAAGAAGAATAATATGTTCTCTGCAAAGCATAGCTGTTCAGTGTAGTGTCGTATTTATGTACTTCATTTTATTTATAGGCCTTACATTGGAATTACAGTTCAGAGAGAACATATAAGATCTCTAAGGTTTACCAATGACATTGTGATCGTGTCGGGGATGGTAAAGGAACTGGAAGACAAACTGAAAGGAATGGATAATGTATAGAAGAGGTTACAAGATCGACGTCAACAGAACTAAACTTAGATAATGCAGTACAGTAGTATTAAACCAGGTGAATCTGAGGGAACTAGATTAGGAATTGAAGCATTAAATGTAGCAGAAAAATAACTGGTAACGGTCGCTGTAAAGTGGATATAAAACACAGACTGAAAATCGCAAGTACGATGTTTCCGAAAAGGAGGGCCTTATCAACACTAAATGTAATTTTATATGTTAGAAAATGCTGAAAGTGTCCGCTGAAGTGAAATTTTTTTTTAGACCAATCCTCTGACTTGTTCGATGCGTCCCTCCACAAATCCCTATATTGAGCCAACTTCTTCATCTCAGAGTAACTCTTACAAAAAAATGGTTCAAATGGCTCTGAGCACTATGGGACTTAACATCTTAGGTCATCAGTCCCCTAGAACTTAGAACTACTTAAACCTAAGGACATCACACACATCCATGCCCCAGGCAGGATTCGAACCTGCGACCGTAGCAGTCCCGCGGTTCCGGACTGCAGCGCCTAGAACCGCACGGCCACCGCGGCCGGCTTAACTCTTACACCCAACGTGTTCAGATATTTGCTGGATGTATCCCAGTCTTTCTCTTCCTCTGCAGCTTTTACACTCTACAGCTCCTCTTGTACCATGGAAGTTGTCCGACATGTCTTAAACACATGTCCCATCATCCTGTTTCTTCTTGTCAGTATTTCCCGTACGTTCCTTTCTTCCGCGATTGTATGGGAAACCTCCTTATTCCTTACCTTATCAGTCCACCTAACTTAAAACATTCTACCGTAGCAACACATCTCAAACACTTCGATTTCCTTCTGTTCCGGTTTCCCCACAGTCCATCATTCACTACCACAGATTTCTGTGCACCAAACGTACATTCTTAGAAATTTCTTCCTCGGCGTTACACGGACGGAAAGAGTGGGCAATAAGCAGTTCAGAGCGGAAGAGAATATGAATTTGCACTTATGCTTAATACGATACGATTGTATCAACAGAATTTTGTCTTTTGGAAATGGCGGAATGCCGGAGAGCGTTAAGGCGAGAGTTTTACTATAAATGCAGACCGCCACACCTCATAAAGCTTTTATACAATAAATATATGAGAATAGAATGATTTTACCTGTGGTGTAACAGAGTAATACTGACTATTAGATAGGTAGGTCTAGTAACTAATGAAGACATACTGAATCGAAAAAATTAATATATATCACAACTTAGCTAAAATAGTGGACTGAATGGTAGAAGCATGTTGAAGCATCAAGGAAAGTGTAATCCAGTGATTTATGGAACTGGCGGGGGAAGGGGGGAGAGTAAAATTTTAGGGAGAGATTGCAGTGGTTCAAGTGGAAGCGGGTTGTAGTAGTTATGTTGAGATGAAGTGACCTGCACTGTATAGACTATCGTGCAGTGGTGCATTAAACCAGTCTTCGGACTGATGTGTACAAGACTCGTCTCTAGCTTGCAGCATATATTACAGGTCATTATTATTACGACATTTTTTACATCCATGGGGTGTGCTGTATTTATTGCTAGACGTTGATAACAGCAGCGACAGTAAATGTAAACAATGCGACTCAAGTTCTGTGATCCCGCGGTGGTAACAGAAGCGAGACACTAGTTGTCATTCGATAATCGTTTTGCCAGATGCCGACTTAAGTGGTGTCTCCCCCCCCCCCACCCCCCACCCCCGCCCCACCCTCCTTCCATGTCAAGACAAGCAATATTAAAATTTCGCACAACAGGTAACATGAGAAGCCCTCGTAAATGACCCATGGGTGCCGGTCTTGCATTAATTATTATTAGATGGTAGAGGGTAGGGATTACCTAACTGTGGATAGATGCAGTAAGTCTACATTTTCCCAGTTTAATATCTCTCATAAGCACACGAATGAGAATAAAAGGCTAGGTTGCAAGCTATTTACATATGAAAAAAAAATTCATAAACATGCGAAAGAATCATCTGCATTGTATGTCAAACAATTGTGGGTGCGACACAGGTAGATGGTGAGAGAAAATGAAAGTTATCACCTCTATGGATCTCGGTCACATTTAGCTTCACCGGCGGTGCGGGAACAATTGCATGTGGATGATGTTGTATAAAAGTGATGAAAATGAGAAGTGCAAGAAGCCAACGGTGGACGGTTGATACTCCAACCTTGCGGAAGCGCGCGAACACGATTCACTAAGATAAAGTCCATTCGTGAATCAGAAAAAATAACTAATGCAATAGTTGGCGTGGAACGGAATAAATCAAACGTCTCCGCAAAATTTTTTGATTATCAATAACACCTACTCGGAACTACATCCTATAAAGCGAAGCTGCGCTTACCAAACAAAAAGTCGCCGTCAGAGTGTGAAGATAGCGTCTCTGCATGTATCTGCCGAGATCTGAGACCAAAGAGCATGTTCCGTCGGAGTTCAGAGAGTGTACTCCCTTGAAAGACTGAAGCGAGAGGTCCCAAAAACTTCGTTTTCTTCTCTCCTTAGCGTCCCTGTGGAGTAAACCGCACCTATAAAAATATCAACGAGTCAGTACACGCAACATGTGGTCACGCCATGAGACGAGAGGAGATTGACTCTTTGAAATCCCTTCCTAGGAGAAGTTTGGAAGTAACCTGATGGACTACCCCACGCAAGTAGTGAAAGCTAGTTTTGCACCGACCGGTGTTGCGTCAGTCTGTCCGGCATGTTCCATTATTCAGTAAAATTGAAGCGCAGCCAACAATTCTCCACTTCAGAACCAGAGGTACGGTGCCCGGACGTGGCACTCGCCTGCACAGCGCTGCATTATCGCTGTATTCCTTTATTCACAAAAGCTTCAAATGTAGCTGGCAACTCGCCCCACAAGCAAAAAATAGTGTCCCTTACGGAGGAAACTGCCAGACGAGGTGGCAAGGCATTGCCTTATTATTGCTTGAGAGACGACTGTCTTTTTCTTACTCCAGGCAGTAGGAAGCGTACAGCCGCAGGAGGCTTACGTTGAAGAGAGAACAAAGGATGAAGTGCCGGCACTGGTGTGCTTGTGCTCCAGGGCATGATAGGGGGAACTGTATTCAAATTTGTCGGCCTCGGTGGCCGAGCGGTTCTAGGCGCTTCAGTCCGGAACCGCACGACTGCTACGGTCGCAGGTTCGAATCCTGCCTCGGGCATGGATGTGTGTGATGTCCTTAGGTTAGTTAGGATTAAGTAGTTCTAAGTTCTAGGGGACTGATGACCTCAGATGTTAAGTCAAATACTGCTCAGAGCCATTTGAAACATTTTGTATTCCATTTTCCCTCATTGACGTACAAATAGTTTACTAGGTGGAATTTCAAAAAAGGCCTGGCTACTCCAGTGGTTAGACTGGCCTGTCTGCCTGGGTCCAGCCAAGGTCAAGGGCAGCTGTTCTTCCCAGAAGAATTTACTTACAAGGCGGAAGCTTATTGCTTTAGCAACAATTAAAAATTGCTTGTACATTGCCTCACGGGACAGTCAATCGAAATTATACGTGCAATTTTAGCTATGAAAGGTATTAGCTACTTGCCTTCTGCAATTATTTCTGTTACTTTTGAGTTCCATATTCCTTCTTTTATATGAAGATTGCGGAAATTAGTTTACACATGGAAACAAGTCAGCCAGACAACTGGCGGACGCATTTCAGTTTGCGTGAGAACACTGTTTTAGTGTCATGTGGGACACTAAAAAAAAAATGTAGGCAGCGTCCCCCTCATGTCCAGAATCGTCCATTCTTCAATTTCGGTCTTGGAATTAAAGCAGCCAGACGCGTAGAAACTGAGTGTGCTTTTAATTTCGTGTGCTCATAAACCGTAATACGAATTAATGCCAAATTTTTGCCTTGCTGTACACCGATTCCTGTTGCCAGCCTTTTATCATCTCCGTTACGTGTACACATCTGTAATCAGTTTTGTCCGCAGCGGCAGCATATTCTTTGGCTAAGTAGTCAATAACTTCATTACAAGAAATTCAGCTATGTTATTTCATCAAACAGATACAGAATTAGCCTCCTTCCCACTTCGATATAAGCACATCCGTAATACCGAATGCAATAATATTTTCGGCCTTGCTGACATTAAACTTCAGCAGAGTTGTTCCAGTGGAAAATGAGCCACTGAGTATAATGTGCGGGAGTGTTACCTGTGAGCAGAGATGTGCATTCCGCGTCAACCCGGCGCCGACTTATAGCTCCCCCGTTTAAAGTAACACCAGGTGAGCCGCAGAGCTTATCGTCTGTACCCGACGGACGAATCAACACCAATGATGTCAGAGTCATTCACACGAGAAACATACAGGAGTGATGCGGCAAACCAAAGCGAATTCCTGTCCTATGCCAACGTTTTCATCTCAGAGTAGCAACTATAAACCACGTCCCCAATTATTTCCTGAACGTATTCAAATTTCTTCCTCCGCAGTTTTTGTCCTCTAGAGCACCCTATAGTGCCATCGAAGTATGTGTTAACAGATGTCCTATCATCTTGTCCCTCTTTTTTGTCAGTGCTTTCCTTATATTCCTTTCCTCGCCGATTCTGCGGAACCTCCTCATTCCTTACCTTATCAGTCCACCCAATTTTCAACATTCTTCTGTAGCACCATATCTCAGATGCTTCTATTCTCTCCTGTTCCGGTCTTCTCACATTCCGTGTCTCACTGACATAGACTGCTGCGTTCCAAACATACATAAATTTCTACCTCAAATTAAGAACTGTGTTTGATGTTAGTAGACTTCTCTTGATCAGGAACGCCCTTTTCGCCAGTGCTAGTCTGCTTTTTATGTCCTCCTTACTCTGTCCTTCATGGGTTATTTTGCAGCCTAGGTAGCAGAATTCTTTAACTACATCTACTTCGTGATCACCAGTCCTGATGCTAGGTTTGTGGCTGTTCTCATTTCTCTTACTCCTAATTACTTTCGTATTTCTTCGATTTACTCACAATCCATATTCTGAGCTCATTAGACTGTTCATTCCATTCAACAGATCCTATAATTCTTTTACACTTTCACTTGGAATAGCAATGTCATCAGCAGATCTTGAGATTGACGTCCTTTCACCTTGATTTTAATCTTAGTACACCCTTACAGAACATTATTTTTTCCTGATTCATGGGTCACCAATCACCGAAACAGAGGTTACCTTATTCACACGAAGTCTGAAATTTAGCGGTGAATTTAATTTATTGTTACCATAAAAAACAATATTTATGGTTTTGAGAATTCGGAAATAAATTCTAAATTTCTTTGCGAATAACAATTAAATGTATCACAACACTTTTTATGAAGTTGGTTCATTATACTAAAAGTAATGCTCTATACATACATGGTGTCTGTTCTTTCCCAAGGAATGGACACCATTTTGATCCAGCAGCCAGCAGGAATTAAGACACAAGGGAATTACAAACATTGGGTGCGAGCGGGCACTGATTTAGATCAATGGGAAAAGTAGAAAGTTCGGGCTAGAGCGGTATTTGAACTCAGGTCTCCTGCTTAGTGGGCAGATGCGCTGATCACTGCACCATCAGGACACAGTGGTTATCGCGACTGCGTGGACTACCATAGCACGCCTCCCATCAGACCCAACTTTATCCACACACTTCTGATGTAGTGCCCCATGCTTATAGTAGTAGGCAAAGTTCGTGTCATCCCAGATAGTGGGTTACGTACATCAGGGGCAAGTATTATTTCAGGAGCAAACCTATTGTTCTCTTTTGATTGACAGGCCCTTAACCGATTGGTTTGCTAAGAGGATTGTGACCCCCTGGGGATAATGCATCCTTTTGATTGACAGGTCCTTACCCTATTGTTCCTCCACCTATCCTCCCCCCTCCTCCCTCCTCCACCCTCATCCCACTGCAAACTTCCCTCCCTGATACAAGCACACTTTTGTTATCAATTTGGTTGACTAATTAATTAATTTGATCAATTAATTAGTCAATCAAGCTGACATCAAAAGTGTTCTTGTATTGGTGAGGCGAGTTCCCAGAGGGATGGGGGGAATGAGGGTGAAGGAGGACGGGGAGGGGGGTTGGTGGGGGAGCAATAGGTTACGGACTTTTCAATGAAAAGAGAACAGTAGGTTTGCTTCTTTGCTTCTGAATGTAGGCAACTCGCAATGTGTCATGACAAACTTTGCCCTACTATTCATCAGTACTAAAGAGATCATTAGCCGTCTCGACATTAGTAATGTGTGAATACTTTGAGATTTTGGGTCTGACAGGGTAGTCTGTACAGTTACGATAATCACTGTGTCCAGATGGCTCAGTGGACAGCCGGCACAGCAACTTTGGTCAGAGGGTTAGCTACCCTCTGTAATAAAAAACTGAGTGAACGGATCAACGAAGAGCCTGAATGGGTGTCATCGGACGTCCGCCCCGAACAAATTCAACGAACATTATAAAACAAAATGAGATCCACACAAAAAAGTGGTCTGTGCACCTGCCTCGTAAGAGGGATACCTAGGTTCGAACCCCTTTCTGGCACAAATTTGCAACTTTCCCCATTGATTTTAATCAATGCCCACTCGTAGCCAATGTCATTAATTCTTTTGTGCCTTCATACTGTATACGTTTACAAATTTCAGCTAAGCAAAATGCAATATAACCAAATTACAACTAATTTTATAGATCTTAAAATGACATGACGTCGTTAACTGGCAAATAGGGCAACAATAAAAAAGAAATTAATCTATGTTGAGGTTTATAATAAAAGTGTGGAGTGACCTTCGCTTCTTTTAACAATTTTATAATGCCTGCTACGACTCAATTTCGTGCGTCAGCCTCTTCATCTCAGAGAAACATTTACACCCAACGTCATTATTTTTATTTGTTGCATATATTCGAATTTTCCTTATGTCGCAACGCGGGTCCTATCAACCGGTCCCTTTTCTAGTCAAGTTCCCTTTCCTCACCAATTCTTCGGATAAATTCTCAATTATACCTTATTAGTCTACCTAATTTTCAGCATTATTGTGCAACACCACATCTCAAAGGCTTCGATTCTCTTGTCTGGCGGTTTTTCCATTTTCCCATAGTCCGTGATTCACTTCCATTCAGTGCTTGGCTCCAGTCGTACATTACCTGAATTTTTTTTTGCTCTAATAAAGGTTTGTGTTTGATACTAATTGAGCTCTTCTTTGATTTATAGCAATGTAAAAACTTAAAATGTCCTATGAATGTGCACACGGTGTATACAACTATATTAACCCCATATGAAGGAAGATCTGTGGTCTCCTGTGTCGTTTTACAGAGTAACAATGAAAGGATGATTTATTCTCTTGTTATACCAGTTATCTTTATTTTTGTGAAAATAACTGCGCAACTATGAAAAAGCCTGTAATATGCAAATGCGAAAACATACAATACAAAAAAAAATGGTTCAAATGGCTCTGAGCACTATGGGACTCAACTGCTGAGGTCATTAGTCCCCTAGAACTTAGAACTAGTTAAACCTAACTAACCTAAGGACATCACAAACATCCATGCCCGAGGCAGGATTCGAACCTGCGACCGTAGCGGTCTTGCGGTTCCAGACTGCAGCGCCTTTAACCGCACGGCCACTTCGGCCGGCCATACAATACAAAACAGAGATTAATAATTATGACATTTGATTTGTGGGGCGCTCAACTGCTCGATCATCAGCGCCCGATAGAGAGTAATGCAACAACCCTCATCTGCCAAAGTACTACGATGTGGTGTCCATCGGTGCTGGAACAGCTCAGAATAGGGTAGTTATGTCACTATTCGATTGCATTCAGTCGACCCATACTTTCACTTCAGCCGACTTTCATTCTGCAATACATCACTGTTAACAGTTTTAAACATGGTTGTTTCAGCGACTGTATACTAGTTTCAACATAGGAATTACATAGCCAACCGGTTGCAAATAACTGTGTGGTACATTGACCTAGGTTTCGACGCTTCTAAGAATGTCTTCATCACAATGAAATTTTGAGAAGCCCTGTACAATAATGCATAGAAAATTGAGAATGACAAAAGGCATTAACCAAGATAACAATTGCCATGACGTACAAAGGTTACTTACGTAGCCGGCCGGAGTGCCCGTGCGGTTCTAAGCGCTACAGTCTGGAGCCGAGCGACCGCTACGGTCGCAGGTTCGAATCCTGCCTCGGGCATGGGTGTGTGTGATGTCCTTAGGTTAGTTAGATTTCATTAGTTCTAAGTTCTAGGCGACTGATGACCTGAGAAGTTAAGTCCCATAGTGCTCCGAGCCATTTGAACCATCGTTACTTAAGTAAAATGACTATTCGAGAAAGCAATGGTGAGAATGAAAAGCAGCTATCCTCAACTCAAAAAATAAAATAAAACATGGTCCATCCTTTGGCACGTTTGCCTAGTTATGAACAACAACAGACTGATCGCCTCGGTGGCTTATATTGCTGCCACGTAAACAATGCAAGTAGCGCCGCCTATCGGGCGCGTACAGTGGCGTATGCCCGTATGCAACATTATAACAGAAATAACTGAAAAAAGGCAGTTAATTTTAAAAACTGAAATACAAAGGAAGAGAGCTTAACGTATTTCTGAAAATATGGTATAGTGAATCATATTAAGTGCATCTAAAACCCATCTATTTGGCTTTACAGAAATTTCATTTACGTAGAGGACAGAACAATATAAAAAATTACATCTGTACAATCCAGAAAATATCTGCATGAAGATAACTTGTAGATATGTACAACTAAAGTACATATCTATGAGATTCGAAGAAAATGATGTTTCGGAACCAGAGGCTGGAAAATATAGTACAATATATCTGTTTTCCGGATTATGATGCAGCGCTGAAGGGAAAGGAAGAACTGTATATTTCTCTTTAGCGCTCAACGTCAAGATGTTTCAAAAGTTATCGCAACAAAATAGAAAAAAACGACTTACCTCAGTGAAGCATTTTTATTTTTCATTATAGTCTCCCTGTACGTTAATGCACTTGGTCTAGTGATGTTCCCTTCCCTTGATCCCAGCTCGAAAATTAAATTCCTCCTGGCCTGCAAAATACCTGTCAGCTTCGACATTAGTTCTTCTCCGTCCACCGAAGAAAATTTTGAGCTTGAGGAATAGATGGAAATCTGATTGTATCTAATCAGGCAAAAAAGGCGGGTGTGGCAGCAATTCGTATCTTGGGTTTATTAATTTTTGTCATGGCAACGACACTTTTGTGCTGGAGCGCACTGTCTTTATGAAAGATGAGTGTCTTTCTTGCCAAATCAGACGTTTTTTCAAGTATCTTTTGCTCAGTTGGTTCAGGAGGCTAGAGAAATAGTGTCTCGCAATTGTTTGACCTATGGGAGGATGATCTATCGGCAGAATGTCTTTCACATCCCACAAAACTGACACTATGGCCTATCCAGCCGACTGTATTGGCTTTACTTACTTTGGTGGTGTTGAATTAACATGTTTTAACTGCCTTGACTGGTGTGTTATCTCTGGGCTATAGCAGTGAACCCATGTTTCATCCGTGGTCACAAACTGACGCAAAAATCGTTGGTTGCTTTGAAAACGAGTCAAACATTGTTCGTACATTTCCATGCTTATGCGTTTCTGATCATGCCTTGATTCGCGGCAGTCATTTATCAGTTAAATAGCGATGCCCGTTATAAAATAAATAAAAATAAAATGGAATAAAATATTAATGATTAATTATTCTGTATGTATGATGATTGGTTGTAATTGGTATTTGCTTATCTGGAACGTGGACGATTAATTATTCGGTATCAGACGCTTGACAATGGCTATTTGGAAAAGGCAATGTAACTCGTAGTTGACCGTGAAAGAAAACTGAAATAATCGGACTTCGTAATTAAATCGTTTCCAAAGACTGCTGCGGTAGGTACGGACTCATGATCTAATCTCAATATTACAATGATTTGCCAGCCATGCCAATACGTCGTACAGAGGTGATTGTCTACTAAACATAAAAAAGTTACACAGTTAGTTAAATCAGATATATTCCATGAAATAGCCTACAGTTCATAATCCTACTTACTTTTATAAATATAAATTCATTACAGAATCGAGTGCCTAGTGTGGTTGCAACTCGCAGTATTCTTCTATAACATGAAAATATGGCGGTGTGCCAGACAATAAAATAATATACGTGCTTCTCGCACCACTTCTACCTGAGCTCTCTCTTCTCTTAATCAAACATAAGAGTAACGTAATTATTCTTTTGTCTTTATCAGCGACACAGCGCTGCAGTTGTGTGCCATAGGCTTTATTTATTAGTCACTGATTATTTATTTAATTAATATTTCGCGTTTCCGCGGAGACTCACGCTCGGCATGCAAATGTGCCTTTATATTGCCCCCTGAATTGCGAGGCGAAAGGACACACCTGGAGGCGAGCAATTCACCTAAAGGCACAAGTAAATCTAAGTTATCTACAACTATTCACATGACTTACATTACACACATTATACACATTATATACAAAATTTGAATGACGCGGGTGCGCCGTAAAAGTTCTTATGTTGGCAGATAGAGTGCGCGCATGCGCAGAAGCGTCTGTGTGACTCCGGCAGTGCCGTTGTATCATACAGTTAGATCACGCGGCACAGTAATGCAGTTCATATTGTTCGTGTGCGCGCGTATCTTAGTCGTTGAACAAAGAAAATATTCAACCAAGATTACATATGAAGACTACATTCTATAACAGGTAACTTAGTTTTAAATTTACAATATTTGTTATATCACAATACAACTCAGATTGTTGAATGTTCTTAGTTACATAGTATTGTTTTGAAATACTTCAAAGAAAAATGTCCGTATGTTTCAGGTGCGTCGACCTATTCACATCGTGTCGTTATTACAGTTCATATTCATCTGCTGCACAATAATTTTTTTTCACAGGTTGTATCATCGTTGTATAACAACGTGATTAAAACATAAGCGTGTCCATTTCCATTTCCATTATAGTCGTTGTGATGCAGTTCGTTGTGACAAAAAGGCATTGTTTATTACAGATCTGACGTGACCCGTTAGTAATTGGTACACGTGCAGTTCGTTTTTTACATTCCGTGGAAGCTTGGTTGCAGAACCTCGGACGGCACATAGCTGGCGTGGATCCTTGGACAGTCCAGGTAAGAGTGTCCGTCACATTTCGAGAACATTTCATTCCCTGAAGTTCCAACCAAAATTCTTCCACCCGTCGTGTTGTTTTCTGGACAGGCAGTTTGTGTCCGTTTAATCCAGTTAACATCTTGAAGTTAGGTACTGTAGTATTGTCACTAGACGATGCACGAATTATGCACTTCACATTTTCAGTTTTTTGCTGAATATAGCTCACCTAAATGTTCGTAGTTATTAATCAAAGAAATGGTTCATCGCGTTTACATAGGTACGATGCATAATGAATGTCATTAACAGTTTCTTTCACATAGGTTTCTGCGTAGTTGCAGAGTTAGTAATGTTCATTAATGTCCGTGAACAATGGTTCACTATGCAATGTCCTTTTGGCACTCGTTTTGTTCAAATTTCTTTTACATAGTAACAGTTACATTATACATCATTGAAAGAGAAGAAAAAAAAAATAAGTAATCATACATACACACGTCACATATTTTCTTAGCATAAATATAATACAGTTGCACATAAACATGTTTACATCATTATTACATAGCTATGGGTTATTACACTGTGTCACATTTGATTACATGAATTGCAGATAATTACGTCCTCTTTAAGGGTTTTGCTGGGATTTTATCGATGTTTATTTTGTGATGTCATCTGAAATTAAGATAGGTTAGACACAACATTCATTACATCAGTAGGCAAGACCAGGCATTTTCACTACTCAATAAATATTCAAAATAGTAAGAGAGAATATGTTTGATTCCTCGCGTTTTGTGCGTGTGTGTATAGTGTCTGTGTGGCCTTGACTACTGATAGATGCTTTTCGTGTTGAGAGATGTGCGTCTAATCTATTTCTCAAAGTAAAAGTTCGCTTCACAGATGACGTCTGTCGGTTCGTCAGGTGTCACACCAAGTCAGTGATACCCACAGTCACAAATGTTCCGTGAAAAAATTAATATATCATTCACTGCTACGTAAACATAAATTTTATTTTAATATTCCGTCTTCCAGGTGGTGGCGCGCGCTGAAAGAAGAGTTCTTCTGCCTTCAACTGCGTCACTGTAACCGCTGAAATGAAAATTTCTATACTACTTACTATCTGTGTTGTAGCAACAGAGTTTTTTGGAGTTGCTTAGCAATGTTTTGATGGATGTGACTTTGACATTATTCCGCATGAAATGCTCTAAGAGCTCGGTGTGCGTATAGCCCAATAATTTTGTTAGTTCTACGATGTTGTAACAAATACGCACCAGGATGCGGTATGTTAACAATTATATAAGGTCCTTCATATAGCAGACGCCACTTAGCGTTGCGTCGTTTGAGTGCTACAGATTTATGATGAGTACGAAGTAGTACAAGCATTCCTACCTCGAATTTTTGTTTTCTTTCTATTATGTTTCTGTGATGTTTGTTTCGTATCTGTGCGTGATGTGTCAGCGTAGTCAAAACTTCTTTTATTTTCTGTTCAGGTGTGATTTCCTTGTCTGACAACTTAGGTAATGGTTCTATCCACTGATCGTTCTGTTTGCAATTGAACATGATCTCGTTAGGTGTGTAATTTGTATCGTAAATATTTAAGTTATTGTGTACGTCTTCGAAAAGACTTAGGTAGGACACCCAATTAGTATGTTTTGATGAAATATAGGTCCTCATGAATCGGTTTAATTCTCGGAAAAGTCTCTCAGTCGCGTTACATTGTGGACTAAACTTTGAAATAGATATACTTTTAATGTTATTGTCCTTCAAGAAATTTCTCCATTTGTACCCAGAGTAGTATGCTGCATTATCTGACAGAATTGCTTTAGGTTTTCCCACGTGCGTCAGGTAATCACTTGAGAATCTTCGTATTATAGCACTTGCAGTGGCGGATTTTAAAGCATAAAGTTTTACATGTTTAGAAAATATATCGTAAAAAGCCAAGATATATTTGACGCCTCCAGAGCTTGCTGGATGCGGTCCACTGATGTCAGTACACAGAATTTCCAGGGGTTTACTGGGTAAAATAGAATGTAAATCTGTCTTTGTGGATAAATTCTGAGGTTTTGATTTTTGACATATGACACATGTTTTCAGTTCCCTGTAAATTTTCCTTCTCATATTGCTAAAATAACAGTATGTGCTGAGCTTTGCTAAACACTTCTTCGTCCCATAATGACCCCAAACTAAGTGTGTGTGCCAAATTAGATTACGTTCAGACTCTTTGGGAATGCATACACACCAGTTAGTAGCATTTGAATGTCGGCGATAAAATAACACATCATTGTGTAACTTGTAATACTTAGTCAAAGGATGATTGTGTTTTTCTACCAGTAATGTTATTATCTTATACCAGTGAGGATCAGATTTTTGTAATTTAGCCATGTTTCTGCACATATCAATATAATATTGGTGATACTGCTTGTCTTGCATTAAGAGCATCCTGTAGTCATTTATATTTTCTAAGTCACTGTTGGTTTCATTCATACCTTGTGGAAGTCTAGACAAAGCGTCGGCAATGGTGTTGTCCTTACCTTTTATGTACTTAATTTCAAAAGAGTAGTTCTGAAGTGTAACTGCCCATCGTGATAGTCTAGGATGTACAAGTTTACAAGTTAACAAAAATGTCAGGGCCTGGTGGTCGGTGTAAATTACTGTATGTTTTCCAAATAAATAATAATTGAATTTCTTGAATGCCCATACTATGGAAAGTGTTTCTAACTCAGTAGTGGAGTATGTACGCTCACATTCAGATAGAGTACGACTCGCAAACCCAATAATTCTTATCTGTTCCTTATCTTTATTCTTTACAACTTGAAATAAGCAACATCCCAAACCAGTACGTGAAGCGTCACAAGTCATACAAATATCTAAATTGAAATCTGGATGGCTCAATATGTTTGCATTCACTAAAGCATGTTTAATTGTATTAAAGTCATTCTGGCACTGTTCCGACCAGATCCAAACTTGATTCTTTCTGAGTAGATTTAGCAGATGTTTACTGTTCAAAGGTGGTTGTGGCAAAAAACGTCTGAAAAATGAACATAGCCCAAGGAATGATTTTAACTGCTTTTTAGTTCGAGGACTAGGAAAGTTTCTGATAGCATCTAATTTACTGGGATCAGGACGTATGCCCTGTGAATTAATGATATGTCCTAAATATTTTATCTCACTGCAACCAAACTTTGATTTTCTAAGATTGGCTGTGACTCCAGCTTGTGCAAATTTTTCTAAAATTCTTCGAAGTGTGTCAACGTGTTCATTCCAATACTGTGTAGCTATCAGTATATCATCAACATAGTGTGTGACTGTCTCAACTAAATCATCGCCAAGCACGGTATCCAGGGCTGTAATGAATACCCCAGAACTGACATTCAGTCCGAAAGGTAGAACACAAAACTGATAGGTTCGCCCCCCGAACATAAATGCAGTATATTTCCGAGAATCAGGAGTGATACTCACCTGCCAAAATGAATTAGCGAGATCTATTGTGGAAAAATACTTTGCATCTAGAAATTTCTGTAATTGCTCTTCTAAATTTTCGGGTTTTGTGTGAACTGGTAAAATTATTTCATTAATTGCTCGTGCGTCTAACACTAACCTAATGCTTCCATTTGATTTTTTGACAACAAGTAGAGGACTACAATAAGGTGAGGTGGATGGTTCAATGACCTTCCAGTCTAACATTTGTTTTAATTCTTGCCACACAGCAGGTCGTTGAGATAACGGTACGTTATATGTCTTGTGGTAGAAGATCTTGTGAGGCTTAACTTCAATCTTGTACGCATACGTGTTGATAACACCTATTCGTTTGGCAAAAACTTGTAAATATTTGGATAACACTTCCTGTAGTTTTATACGTTCATGTGCACTGAGAGCTGTAGGCTTCATTTATCTTATGATCAAGCAATGTTTTCAAGTCCATTAGCTCTGTGTCAAATGAGTGTGTGTGTGTGTCTTGAATGTCATTGTCAAGTACTAACTGAACCTTGTACCCTGTACAGTGTTTGTCATGCTTTAGAGTTCTCCTGTCCAAATCAATAATAATTACACTGCCTCAATCATTTAAAATACATTTACCTTTGGAGAAGTCTATAATGCAGTCCTTCTCGCTCATAATATCTATTCCTAATATGCAATTTGTCACAAGGTTTTGTACAACCAGGAATGGCCATTGTACGGTTCCATTACCTATTTTAATGTTTACAAAAACTTGCTTCGTAACCCTACATGACTTATTACCTAGTGCAGTAGTTATTTTACAGTTTTGGGCAGGAAACTCAGGCACAGGTTCCAATTCACACATCTTTTTATAGAAATTAAAAGACAAAACGCTCACAGCTGCACCTGTATCTAGAATAATAGTAGTTGGAATCCCACCTACTACACCAGTGGTAGATGCTAAAACAATTTCATTTGTGTTTGAACGACATTGTGTACTGTCTTGTAAAAGCTCATCTGATATATTGTTATTGTGGTTGTATCTTATAAATAAAACAGGTAATTTTTGTTTAGAATTATTCGGCATATCATTATTCTGATGTTCAACTGTGGTGCCAAATAACTGATTAACATTGAAGTCGCCCCCCAAGAATTCCTCAGCCACGACCTGGGGCATAGAAGTGACTGTTTCTAGTTTGTTGGATTAGCATTTGTACTAGGTACTGACACAGATTGAGGTTGTGTGTCAGGTGTCATTTCTATTATATTCACATTCGGATATTGCCTATTGTGATCTCCAAACTTTTGCGGTTGTTGTTGCTGTTGCGCATTATAACTTACCTGTCGGTCATAAGGTATGCTCCAATTTTGTCCTGGTGGCTGCTGTGGTAAAGCAGTGTTTGAATGAAAGTACTGATCGTTACGAGTCCAGCCTTGACGCTGTCTTGGCTCGTAGTTATTATTATTATTTCTGTTTCTGTTTGTGTTTTTGTTGTTGCCTATGTATCCGTTGTTACCGTTGTAGTTATTACCGCGGTGCCTTTTGTATGGATTGCCGCATGAAGTGTTATTACTGTTGTAACTATTGTTTGTATTGGAATACGCGTGTTGATTTTGATTTCCGTATTGAGACGGCATGTGAGTTTGCTGTTTTTGTTGTACCGAGTATCCAACTGTGGGCGCGCCAGAATTGAGTTGGCAAGCCTGCATGTTTTGCATTCCACTAGTGTAAACATTGTGGCTGCTGTTTTGCCGCGCGAAGCGCTGATCTTCAAGTAACATGTCAACCGAATCTAAAGCTGTTAAAAAATAATCTGAATCGTCATCCGGGATATGTAGGAGTTTTTCTTTAATGTTGAAAGGCAATTTGGCCTTCAACGCACGGAGTATATCGCGTGTTGCGACTGGTTCGTCTAAAAAGTGTTCCATGTTCAAGTATTTTTCAAAATATCGGCGTAAGTTGCCATTTTTACTGTTAAAAGTTTCAGGTTCTAGAATTTGTCTTCTGAGTCGCTCCTGGACGGATTGCGACCAGAATTTGTTCAGAAAAGCACGCTCAAACTCACTGTACGTGGTACATACGTCAGCTTGACTGTATGCCCAGACAGCTGCATCGCCTTGGATGTAACCGACAATATATGAAATCTTTTTCCGGTCACTCCAAGTGCGTGGAAATGCGTTACTAAAAGATTTAAGAAAAATCACCGGATGAATGGTTCGTTTTTCTGGGATAAAAATCTGAAATTGCCTGTGTTTCATTAAGCTTTCTTCTTCCTTCGCATTGTGATATGGATTTGTTCCACTGTAATTACTGCAATGTTCAGCTGGCGAGTAATTACAATAATGTTGCTGTGGTTTACCATGATAATAGCTTGTATTTGTGTTTGTACATCGTGGTATGTGTTGTAGTCGTGGTGTGTTTTGTTCTTGTGTGTTTGTCGTGTGCGGTATGTGTGTGTCATACTCGAATGTATATTGGTTCCTGAACTGTACATTTTGACTGATATTTTCGTTACATTCAGACTGTGGTCGATCGGTGAATTGTGTCATTGGTCCAGTGACGGATTGTACTGCGTCACTGATCAGCTGTTTGTTATTAGTAATGTATTGCGCTACGGAGTCGTGCACAATTGTTGGTAAATTTTCACGTAGGCATCTATCAAAATGTTTGTCTTTGTTCACTACCCAATCATGAAATTCTTTATTAATGTTTTGAAAATGAGCTGTAGCATCAGATTGTAAGATGTCAGTCAGGTGTTGTTCAACATTGTCAAATTTATTCTGTACGTCAGTAATTCGTTTTTCAAGGTTGTCGTGTACTGAAGGATATGTTTGAATTTGTTCAGTAAGAACTTCACACGTGACATTAAGATTTTTTACTTGTGTCTGTAAAAGTGCTACGTCAGTTGTAGTCTTTTCTTGTGTCGTATTAAGCTGGGAAAATTTAGTACTGAGTTCAGTCATCTGTTTGGTCAGTGTGGCGTCTATAAGTTCCACACGTTTACATAAAGTGTCATTACTCGTCTTGAGTGCTATGAGGTCAGATTTAATTTCGTCATTTTGTGTCTGTAAGGTTGCCATGTTTTCGGCGTTCTGTTTCATTATCATTTGTAACATGTCGGCAATGTTTACCGTTTGCAACGTCTGTGCCCCCGCCGCGTCATTAGACGTGACGTCATGCATTAACATGGGCTCTGACTGAGACTTTGAAATTTTTGTGGTGGACGGCCTATTGTCAAAATTTCCGTCAACACTTGCGTCAATGTTTGATAAATCGTCACTACCGGTTGCTGTCGTAAAGTCATTTTCTAACATTTGTCTCTCGTCCGAGTCGGATTGTGTCTGAATAGTACGTCTTTGCTGTTCCACTTTTGCGTATTGATTTCTAGTCATTACATGCCACACGTGATTTATGTTTCAAGAAAATATTTGACACTGATTTTAAAATGAAATGCAGTTGAGCATGAATCGCTCGTAGCAACAATGGCTGTCCCGTTAATTTAAAAATATAAACTGAATTTGAGATTATTGGTAATGGCTGCTGGCCATGTTACATCATATCGTACAGAAGTCGGCCATATTGTACACTCGTGTATTGGTATTGTTGGATACGTTATTGTTTAGGAAAAAGTGCTAAGAATGAAATTTGTTACTGAAAACTGTTATGCGCGAAAGAAACACTACAGAATTTACTGAAAAGCTAATACACTGAATTATACGTCTGGTCAAGCCTGCTAATGCAAAGATGCTGCGTCTTACCTTATTTTGCTGGAAGCTTCATTGCGTCTTCCGGCAAAACTTTAGAATTGGAAAATATCTTCAGATTTTCATTATCTCTCATACATTCACGTCCAGGTCCAGAAAGTTGATTTTTGACATGAAACAAAAAGAACAATGTAACAAATGACAAAATAACAAGTCCGACACGCAGTCGCCAATATAAAATAAATAAAAATAAAATGGAATAAAATATTAATGATTAATTATTCTGTATGTATGATGATTGGTTGTAATTGGTATTTGCTTATCTGGAACGTGGACGATTAATTATTCGGTATCAGACGCTTGACAATGGCTATTTGGAAAAGGCAATGTAACTCGTAGTTGACCGTGAAAGAAAACTGAAATAATCGGACTTCGTAATTAAATCGTTTCCAAAGACTGCTGCGGTAGGTACGGACTCATGATCTAATCTCAATATTACAATGATTTGCCAACCATGCCAATACGTCGTACAGAGGTGATTGTCTACTAAACATAAAAAAGTTACACAGTTAGTTAAATCAGATATATTCCATGAAATAGCCTACAGTTCATAATCCTACTTACTTTTATAAATATAAATTCATTACAGAATCGAGTGCCTAGTGTGGTTGCAACTCGCAGTATTCTTCTATAACATGAAAATATGGCGGTGTGCCAGACAATAAAATAAAATACGTGCTTCTCGCACCACTTCTACCTGAGCTCTCTCTTCTCTTAATCAAACATAAGAGTAACGTAATTATTCTTTTGTCTTTATCAGCGACACAGCGCTGCAGTTGTGTGCCATAGGCTTTATTTATTAGTCACTGATTATTTATTTAATTAATATTTCGCGTTTCCGCGGAGACTCACGCTCGGCATGCAAATGTGCCTTTATACCGTTCAGATGACAACCCTTCAGCTTCAGTAATTTCTCGCACATTCACTCGGCTATCCTCCATGACTATTTTATGCAGTTTTGCTATAAATTTTGGAGTATTGGCACAACCTGTCTGACTACTAAGTGGATCTTCTTCTTAGGTATCCCGACCAAATTTTCTTCTTTCCACTTGGCAACAGTTGAAAATGAAGGAACAGAGTCCCCCTGTGTGTTTCTTTCGCTTTCATGCTTTTCATCACAAAGTTATCAGTGATTATTCGAATCTTTATATTTTTATCTTCACAATTCACTACACGGTAATAACAATAGAGAGTTATCCTTACCACAGATGTCTACAGCATACTGACGCATCACGGGTTTACTATGTAAGGTTTCACTTTCACTGTTCTGGAACAAAGACAAACGAGCGCGCTGCACCCGTAGTGAATAAGATCTTTGACTGTGTTTATCTGTGGTTCGCTAGCTCGCCTGTCATTTGTACGATGCTGGGACATTCTTATATGAGGCACAGCAGCGAGCAATTGAGTTGTGAGAGAAGAAGATTAGATATTTGAGAATTGAGGGAAATAGTCAGGAATACTTTATTATGGAGATGAAAACTTGTTTGTAAACTATGTTATTGATTCTATTGATAGAAAAGATTTTTTGGAGGAATTTTTCAAGGTAACCAGTTCATGTGCAAGAACGAAATGTCTGTTTGTCACAATTATTAATTGAAGAACATACTTGTCCCTCATATAACAAATAACATTCATGATTAGTGTTAATTTGACTTGTTTGCTTTCATTACGTCAGAAATAACGCAATTTGTTGGAAAGTCTGTAATGTTGGTATTGAAAGAATTTTGTAATTTTTAGGGTCTTCTTACGTTTTACAGTCTTTTTTGGCAACAATCAGAGTGTAATTTTTCAAGAACGATTTTCCTTAAAATAAAATCCTCCTCCAGCGTTTAAAGTAAAATTTAGAATATTTTGTCGTGTGGGCGTTGCACCTTACTCGGCACGAAGCCACAGATTGTTTCCAACAAGCATAAACAAATTTTGTAGTGAGTAGTTAATCTTCCTTTAGCTCCTGCATCTGCTGATTTCTGTTTTCTTTCGAGAACATCAGTAAACTAGACACAAAACAGCGTGTTGAGAATGATTGAAGTTACTTTTATTTCAGGGAAGTTCTCACTTTGCATTCTTATGAGGAAACAATATTTAGCCACAATTATCAGGTGTAGTGCTATGCAAGCAGATTAACTTACAGTGAACTGTGTAGGTAATCTCAAACAGCTATTTTTGTTTGAATAGAGCGGTATTTTATTTTTGTGGATGTTTCAAATCAGAAACTGCACCTCAGATCACGCAACTTGCATAATGTACTTCAGTATTGAGTTTCAGTTTAATAGTTTTCACTGAGTACACAGTTAGTCACTTTGGGCATTTAATTAGGTTACTTTTCATTATTTCAAATTCAGTATTTCACTAAGTTTACAATTTCGCGACACTTGCGGAACATAGGGCCAACGAAAAGTCAGGATTGCTCGGCAGTTGAACACTATATCTAAAGTAAACGTAACGCGAGGAGAAAGGTTTCTTTTATTTCTATTTTTTAAGACTATTCAGAATTTTCGTTTAAGGTAAATTTCTATAGAAAGCTTACAACTTATAAAGGGTGACCTATCACTATGCACGCACCTCGTGGCGCAAGCGCTGACATCTGGTGGTGATTCGGCGAACTTTCCAAGCTAGCCTCTTACTTCGCTCTCTGCGCCTGCATGAGGCCCAGGAGAAAGACCGTAGCGGGTACGCTAGAGGTCTTACCCTACAGGTCTTACGAGTGCAAGCAGCCGTCTCTGGCGGGGAGCGAGCAACTACACTGAAGAACCACAGAAACTGGTACACCTGACTAATATCGAGTAGAGCCACTGCGAGCACGCAGAAGTGCCGCAACACACGTGATGTGGACTCGACTAATGTCTGAAGTAGTGCTGGAGGGAACTGACACCATGAATCCTCCTGGGCTGTCCATAAATCCGTAAGAGTACGAGGGGCCGGAGATCTATTTCGAACAGAACGTAGCAAGGCATCCCAGATATGCTCAATAAAGTTCATGTCTGGGGAGTTTGGTGGTCAGCGGAAGGGTTTAAACTCCAGAGGAGTGATCCCGGAGCCACTCTGTAGCAATTCTGGACGTGTGGGGTTTCGCATTGTCCTGCTGAAATTTCCCAAGTCCGTCGGAATACACAATAAGAATGAATGGATGTAGGTGATCAGATAGGATGCTTACGTCCGTGTCACCTGTCAGAGTCGTCTCTAGACATATCAGGGGTCCCATATCACTCCAACTGCACATGCCCCACACCATTACAAAGCCTCCACCAGCTTGGACACTACCGTGCCGACATTTTGGGTTCATGGATTCATCAGGTTGTCTCCATACCCGTACAAATCCATCCGCTCGATACAATTTGAAACGAGACCGACTACACACGATGTTTCCAGTCATCAACAGTCCAATGTCGGTGCTGACGGATCGAGGCGAGGCGTAAAGCTCCGTATTGTGCAGTCATCAAGGATACACGAGTGGACGTTCGGCTCCGAAAGCCCATATCGATGACGTTTCGTTGAATTTTTCGCACGCTGACGGTTGTTGGTGGCTCAGCATTGAAATCTGCAGCATTTTGCGGAAGAGTTGCACTTCTGCCACGCTGAACAATTCTCTTCAGTCGTCATTGGTACCGTTCTTGCAGGACCTTTTTCCGGCTGCATCGATGACGGATGCTTTACCGGATTCCTGATATTCGCGGTACACTTGTGAAATGTTCGTACAGAAAAATCCCCACTTCATCGCCACCTTGGAGATGCTGTGTCCCATCGCTCGTGCTCCGACTGTAACACCACGTCCAAACTCACTTAAATTTTGATAACCTGCCATTGTAGCAGCAGTAACCGATCTAACAACTGCGCCAGACACTTGTTGTCTTATATAGGCATTGTCGACCGCAGCGCCTTATTCTGCCTGCTTACATATCTCTGTATTTGAATAGTATGCCTATACCAGTTTCTTTGGTTGTAAGGTGCCAGGACATGGGCACTAACACGTTAGCTTACCAACATTAGTATTAATAATAAAGGGACTGGCAAGGGCATCAGATCATGACTCTATTGAATTATGATAAATATGAGGCACTCTCGACCAGTACTCCCTTAAGCCACTAACTTAAAGCGTTGGTGAAAAGTATCGGACGTTGAGGATTGTGCAATGTAAAGTCTGCAGATGGCCGTAGCTCGCCGGGCCGCCGTGGGCGGCAGGTAGCGCTCACCGGAAACGCGGGACAATACGGAGCTTTTGGGGATAGCCCGGCATCCGGAGCCACCTGAGCTGGGCAACACGTGGCGAAGACGGGAATTTCGTGTGCCTAGGGGCGTTATGACCTACTCGATCATTGGGTAGATCTCAGTGGAGGGATTTCGGCGATGATAGAGCGTTCGACATTAGCCGAAACTGAGTATTCTTCCACCGCGTTTTCGCACGCGTGGGAGACGAGAGAATTGTGGGGACTTCGCCTTCAGCTATCGAGCGGTACGGACTTGGAGACTGCGTATTGGCCATCATCTTGGAAGGGAGATATACGGTCTGTATCGCACCATTGCACCAACGCGTGTTCCGTGCTGAGTTCTGCGGTTAGAGCTCTTTGTGTGCTCAGAAGGGAGATTTTCACCAACGCCTAACCACTTCCAACAACTTACCTAATATTCTCCACTTAGAAGTTATCCTTGCGAGGTGCCGAGTATTTATAAACGCAGCTGCCGGTAATAGGGGCGCGTAATTGCAAATTGTTAATGTGCAATTCTCAGGAGTGTGTGGGTGGACAAAGAGATTCGCATTTTTTTTTTGTAAATTTTGTCAGTTGTGGGGAATATCAAATTAAAATGCCAATATTACGATCGAATTATCGACTTCATTCTAGCTAGCATTTACGCCGTCCCAGTAAGCTTTACATGTACTCTAGTCACTGCACAGCTTGCCCAGACGGGAAGGAAAGAAGATTTGCAGTCTTCTATGTCAGCGACGGACTGATAAGCTTACATGGTGCTTCAGTATATTCCAGACGAGTTTAACAATTCTTGGCTAAGAATTTAAATGCATGCAAGTTCTCGACAGCACACGACAAAATTAAGATTTTTAGTGGGTACCTTTTCAATTACATATTGGTTTATCATGGGCTCTGCGCGGAGCCGAGCGTTCGCGAAGTGTGACGGACAAGCCGACTAGTGTGACTCTCTGCGGGGTCCGTATATCTCGTTGGCCCCGGTGCGTGCAGTCATGATGTGCGCTGCGCTCTGTGGAGCGTGACTTTTTTCCGTTCAATTTAACTCGTGAATCCGCACTAGGTCGCACGCGGAGGCAATTAGCAGCGGCGCGGCAGCCGGTCAGACGGCTGGCTCGTTTGTGCGTCTGACCGGCCCGTCCACGGCACGGCGGGGTGCGGTAAATCACGCCGACCTGACGTGGCGGCGCTAGACTCGTCTGCCGGGATTTATCGGCGATCTGACGGGGCGGCGGCGGCCGCGGAAGAGACGACCACCGGAACACCCCCCCAACCCCTCTCAAGGTGAGCCACGGTCAGCCGGAGCAAAAACGCCGGCCAGCGGAATGTAGGGGGCAGCAAATTAAACCGCAGATGGATTCCTGGATTCCCTCTACTGTAGCTGCGGGAAACAGCAGCGGCTGTTGCTGGAGAAGCCACAGATATCGACTCTGTTGACTGTCGAATGGTATTGTCTCAGCTTACTCGTGTATCTTCAAATACAGACTGGAGAGAGGTAAACCTACTTTTCTGGCACTTGTAGATTTAGAAAAAGCTTTTGTCAATGATAGTTGCAAGACACTTTTTTAAATACTGAGACAGCAGAGATAAGGTACGAATAATGAAATGTTACGCAGAACTTCAGCAGAAACCAGTCTACGACGATACGACATTGCCACGAAAGGGAAACAGTAGTTGAGAAGGGAGTGAGACAGAGTTGTTGCGTATCCCTGAAGTTACAGTCATGCTCATAAATTAAGGGTAATTGCAGAATGCTGTGCCACAAAACTGGCGCTAATATCATACGCAAATAGGGAACACACACGACACAGTAAGTCAATAGTATTGGTGATAAATTGAGAAAACCGCCCCGAAACACATGTGCTACAAAACGCCACTGTTCCCTCTGTCAAAGACATGCAGCGGTGTACGTGCACCAATCATAATCCCACCCCAGACCATCTGACCACGACCTCCATACAGGTCTCTTTCAAGCACATTAAGGTGTTTGTATCTGGTTCTTGGTTCACGTCAGATGAAAACCCGGCGAGAATCACTGTTCAGACTATACCTGGACTCGTCCGTGAACCTGGGACCACTGTTCCAATGACCATGTACTGTGTTCTTGACACCAGGCTTTACGGGCTCTCCTGTGACCAGGGGTCAATGGAATGCACCTTGCAGGTCTCCGGGCGAATAAACCATGTCTGTTCAGTCGTCTGTAGACTTTGTGTCTGGAGACAACTGTTCTAGTGGTTGCAGTAAGGTCCCGAGCAAGGTGAGATCGGTCTTATTGTACACTGTGGACGTCCTGCGCTGTGCCGCCTGGACACGTTTCCTGTCTGCTGGAATCTTTGCCACAATCTTGAGATGACACTTTGTGGCACACGGAAGGCCCGTGATGCGACCTGCTGTTTTTGACCAGCCTCCAGTCGCCCTAGTATTCTACCCCTCATGACGTCATCAATATGTGTTCTTTGAGCCATTTTCAACACACAGTCACCATTAACACGTCTGAAAACGTCTGCACCGTACTCTGACATGGACCAGCACACCTCTGCGTATGTGGACTGCTGCCAGCGCCACCGTGCGACGACCGCAGGTCAAATGCACCGCATGGTCATACCCCGAGGTGATTCAAACCCGCAAACCGCCCACCACAGCGTTGTTTCACCATGTATCAGCATTATCGTTAATTTATGAGCATGAGTGTATAAAATATATACATTGAGCAAGAAGTAAATGAAGCTAAGTAGACGTTAGATAACGGACTTGAACTCTAGGAGGGAATAAAAGGCTGACGTTTCTCGATGACCTTGCAATTCTCTCAGAGATGGCAGAGGACATTTTTTATCTTTTTTAAATTTTTTATCAGTCTTCTGACTGGTCTGATGCGGCGCATCACTAATTCCTCTCCTCTGTCAACCTCTTCATTCCAGAGTAGCATTTGTATCCTACTTCTCAATTATTTGTTATGTGTATTCCAATCTTTGTCTTCCCCTACAGTTCTTACGCTCTACAGCTTCAGTACCATGGAGTTTATTTCCTGATGGCTTAACGCATTTCCTATAATTCTATTCCTTTTTATTGTCGGTGTTTTCCGTATGTTCCATTCTTTACCGATTTTGCTGAGAAGCTCTTTATTCCTTATCTTATCAATCCACATGATTTGCACCTTTCTTCTGTGGCATCACACTTCAAACACTCTAATTCTCTCCCTTTCTGGTTGTCCATGATTCATTACCATAGAAAGCTGTCTCCAAACGTACATGTCTGATACTAGCAGAGGTATCGCGGCCAGAAATGTCCTCTTTGCCTCTGATAATCTGGTTTTTATGCCCTCCTTCCTCCGCCAATCATGGGTTTTTTTACTTCCAAGGTACGCGAAATCCCTCACATGATCTACTTCGTGGTCCCCAGTTCTGCTATAAGGTTTCTGGCTAATCTCAATTCTGCCCAATCTCAATTCTGCTGCTACTCATTACTTTCTTTTTTCTGTTTCCTCTCAATCCTAGTTCTATACTCATTAGAATGTTCATTCCATTCAACGCATCCTGTAGTTCATCTTCGCTTACACCGAGGACGGCAATGTAATCAGTGAGTCTTACTCTAGACATTATTTCACCCGGAATTTTAATCCCACTCTTGACTCTCTCTTTTATTTCCGTCATTGCTTCTTCGATGTACAGGCTGAACAATATGGCTGAAACACTATGTCCCTCCCGTACACTATTTTTAATCCGAGCACTTCGCTGTTGGACTTCCATTCTTCTTGTCCCTTCTTTTTCTTGCACCAGTTGTATGTTATCCGTTCTTCCCTATAGCTCACTCCTATTTTTCTCCGAATTTCGAACATCTTGCACCATTTTGTCGAACGCTTTTCCAAGTCGACAGATCCTACATATCCTATTATCAAATGTAACATCACGACTGTCTCGCTGATGCCATAACCTTTCCTAAAGCCAAATTTATCGTCATGTAAGGGGCTGATGATCCTGTAGTTTGGTTCCTTTATACCCCAAACTCACCTACCAACAAGCCAATCTCGTCATGTAACGGGTCCTCTACTTTGTTTGCTATCGTTCTGTATATTATTCTTGTCAACAACTTCGTTGCATAAGCTGTCAACCTGATTGTGCTGTAGTTCTCGCGCTTGCTATCTTAGGAATTCGGTGAACGATATTTGTCCGAAAGTCTGATGAAATTTCTCCAGATAGCAAATTCTGTAGTCTATTGGTTGTCACTTCCACCTATGACTTCAGAAATTGTGGAGAAATGTTATCTTCCCCATAGTCTTATTTGAATGTAAGTCTTCCAACTCTTAATTAAAATCTTATAGTGACTCCCGTATTTATTCCGTGTAGACTCCTGATTCTTCTTCGTCAAGTCCTCCACCTCATATAGGTCTACAGTGTACTCATTCCACCTAGCCACTCTCCCCTCTGCGTTTAACAGTGGAATTCTCATTATACTCTTAATATTACCGCCCTTACTCTCTGTTTCTCCGAAGATTGCTTTGACTTTTCTGTGTGATGAGTCAGTCTTCCGACAATCATTTCTTTTTCTTCACATTTTTTCCTGGAGCCGTTTCGCCTTAGCTGCCGTGCACTTCCTGTTTGTTTCATTTCCGAGTGACCTGTATTTCTGTATTCCTACATTTTTTCTGAGCGTTTTGGTAGTTTCTTCTTTCGTTGATCGACTGAAATATTTCTTCTGTTATCCATGGTTTCTTCGCAGTTACCTTCTTCGCACCTATGTTTTTCTTTCGAGCTTGCCCTTTTTAAAGGTGTCCACTTCCCTTCAACTGAACTGCCTACTACGGTATTATTATCGCAGTATCTATGGCATCAGAGAACTTCATTCCCTAGTACTTCAGTATCCCATTTTTTGCGCACTGGGTCTTCTGGACTAGCCTCTTAAAGTTCAGCCTACTCTTCATCATCTTCGCCGTGTGGGGTGGCCGCGTGGTCTATGGCGTGTTTTCACGGTCCGCGTGGCTCCTCCCGTCGGAGGTTCGAGTCCTCTCCCTCGTGCATGGGTGTGTGTTGCGTCCTTAGCATTAGTTGCTTTGAGTTAGATTAAGTAGTGTGTAAGGTTAGGGACCGATAACCTCAGCAGTTTGGCCCCATAAGACCTTACCACAAATCTCTCTACTCTTCATCGTTACTACATTGTGATACGAGTCTGTATATGCTCCAGGCTACGCCTTACAATACAATACCTGATTTCGGAATCCTCGTCTGGTCATGACGTAATCCAACTTGAATATTCCAGTATCTCCAGGACTTTTCCAGGTATACTTCCTCCTCTTGCAATTTTTGAACGTGTGTATGCTACTGCTAACTGCAATTTATCGCAGAACTTAATTAGTGTTTCTTCTCTCTCATTCCCACTGTCAAGACTGTATTCTGCTGTTGCTTTTTCTTCTGTTCCTCCCGCACGATTATTAGGTTATCATCTCCTTTTACATACTGAATTACCCAATCAACATTCTCATATACTTTGTCTATCTCTTCATCTTCTGCTATGGTAACAGTATGCATATTGAACTATTGTTGTTGGTGTTGGTTTACTCTCGACTGTGATGAGAACAACACAAGAACTGAACTGTTCACAGTAACTCATCCTCTGCCCGACTTTCCTATTGTTATCGAACTCAGCTCCCGATGTAGCATTTCATGCAGCTCTATATTCGTCTGTTCAGAAATCCTTCGTTCCATTTCCCTTTACTGATCCACCACTGTACATGATGAACCGTCGCGTTTTCCTCTTCAGAGTTTTAAGCTCCCCTCCCTTTCGTCGATTATTTAATCATTTTTTCGTGGTTACCACGCCTTTGGAAGTCCCCTCACGGGGATCTGAATAGGGAAATAATCCATAATCTTTTGCTCACGGAGGGATCATTATGACATCTTTTCAGTTATAGATCACGTGTCCTGTGGATACACGATGCACTGATTTCCATTGCCTTCTAAATATTCATGCCGTTGATCATTGCTGACTATTCCGCCTTTTAGTTTAGTTTCCCAGGTCATGGACAAGATGTTGCCCCTGAAGCTCTGTTCGCTCCTTCACACACTTTTACAACGCCGTTGACAGAACGAGAGTGACACGTTATAGCAGGAGTCTTCGGTTGCCATTGATGATGATTTTTTAAATTCAAAGTTGAAGCAGTAACTGGGTTCTAACCGAGATTCAGGGCGTTTTGCCACTAGAACGACATACATCTGGTAGCTGTCTCTCGAGGGAAGTGTATCTCTTACGCCAAATAGATGCTATTTTGAACGATGTAGAGACACTGACGGAAAAAAAAAATCGCAGCACCAAAAAATAACTAACGTAGAGTAATGAAATTCCTGGAATACATCTGGCTATGTAACACATTTAAATGATTAACATTGCGAGATCACAGGTTAACGTAAGTGAGAGATATGCCATTGAAAATGTTAAATACTGATACATTAATAACGGTGTACCCACCAGAACGTAGAGTGCAAGCACGCAAACGTGCATTCATTGTGTCGTACAGGTGCTGGATGTCACTTTGTGGGATAGATTTCCACGTATGTCGCACTTGGTCGGTCAGTACAGGGACGGTTAATACTGTTAGTGGACAAAGCTAGAGTTGTCATCCGATGACGCCCAACATTGGAGACAGATCTGATGACCGAGCAGGCCAAGACAACATATCGACACTCTGTAGAGCAGGCTGGGTTACAACAGCAGTATATGGGCGAGCGTTATCCTGTTGGAAAACATCCCCTAGAATGCTGTTCATGAATGGAAGCATAGATGGTCGCCTCATCAGATTGACAAACAAATTTGCAGTCAAGGTGCCTGGGATAACCACGAGAGTGCTCCTGCTGTCATATGAAATCGCATCGCAGATCATAACTCGAGGTGTAGGCCCGGTGTATCTAGCACAAAGATGTTTGTAGTCGCTCAAATGGCCTCTATCTAACCGGCAGGAGGGCATCACTGGCACAGAGGCAGATTCTTCTTTCATCAGAAGATACAACAGACCTCCACCCTGCCTCCCAAGAAGCTCTTGCTTGACACCCCTTAAATCACAAACGGCCGTGGTTTGGGGTCAGTGGAACGCACGCTAAAGAACGTCTGTCTCGGCGCTGTCCTTGAAGTAACCTGTCTGTAACAGTTCTTTAGTTCGTTGTGAAACAGTGGTGCCAACTGCTGCTCAGAATGGTGTTGCAGACGTACATGCGCCAGAACCTTACGCCAAACACGATGATCTTCCATCTCGGTAGTCCACGTGCCTGTCCGGAGCCCAGGCTTGTTTCGACTTTGCGTTCTCGTTTCTCGTTACCATATCTGCCGGCAATCATGTACAGTGGTTACATTCTTGCCAAATCTTTCTGCAGTCTCACAAAAGGACATCCAGCTTCTCGTAGCTCAGTTACACTACCTTTTTCAAACGCAATGACGTGTTGACAATGGCGTCTTCGCGCCTCCGAGGTGTTCTTGCCTAACAGCAGCTCGCTACGTCAAATCTCAAACTTAACTAACGCTCACGACCGTTGAAGCGTGTATTTAGAGGAATCCTGATTTGTGTCCTCATATTAGCGCTACTGGTGTCACTCGTATGCCACCTTCCTCGAAGTCTTCCATTGGAGCCTCACATTTCGTGAGAAGATTTTCGGCACAACGAAAAACGCATTTGTTTTAATGACGTCCATCCCAAATCCTGTATCACGTCAGTGACACTCTCCCCCCCTATTTATCGATAATACAAAACGTGCCGCTCTTCTTTGAACTTTTTCGATGTACTCCGTTAATCCTATCTGGTAAGGATCCCAGACCGAGCAGCAGTACTCCAAAAGAGGACGGAGAATCACAGAATAGGCAGTCTCCTTATTTGATCTGTTACATTTTCTACGTGTCCTGCCAATAAAACGCAGTTTTTGGCTTGCCTTCCCAACAACAATTTCTCTGTGTCTTTCCAGTTTAAGTTGTTCGTATTTGTAATCCTTAGGTGTATAGTTGAATCTACGACCTTTAGATTTGACTGATTTATCGTGTAACGAAGTTTAACGGATTCTTATCAGTAGTCATGTGGATGAAGTCACACTTTTCATTATTTAGGGTTAGTTGTCAATTTTCGCACCATTCAGATCTATCTACACTCCTGGAAATGGAAAAAAGAACACATTGACACCGGTGTGTCAGACCCACCATACTTGCTCCGGACACTGCGAGAGGGCTGTACAAGCAATGATCACACGCACGGCACAGCGGACACACCAGGAACCGCGGTGTTGGCCGTCGAATGGCGCTAGCTGCGCAGCATTTGTGCACCGCCGCCGTCAGTGTCAGCCAGTTTGCCGTGGCATACGGAGCTCCATCGCAGTCTTTAACACTGGTAGCATGCACTGGTAGCGTGCACGTGAACCGTATGTGCAGTTGACGGACTTTGAGCGAGGGCGTATAGTGGGCATGCGGGAGGCCGGGTGGACGTACCGCCGAATTGCTCAACACGTGGGGCGTGAGGTCTCCACAGTACATCGATGTTGTCGCCAGTGGTCGGCGGAAGGTGCACGTGCCCGTCGACCTGGGACCGGACCGCAGCGACGCACGGATGCACGCCAAGACCGTAGGATCCTACGCAGTGCCGTAGGGGACCGCACCGCCACTTCCCAGCAAATTAGGGATACTGTTGCTCCTGGGGTATCGGCGAGGACCATTCGCAACCGTCTCCATGAAGCTGGGCTACGGTCCCGCACACCGTTAGGCCGTCTTCCGCTCACGCCCCAACATCGTGCAGCCCGCCTCCAGTGGTGTCGCGACAGGCGTGAATGGAGGGACGAATGGAGACGTGTCGTCTTCAGCGATGAGAGTCGCTTCTGCCTTGGTGCCAATGATGGTCGTATGCGTGTTTGGCGCCGTGCAGGTGAGCGCCACAATCAGGACTGCATACGACCGAGGCACACAGGGCCAACACCCGGCATCATGGTGTGGGGAGCTATCTCCTACACTGGCCGTACACCACTGGTGATCGTCGAGGGGACACTGAATAGTGCACGGTACATCCAAACCGTCATCGAACCCATCGTTCTACCATTCCTAGACCGGCAAGGGAACTTGCTGTTCCAACAGGACAATGCACGTCCGCATGTATCCCGTGCCACCCAACGTGCTCTAGAAGGTGTAAGTCAACTACCCTGGCCAGCAAGATCTCCGGATCTGTCCCCCATTGAGCATGTTTGGGACCGGATGAAGCGTCGTCTCACGCGGTCTGCACGTCCAGCACGAACGCTGGTCCAACTGAGGCGCCAGGTGGAAATGGCATGGCAAGCCGTTCCACAGGACTACATCCAGCATCTCTACGATCGTCTCCATGGGAGAATAGCAGCCTGCATTGCTGCGAAAGGTGGATATACACTGTACTAGTGCCGACATTGTGCATGCTCTGTTGCCTGTGTCTATGTGCCTGTGGTTCTGTCAGTGTGATCATGTGATGTATCTGACCCCAGGAATGTGTCAATAAAGTTTCCCCTTCCTGGGACAATGAATTCACGGTGTTCTTATTTCAATTTCCAGGAGTGTATATACGGATCCCACTCCAGATACTGCTGGGTCTGGGTGCTGACGAGTCTTCTCCATTTGGCTCGGTCCTCCCACCACTTTTCTTCCTCCACTTGCTGCCAGGTCAGACCTCTCCTTTCCACAGATATTCTCACTCCAGTTTTCCACCGTGTTCTTGTGCGCCTATAGGTCTTTTTCCATCCATCTTTAGTTCTTCCATGATTTTGGGGAGTCTCTGCCCACACATCCTCTTAAAATGCCCGTACAATCTTAATCTCTTTTTTTGAATTTCTTCTCTCATACTTTCTTGTTTAAGGTCCTTTCTGATATCTACTTTCCTTACTCTGTTCATTCTTGTTTTACCCTTAACTGCTCTGAGAAATTTCATTTCCCTTGCTTGCAGTCTGCTCCAGTCCCTTTCTGTCATTGTCCCTGTTTCTCCTCCATAGGTGACAATAGGGGAATAATAACTCTTATACATGAAGAGTTTTGCTTTTTCTGAAACTTCCTTATTCCAAATCAGGTGTTTTATTGTTTGATAGAAATTGCCTTCCTTCTGTAACCTCCTATTAATTTCCTTGGTTATTCTTCCATCACTAGATATTTCACTCCCATTCAGGTACGTTTTCTAAATCGTTTTGAAATTTGTTCTGATCTTCTGATGACTTTGTAGACTATAAACGACATCATCGTCTGCAAACAACCTGAGACGGCTGCTCAGATTGTCTCCTAAATCATTTATATAGATGAGGAACAGCCGAGGGAACGCCAGAAATCACTTCCGTCTCACTCGATGACTTTCCATCAATTACTACGAACTGTGACCTCTCTGACACGAAATCACGAATCCAGTCACGTAATTGAGACGATATTACATAAGCATGCAATTTCACTACAAGCCGTTTGTGAGGTGCTGTGCCAATTGAGATGCCTTGTCAATAGCACTCAACACTTCGTGTGTGTAAAGAGCTAGTTCCAAAATCCTACTGCATATCGACAGCTAATGATATAGGCCTGTAATTTAGTGGATCACTTCTACTACCTTTCTTAAATATTGGTGTGACCTGTGCAAATTTCCAGTCTTTGGGTACGGATCTTCCAACGAGCGAGTGGTTGTGTATGATTGTTAAGAGCTATTGCATCTGCATACTCTGCAAAGAACCTAATGTAACTGGGATACAGTCTGGATCGCAAGACTTGCTGTTATTAAGTGATCTAAGTTGCTTCACTGCTCCGAGGATATCTACTTCTAAGTTACTCATCCTGGCAGCTGTTCTTGATTCGAATTCTGGAATATTTACTTCGTCTTCTGGTGCCGTACATAAGATATGCTGAGCTTCTTTGTTCAGCCCTCTTACGCGCTGGAGTGGATCGGAGACGTTCTAATGCGACGGCGAAAAGGCCATCGACACTGGACAACCCTGCCTTACCGAATGATTGCAGTTAAATATACTCGTTAGCTGTTTCTGAACGAACATTGGCTTAATATTCTGAATATCAAGTAGACAAAACGTTGTGGGAAACGCACTGCTTTCAGAGATTGGAGTAATTAACGACGGCTTACTCTGTCGAAGGCGTTATTAAAGTCTAGTGCATTACAGCGCATTTTAATTTGAGAATTTCTGCTACGGCTGTTATATCTCTATAATCACACACTGTCTGTGTAAGCGATCTACCTTGGCTTCGTAAGGATCGGTTTCTGTAAGCATTACAGTCTTGAGTCTTCGAGTTAGTATACGTGCCATGATCGAATGGACGCTATTAAGCAATGTTATGGGTTGAGGTTTTCGAGGGTGCTAAAACAACATTTCCTCCTGCAAAGTCCATTGTGTTTTTTGCGTCAGCGGTCATTAGTTCATCTTATATGCATAATATTTAGTCTTCACTTGTTCTTGGAAAATCAGGGCCCGAAGATTTAATTTTAAGAGTGTGTGCTACTGCAGTTTCTAGTTTTTCTTTGTCGACCTCCAACATGAGGCTTCCTGAGTCGGTATTGTTAGCTTTAGAAGATCTTTTAAGACGTCTTTCTGTCCGTTGTTTTTAATAGAGCTACTGGATATCCAATCAGCGGAATGTCTGTAGTTGCCTTGCTTTATTTCATGTTACGTACTGAGAGGCGCCCAGCCTTAACTTTTATTTTCTGTCAATACTTGCCTTTGTGCACTAGTATGGACATCGTCTTGAAAAGAATATTAAGTTCAGTAACAATAAAATTAAAGTCAAGGTAACGGAATGTTGCCGCATTAGTTCAGGTAATGAACAGGGAATTAGGTTAGGAATTACGTCACTAAATGTAGTAGATTAGTTCTGTTATTTCTGCCCTGACCGTGCCTAAAGCATTGACTTCGTCTCCTGCCACAGCCGTGATTCGGCTTTGTCTTCATAATTACAGTGGACAGATTAAGGGCGGAAGAGATGGCACAGATCTACTTAAATAATAAGAGCAGAGGACAGGTTCGGTAAAATATGTATTTTTGATAAAGACCCACAAACATGTTAAGAAGAAGTTCACATATTCAACTCGGCAAAAAAAGTACTGAAACAATTCGAAAAAGTGCCCTGACCGGTAGACAACGCTCGGTCAATCGACACTGATTAGACAGTTTCGGAGAATACAAAATGAAGAAATAAAATAGGCAGTTGAGGCTGAGCGAGAGAGGTATCGTGTAATGATGGCACGTGTTACTAAAACGACGCACATTGCCCTAGCGGTGGCATCGAGACGTCGGTGCTCTGCTTGTGATGGTAATTACCAGTTGTTATCGTAATTCCGAACGATCTGATTGTTGCAACTAGCGACTGTTTCGTCGACTAGCTGGTAATTATTAACGGCCCTTCTGCTACCTATAGCACTCAGTTACACTATCTCAGTATGACGTATTAATGTTAGGACATGTAGTTTGGAGACTGACTCTACCACGAATGGAAAATCGTCTTTGCAACAGAAGGAATTGGGTCCCAGTAAACTCTTGTTGTAGGGATTATTTAACATCCCACACACGAACTACCAATTCCACAGATGGCACTATTTTTCACAGCCAACATAACTGCTCATCTGAACATTTTTGGGCAGATTGTTTACTTGAATTAGCTTGCCAGATCCTGATTTTTTTTCCTATACGCCATAACCTTGTCTGTGAGACCTCCATGACGTATTCATGAGCACAGGACCGTTCAAACAAGTCACAAAGGAGTGCCATGCATTGAAGAGAGCTATCTGGGCGAAAATTGCCAACTTCTGAACTCTTTGTCGTTATGGCCAGCAAAAATTATGGATAACACCTTCCTACCGAGATACCATTACTGTCAGTTTGGTACCTCCCGTTTACCTCGCAACACATTTAAAAGTCACTAATCAAATTATAGTCAAAATAAACATCATTGCTAGCCTGTGACAGAGGTTTTTCTCCACTATAGTTAGCATAGTGTCTTTTATTCATGACTCAACATTTTAATTCAGATTCAAATGTAATATCTCTTATTTTTTTCGGTATACTAATTCTGTATGTTAATTTATCTCTACTGTATTTCATGTACGATCAAATGTAAAGTACTATGCAGTATTAACCGTAAATATTAGGCGCTAGGGCCACGTTGGTTAAAACTGATCTCTGTAACTTTATAAAGAAGGAAGAGACAGTTGACGACTGGAGTGAGTTGTAGAAAGATGGACAGAGAGAACAAGGCGGTTTATTAGTGGAAAGGATTGTACTTTGTGAAAGAGAAGTGGTTTCTTTGTCGCAAATGCCGGATGGAATAGTGTGAAGAGGAGAGTCTAAGTATAGAGACAATGGACGCAGTTTTTTGAAATTCAACTACGAGCTGAAGGAAGAAATTGCCAGACACGGGTCATTATGTAATTCTTCTAATGAATCATTAAATTTTAGAACAAAGCATCGGCCTGATGAGAAAGAAGTCGGAAGAGAGAACACGGATGAACCGAAGAATACAAGACAGAAGATTTTTCGAGAGAGTCGATGAAGAAAATTGTAAAGACAAATAAATCAAGGTAGCGGAAGAACAAGAATTGTGGTGTCAAAAGGAATTGAGCACAGGGAACAATAGCAGCGACTGTAGATGTTTTGACTGGAAGGAGAAAAGTTCTGGTGAACTGGACAGTAGACAATACGAATAAAAAGTGACTGTCAAGCAAACTTTGGTGTTATAAAGAACGGATTTGGAACGGTAAAGGATTTTGTGAAACAGTCATTTACTATGAGGACGAAGCACTGACTTAGTTTAAAAGTGAAAGTTTGAATAAACTGATGTAACGTCACTCAAATAAATTATTATGTGTGCGTCTATTATTGTGATCATAAAATTGTGTGTTCGTGAATTAACGCAGAAAATCCCAACTAAACAACCGTTTTAAAGCATTTACAAGACAGTGTGACAAAGCTGCAGGTTGAGTTATTAGCATTTTTCAATTAATTTTTCATGTGTGAAACTAAGCATCGCCATATTGTCAGCTTCCCACTCCAGTAAAAACACCTGCTGAACTTAAGTTCAGTGATCTTCTTCAGCCAATGCCGTTTCTGCAGTCACGAGTTAGAGCGAACAACAAACCAAATATTTCTCATGAAGCCATTTTTGTAACAAAAAGGACGAGTGTATGCGCACATGAATTTAATAACACACCACTGACATTATTTCCATGGAGTTTACAGCGAAGTGAATTAGGACCGTGTTAATTATTCTCAAAGTCAATAAGAAAACTCAGTATGTTCTCTTGGGTGCTTCACAGAAGAAAGTAAGATATCTCTCGCAATCACTATGTTGTCTTAAGTGCATTAGAGAGATAGTTGTCGCAGTCGGATACTTCGCATCACTGTATAACTCAAGTGGATTCGGAAGAGTCTTTTTTTTTTTTAATTTTTATTGACCTACTAGGATCACGTTAACAACTTCAGTTCCTCTTCTTCCTTTGTTGTTGTCTCCTATTTTTCCAGTATTCCCTCATTTTCTCCCCATGAAGTCTCTTCCTTTCTTCTGTCCATATTGTTCCCGATTTTTTATTTCGTCTGCTTTGAAAGCCTTCCAAATTTAGTATTTTGTTTTTAAAACGGTTTCTTTCTGCTATTTCTGATTCTTTGATGTTGTTTCTTTCAAGGTCTTTTCTTACTTCTGTAATCCATGCTATTGTCGATTTCTTCTTCCAGAAAAATAGGAGTATTTGTTTTGTTAGTCGCTTTCCATCCATTCGGTAGAGATGTCCAAAAAAGATTAATCTTCGTTTGGCCATTACTTCAGATATTTTCTCTATATTTTTGTAGATCTCCTCATTGCTTCTTATTTTCCGACCATCTGCAAGTTTCATTGCACCCATTATTTTTCTAATAATCCTTCTTTCCAGTGCCTCTAGTTTGTCCATCTTATAGTTCATCGTTAGGCATTCAGATCCATATAAACATTCTGGTCGTACCACTGTGGTGTAGTGTTTTTAGAAGCGTCTATTAGTACAATGCCTTTTATCTTAACCAGCAGTAGGATCGTGAACATAGCTTTTCGAGTGAGTAAAGAAAATCAACAGTTCCAAAACGTGTGTGTGAAATCTTATGGGACTTAACTGCTAAGGCCATCAGTCCCTAAGCTTACACACTTTTTTTTTTTTTTGTCATCAGTCTACTGACTGGTTTACTGATTTGATGCGGCCCGCCACGAATTCCTTTCCTGTGCTAACCTCTTCATCTCAGAGTAGCACTTGCAACCTACGTCCTCAATTATTTGCTTGACGTATTCCAATCTCTGTCTTCCTCTACAGTTTTTGCCCTCTACAGCTCCCTCTGTACCATGGAAGTCATTCCCTCATGTCTTAGCAGATGTCCTATCATCCTGTCCCTTCTCCTTATCAGTGTTTTCCACATATTCCTTTCCTCTCCGATTCTGCGTAGAACCTCCCCATTCCTTACCTTATCAGTCCACCTAATTTTCAACATTCGTCTATAGCACCACATCTCAAATGCTTCGATTCTCTTCTGTTCCGATTTTCCCACAGTCCATGTTTCACTACCATACAATGCTGTACTCCAGACGTACAACCTCAGAAATTTCTTCCTCAAATTAAGGCCGGTATTTGATATTAGTAGACTTCTCTTGGCCAGAAATGCCTTTTTTGCCATAGCGAGTCTGCTTTTGATGTCCTCCTAGCTCCGTCCGTCATTGGTTATTTTACTGCCTAGGTAGCAGAATTCCTTAACTTCATTGACTTCGTGACCATCAATCCTGATGTTAAGTTTCTCGCTGTTCTCATTTCTACTACTTCTCATTACCTTCGTCTTTCTCCGATTTACTCTCAAACCGTACTGTGTACTCATTAGACTGTTCATTCCGTTCAGCAGATCATTTAATTCTTCTTCACTTTTACTCAGGATAGCAATGTCATCAGCGAATCGTATCATTGATATCCTTTCACCTTGTATTTTAATTCCATTCCTGAACCTTTCTTTTATTTCCATCATTGCTTCCTCGATGTACAGATTGAAGAGTAGGGGTGAAAGGCTACAGCCTTGTCTTACACCCTTCTTAATACGAGCACTTCGTTCTTGATCGTCCACTCTTATTATTCCCTCTTGGTTGTTGTACATATTGTATATGACCCGTTTCTCCCTATAGCTTACCCCTACTTTTTTCAGAATCTCGAACAGCTTGCGCCATTTTATATTGTCGAACGCTTTTTCCAGGTCGACAAATCCTATGAAAGTGTGTTGATTTTTCTTTAGCCTTGCTTCCATTATTAGCCGTAACGTCAGAATTGCCTCTCTCGTCCCTTTACTTTTCCTAAAGCCAAACTGATCGTCACCTAGCGCATTCTCAATTTTCTTTTCCATTCTTCTGGACATTATTCTTGTAAGCAGCTTCGATGCATGAGCTGTTAAGCTGATTGTGCGAGAATTCTCGCACTTGTCGGCTCTTGCCGTCTTCGGAATTGTATGGATGATGCTTTTCCGAAAGTCAGATGGTATGTCGCCAGACTCATATATTCTACACACCAACGTGAATAGTCGTTTTGTTGCCACTTCCCCCAATGATTTTAGAAATTCTGATGGAATGTTATCTATCCCTTCTGCCTTATTTGACCGTAAGTCCTCCTCTTTTAAATTCCGATTCTAATACTGGATCCCCTATCTCTTCTAAATCGACTCCTGTTTCTTCTTCTATCACATCAGACAAATCTTCACCCTCATAGAGGCTTTCAATGTATTCTTTCCACCTATCTGCTCTCTCCTCTGCATTTAACAGTGGAATTCCCGTTGCACTCTTAATGTTACCACCGTTGCTTTTAATGTCACCAAAGGTTGTTTTCACTTTCCTGTATGCTGAGTCGGTCCTTCCGACAGTCATATCTTTTTCGATGTCTTCACATTTTTCCTGCAGCCCTTTCGTCTTAGCTTCCCTGCACTTCCTATTTATTTCATTCCTCAGCGACTTGTATTTCTATATTCCTGATTTTCGCGGAACATGTTTGTACTTCCTCCTTTCATCAATCAACTGAAGTATTTCTTCTGTTACACACTACTTAACCTAAATTATCCTAAGGACAAACACACACACCCATGCCCGAGCGAGGATTCGAACCACCGCCGGGACCAGTCTCACAGTCCATGACTGCAGCGCCGTAGAAACAGTTCCATTTTAATTTGAGGAAGCAGTAGTACCTGTGCAAATGGCCATTCGGAAGAGTATAGTTAATTCATAGTTCATGTGTGCTGGGAAACGTTAATAACACAGGCGAACTACAAGAACAGAGGAATAAAGGTCCAACTAACATGTGTCCGGAAGTGTATCGCTGTCACGCTACATGGTCCTGACCACGCGCCGTGCGTTCCTTGCGTGTTGCAGGCTGTGTGATTTACACAGCGTACAGTAAGCAGCAGAATGGTCCTGTGTTCGTGTGCGGAACAATTTAAGATGCTGCTTGAGTACGGCCAAGCTGATGGCATCGATCGAGAGGCAGCACGGCTGTACCAAAACATGCACACTCTCGGACACCAACCACAACATTCAAGCCCCCTTTGGACGTTTGTGTGTTCATAGGTCTTCGAAGATGAGCGCGCAGGCGGCGGCGGACCTTACGTACCGGGTTCTACAGAACATTCAGATGAAGTCTACAACAAGCTCCAAGCAAGTGATCCGCCAACATGGTGTAAGCCAAAATACGCATGTGAAAGCGTACGTTGCATCCCATTGCACTAAATACTTGGTGTGACATGGATGCGATGCAGCTCTGTACTGTGGTCCGGGACGATTTGTTGTCGTTGGCCGGCCGCGGTGGTCTCGTGGTTCTAGGCGCGCAGTCCGGAACCGCGGAACTGCTACGGTCGCAGGTTCGAATCCTGCCTCGGGCATGGGTGTGTGTGATGTCCTTAGGTTAGTTAGGTTTAAGTAGTTCTAAGTTCTAGTGGACTGATGACCACAGCAGTTGAGTCCCATAGTGCTCAGAGCCATTTGCACCATTTTTTTGTTGTCTTTGCAGGCACTCCGTCCATCTCTGGATACATATCCAGTCAAGAATCCGTCCCCGCAATATATAGATTTTACTAATGTTCGTCAAGAAGAGGATGAAAGAAGACTATTCAAGTATTAGTTAGTTATTCACGAAATTTTAACTGTTTTAATCCTTAAAGGCTCGTTACTCTGTAAGTAGCCCAGTTCTGAAGTGTTGATAATAATTCACCAGCTCTGGAGGCTATGGCGTCACGTGCTCAGCGTATATTCTGCAGCTCTTACACTGCATTAACTGAAATACACCAACTATTGGGGGTTGACAAATACACTCCTGGAAATGGAAAAAAGAACACATTGACACCGGTGTGTCAGACCCACCATACTTGCTCCGGACACTGTGAGTGGGCTGTACAAGCAATGATCACACGCACGGCACAGCGGACACACCAGGAACCGCGGTGTTGGCCGTCGAATGGCGCTAGCTGCGCAGCATTTGTGCACCGCCGCCGTCACTGTCAGCCAGTTTGCCGTGGCATACGGACCTCCATCGCAGCCTTTAACACTGGTAGCATGCCGCGACAGCGTGGACGTGAACCGTATGTGCAGTTGACGGACTTTGAGCGAGGGCGTATAGTGGGCATGCGGGAGGCCAGGTGGACGTACCGCCGAATTGCTCAACACGTGGGGCGTGAGGTCTCCACAGTACATCGATATTGTCGCCAGTGGTCGGCGGAAGGTGCACGTGCCCGTCGACCTGGGACAGGACCGCAGCGACGCACGGATGCACGCCAAGACCGTAGGATCCTACGCAGTGCCGTAGGGGACCGCACCGCCACTTCCCAGCAAATTAGGGACACTGTTGCTCCTGGGGTATCGGCGAGGACCATTCGCAACCGTCTCCATGAAGCTGGGCTACGGTCCCGCACACCGTTAGGCCGTCTTCCGCTCACGCCCCAACATCGTGCAGCCCGCCTCCAGTGGTGTCGCGACAGGCGTGAATGGAGGGACGAATGGAGACGTGTCGTCTTCAGCGATGAGAGTCGCTTCTGCCTTGGTGCCAATGATGGTCGTATGCGTGTTTGGCGCCGTGCAGGTGAGCGCCACAATCAGGACTGCATACGACCGAGGCACACAGGGCCAACACCCGGCATCATGGTGTGGGGAGCGATCTCCTACACTGGCCGTACACCACTGGTGATCGTCGAGGGGACACTGAATAGTGCACGGTACATCCAAACCGTCATCGAACCCATCGTTCTACCATTCCTAGACCGGCAAGGAAACTTGCTGTTCCAACAGGACAATGCACGTCCGCATGTATCCCGTGCCACCCAACGTGCTCTAGAAGGTGTAAGTCAACTACCCTGGCCAGCAAGATCTCCGGATCTGTCCCCCATTGAGCATGTTTGGCACTGGATGAAGCGTCGTCTCACGCGGTCTGCACGTCCAGCACGAACGCTGGTCCAACTGAGGCGCCAGGTGGAAATGGCATGGCAAGCCGTTCCACAGGACTACATCCAGCATCTCTACGATCGTCTCCATGGGAGAATAGCAGCCTGCATTGCTGCGAAAGGTGGATATACACTGTACTAGTGCCGACATTGTGCATGCTCTGTTGCCTGTGTCTATGTGCCTGTGGTTCTGTCAGTGTGATCATGTGATGTATATGACCCCAGGAATGTGTCAATAAAGTTTCCCCTTCCTGGGACAATGAATTCACAGTGTTCTTATTTCAATTTCCAGGAGTGTATATGGAGACATCAAAAGTACAACATATACTGCGTAGGAAAACCACTGGCAATCAAAATAACCTCCAGTCGTGTCTAAATCTACATTTATTCTCCGCAAGCCACCCAACGGTGTGTGGCGGAGGGCACTTCACGTACCACTGTCATTACCTCCCTTTCCTGTTCCAGTCGCGTAAGGCTCGCGGGAAGAACGACTGACGGAAAGCCTCCGTGCGCGCTCGAATCTCTCTAACTTTTCATTCGTGATCTCCTCGGGAGGTATAAGTAGAGGGAAGCAATATATTCGATACCTCATCCAGAAAAGCACCCTCTCGAAACCTGGACAGCAAGCTACACCGCGATGCAGAGCGCCTCTCTTGCAGAGTTTGCCTCTTGTGTTTGCTAAACATCTCCGTAACTCTATCACGCTTACGAAATAACCATGTGACGAAACGCACCGCTTTTCTCTGGATCTTCTCAATCTCCTCCGTCAACCCGACCTGGTACGGATCCCCCACTGATGAACAATACTCAAGTATAGGTCGAACGAGTGTTTTGTAAACCACCTCCTTTGTTGATGGACTACATTTTCTAAGGACTCTCCTCATGAATCTCAACCTCACACCCGCCTTACCAACACTTATCAACAGTTAATTTTATATGATCATTCCACTTCAAATCATTCCATACGCATACTCCCAGATATTTTACAGAAGTAACTGCTACCAGTGTTTGTTCCGCTATCATATAATCATACAATAAAGGATCCTTATTTCTATGTATTCGCAATACATTACATTTGTCTATGTTAAGGGTCAGTTGCCACTCCCTGCACCAAGTGCCCATCCGCTGCAGATCTTCCTGCATTTCGCTGCAATTTTCTAATGCTGCAACTTCTCTGTATACTACAGCATCATCCGCGAAAAGCCACATGGAACTTCCGACACTAATCGGAATGGATAAATACGGTCTTGTATGGTTTTCAAGGAAATGTTATACCATTTTTCCTGCAAAATAGTGGCAACTCCAGGTAACGATGGTGGAGGTGAATAGCAATCACATACACTTCTCTATGTGTATGTGTGTCTGATGCTGACAAAGGCCTTAATGGCCGAAAGCTATGATTGTGTGAATCTTTTTATTGTGCCTTCCGCGACTCAGCACATCCGCTATATGGGGAGTAGCAACTTTGCTTCTCTCGTATTGTTACATTCCCTCCTGGATTTTCCATTGTTTGACACTTCTCTCCAAAGAAGACAAAGAGGCTCGATAACAGTGAGGCCTAATGACGGTTGTGGACGGGGGAGATGCTCACGAAACCAGCCCTGGACGATCACAGATATGTGAACAGCGGCCCCGTCGTCTTGGAACACAGGGTAAACACTGGGGAACAAACGTTTTACCAAGGCATTGACCTGATCAGTCGAAATGTTCACATAATCCTAGGCAGTAATGTGACTTTTCAGAGTAACTGTGGCCCCATAGAACATCACGATAGGGCTGCCCAAATCATCACGGAACACCAGCGCTATTTGACTCTTGGGGCCAAGGAAGCTGCATCGCCGGCTTTGGACGGCGTACACCAGACGTAAACTGAAAAGAGGCTCATCCGAGCAAATGACTTTTTTCCATTCCTTCACACCCGAAGTTTTGTGACTTTTGCAGCACGTAATGCTTTACCGGCTTTTGCATCACTGATGTGTGGTTTTGGAATTCTGGCTCGCCCTATTATTTCCCAGCTTATGGAGCCGGAATGTAGTCTAATTAAACCAGGTGATGCTGAGGGAATTATATTAGGAAATGAGGCACTTAAACTAGTAAATGAGTTTTGCTATTTGGGGAGCAAAATAACTGATGATGGTCGAAGTAGAGAGGACATAAAATTTAGACTGACTATGGCTAGGAAAGCGTTCCTGAAGAAGAGAAATTTGGTAATATCTAGTATAGATTTAAGAGTCAGAAAGTCTTTTCTGAAAGTATTTCTATAGAGTGTAGCTGTGTATGGAAGTGAAACATGGATGATAAACAGTTTAGACAAGAACAGAAGCTTTCGAAATGTAGTGAAACAGAAGAATGCTGAAGATTACATGATCACGTAACTAATGAAGAGGTACTGAATAGAATTGGGGAGAAGAGGAATTTGTGCCACAGCTTAACTAGAAGAAGGGATCGGTTGATAGGACACGTTCTAAGCATCAAGGCATCACTGGTTTCGTATTGGAGGGGAGCATGGCGGGTAAAAATCGTAGAGGGAGACCAAGAGATGAATACACTAAGCAGATTCAGAAGGATGTAGATTGCAGTAGTAATTCGGAGATGAAGAGGCTTGTACAGGACAGAGTAGCATGGAGAGCTGCATCAAACCAGTCTCTGGACTGAAGACCACATCAACAACAACATGGGCCTGATAGGTTTACCGAGTGAGATATTCAACAGAGCAATGACTGTTGCAGCTGTTGTCTGATTAACTTTCGTCACAATCTTTTTGAGTTACTGTCCGTCACAACAACTCCACACACACTTTCGTCCGCATTGTGACTTAGCGGATGATGTTTTACCGTCAAAGATGCTACTCTCGGCGGGTGTAAAATGAATGTGCGCAATCGAAAATACTGAACGCGAAAATGAAGATTTGGCCCTGTCTGACTATCCCATGAAGCAGATCTTAGTATCTCTTAATGATGATATTGTTTCCTCCTTCTTACTGTTTAACATACAAATTTCAACATAAAATATAAATGAATGATTAAGGAAAGTGGTAACTACAAAAGGATAAATGTTGTTTCAGCTTATACATTTATTGTAGATTAAAAACCCCTTTATATATCACAAATGCTCTTATATCAATGTCCAATGGACATAAAGAGATACAAATGAATTTCCTAACTAATATTACCGATCAGTTGTTAAAGTCTACCCTTTTTATGGATACGCGGTACATATATAACGAGAGATGACTGACGTCATCTGGGTACCAAATACTAGAAGACACTATTTTCAAAGATGATCTACAGTGGTGTGCAACCTCAGTGTAAATACAGCTAGGTGATCACAGCTATTCAGCATTATAGCCCTAATAAGCCGAAGCGATGAGCAATATCACCGTATGTGCTGCGTCCGGTGGGTCTGAGTGATGGTTCTCGTACAAGTCTGCGACGACGGAGGAACTCCAGGAAAAAAAAAAAAAAATGAATCCAACACTTGAATGGCAAAAGGCAGTCCTCTGACTTTTATAATCTAATACTGTCTTCTCCTCTCTGTGTTCTACAGACAAGAAACGCGTACTCCCAGCCACAAGGACAGAATACAGATAACGTCTCAACGTGAGTATAGACAGAAGAAGTGCTCTCAGTCACTGAACGCTGCATACTTAACGATGTCCATAATCGTTAACAACAGTACAGTGCCTAACCGTTAACTATCTATAAAATCTCCCGAGAGCAAAGACAGCAAGTCCGTCTGTACCAACAAAAGCTGATACTGAGCGACCATCAAAGATGGGCACTCAAAACGGAAGACCTCTTTCTCTCCACCGCTGGCATCGCAGCAAAGCTCAGCTCTCCTCCCTCGTAACTGCAGAAAGCGGGTCATATTCTCGAAGCCACGGAATATTCTCCCTCTCTACAGATTCTTCCGAATGCCAACCAACCATATTTTAATCTTTTGTCGTCCAGCGCGGAAAGTTTGCGAGGGAATACCTATTCGCGTTAATTAGGAATTCATACAGTGGTACGCTTATCAGAGTAAAAATCCTCGGAATAACCCAGCCTGCGTGATTTCTGAGGTAACGCTTCCTCGTTCCTCTCTGTCGCGTCCAAGACTTTCAGAGTTTCCGGAGTATTATCTGGCTATCCTTCCGGCCTCGCTACAACACCGTCCGGCCGCCGCTCTGCTGTGCTGCACTTACGTGCCCTGACCTTCCGTCTGGAGATGCTTCCTGTGTTAAGCAAGACTAGGGCCTGATTTACGTTTGTAATTTCGTTTACATTGGCATTCCAACCTCTGCTAGTATAAGCAATTATTCATTCCGCCGTTTTGATAATAAAGACAATCACCTTTCATGCACTAAGCGTAAACAACTATTTACAAGGTGTATGTGACAATGTCAATCTTCTTTATAAATTCGTATATACGATGTCCTCCCCCCATGAACCATGGACCTTGCCGTTGGTTGGGAGGTTTGCGTGCCTCAGCGATACAGATAGCCGTACCGTAGGTACAACTAGAACGGAGGGGTATTTGTTGAGAGGCCAGACAGACGTGTGGTTCCTGAAGGATAGCAGCCTTTTCAGTAGTTGCAGGGGCAACAGTCTGGATGATTGACTGATCTGGCCTTGTAACACTAACCAAAACGGCCTTGCTGTGCTGGTACTGCGAACGGCTGAAAGCAAGGGGAAACTACAGCCGTAATTTTTTCCCGAGGTATGCAGCTTTAAGCCGACCTCGGGGAAGATCAGTTTGGATTCCGCAGAAATGTTGGAACACGTGAGGCAATACTGACCCTACGACTTATCTTAGAATAAAGATTAAGGAAAGGTAAATCTACGTTTCTAGCATTTGTAGACTTAGAGAAAGCTTTTGACAATGTTGATTGGAATGCTTTCTTTTTTCAAATTCTGAAGGTGGCAGGGGTAAAATACAGGGAGCGAAAGGCTATTTACAATTTGTACAGAAACCAGATGGCAGTTATAAGAGTCGAGGGGCATGAAAGGGAAGCAGTGGTTGGGAAGGGAGTGAGAAAGGCTTGTAGCCTATCCCCGATGTTATTCAACCTGTATATTGAGCAAGCAGTAAAGGAAACAAAAGAAAAATACGGAGTAGGTATTAAAATCCATGGAGAAGAAATAAAAACTTTGTGGTTCGCCAATGACATTGTAATTCTGTCAGAGACAGCAAAGGACCTGGAAGAGCATTTGAACGGAATGGACAACGTCTTGAAATGAGGATTTAAGATGTACGTCAACAAAAGCAAAACGAGGGTAATGGAATGTAGTCGAATTTAATGGGGTGATGCTGCCGGAATTAGATTAGGAAATGAGACACTTGAAGTAGTAAAGGAGTTTTGTTATTTGGGGAGCAAAATAACTGATGATGGTCGAAGTAAAGAGGATATAAAATGTAGACTGACAATGGCAAGGAAAGCATTTCTGAAGAAGAGAAATTTGTTAACATCGAGTTTAGATTTAAATGTCAGGAAGTCGCTTCTGAAAGAATTTTATGGAGTGTAGCCTTGTATGGAAGGGAAAACGTGGACGATAAATAGTTTAGACAAGAAGAGAATAGAAGGTTTCGAAATGTGGTGCTACAGAAGAATGCTGAAGATTAGATGAGTGGATCACATAACTAATGAGGAGGCATTGAATAGAATTGGAAAGAAGAGAAATTTGTGGCACAACTTGACTAGACGAAGGGATCGGTTGGTAGGGAATATTATGGGGCATCAAGGGATCACCTATTTGGTATTGGAGGGCAGCGTGGAGCGTAAAAATCGTAGAGGGAGACCAAGGGATGAGTGCACTAAACAGATTCAGAAGGATGTAGGTTGCAGTAGGTACTGGGAGATGAAGAAGCTTGCACAGGATAGAGTATCATGGAGAGCTGCATCAAACCAGTATCTGGACTGAAGACCGCAACAACATATACGATGTACAACCTACAGGGTGTGGTAGATAAGTAATGAGACTGGCCGCCGCGCGGCGCCCCAGTCGCTCGCAGGGCGATCTCCCTGGTGCAGTGAGAGTCGAGCTTCGCGTATTACGTTGTTTGTGTGCCCGTGACACTTGTGAAAATACTGAAGATGGACCGCTCGATAGAACAGCGGTATGCAATCAAATTTTGCTTTCGCTTAGGCAAAACTGCTTCGGAAACTTTTGCTATGATTACGGAGGCCTACAAAGAAGACTCCCTATCAAGAGCTCAAGTGTTCCGGTGGTTTAATGAATTTAAAAACGGGAGGGAATCCGTTGAAGACATGGAACGATCTGGACGCCCTTCAACGAGTCGTGTGGATGAAACGGTGGTCAAAGTGAAAGAACTCCTGGACTCCGACCGTCGTTTAAGTCTCAAAATGATCGCCGATGAGGTCTCCGTGAATAAATTGTTACACAAGATTTGATGATGAGGAAAGTTTGTACAAAATTGGTTCCCCGAGTGCTCACCGCCGAACAAAAGCAACAACGAGTGGACGTTTGCCGTGAGATGTTGAATGATTTGGAAAATAATCCACACTTTTTAGACAACGTAGTAACAGGCGACGAATCGTGGATATTCCAGTACGACCCGGAGACGAAAGCCCAGAGCTCAGAGTGGCACACACCGGCATCCCCGCGGCCGAAGAAAGCAAGAATGTCAAAGTCCCGCATCAAGACAATGCTGATTGTGTTTTTCGACAAGCGGGGGTTAATTCACAAAGAGTTTGTCCCTCAGGGGAAGACTGTCAATGCCGAATTCTACAAAGAAGTCCTACAGCGATTGCACAGAGCCGTCAAACGGAAGCGACAGGACCTTGCTCAACGCTGGCGTCTCCACCACGACAACGCTCCGGCGCACACAGCGTTCCTCGTGACCTCCCACTTGACACTAATTGGAGTTGAAGTTTTGCCACAGACACCATACAGCCCTGACTTGAGTCCTCCTGATTTCTTCCTATTTCCGAAGGTCAAAAGATGCCTGAAGGGTCATCGTTTCGACGATATTCCGAACATCCAACGTGCTGTCACGAAGGCACTAACTGGGATAACTCAAACGGACTACAGTGGGGCCTATGAAGCTTGGAAAACGCGCTGGCAACGTTGTGTCGACGCCCAAGGCGAGTACTTTGAAGAATATTAACGTTTTGTACAAGTTGGATCAATAAATTTGTTTTTCTAGACTGAGTCTCATTACTTATCTACCACACCCTGTATCACATGATACGTAATTCCGATTGTAAATCACGGCGAAGTACGTGAATGAGTCCTCGCAAGGTGCGAAATTATAGCCATCTTACAACCGCTTTCCCTTTATGCGGTGTAAATCGTCGATATGGTCGCTCTTGAAATACCAAACACCACGGTTATGGTAGCACTCACCATACGAACACGAACAATTTGTCCACATTCAAATTCAGTTATTTGCTACCTAATGCAATCACAACTACATAGAGCACTGTTCTGATCACGACTAACAGCTGCCACGTATTGGGGGGTACTGCACAGAAGCCGCTCATGATCAAAGGCAACAGCGCCACCTGCAGGCTTGGTTAGCAACTGTATTTATGTTCAAGCACGCATTTGTCGCGGTGATTCCACATTTTTGTCCAGCTCCTGCACACATCGGTCCCATCTTCATCAAGAAAGCTTCCATACCGTTGTGCGTCACTGCTGACGTACAACTGACACTGCTGGAGTCCGCCTCGGTAGCTGCGCGGTCAGCGTAGCGGATTGCCAAGCACCTGGTTCGATTCCCGGCCGTGTCTGATATTTTCTCCGCTCGGGAACTGGGGGTTGTGTGGTCTTTACGTTCGTATTGTCATAATTGACATTCCACTGTGGAGTTGGCTGAATGGGCATAATGGGCATTTCCTGAAAGTCAGTAAATAAAAAAAAAAAATAAAAAAAATACAAAACCCTGTACTGAAAAAGCAAACGGAAGATGGAACAGAGCAATACTGAATCAAACATCATGCCAACAAGTACTGTGAATAGACCAAGTTTGTTTCCCAACAAGGCTCACAGTGCATACTGTCAACACTATCACTTTCTCCATACATTTTCGTGTAGTTATTATTTATTTATTATTTACTAGTGGCAAGGGCCTTATCCACCATACGCCCGCTCTACAAGCCTTTTCCATTTCCTTCTGTTGAGTGCACTGTTTGTCCATTCAGTGTTCGTGTTCATCCTAAAAATGGTTCAAATGGCTCTGGGCACTATGGGACTTAACTTCTGAGGTCATCAGTCCCCTAGAACTTAGAACTATTTAGAACTAACTTAAGGACATCACAGATATCCATGCCCGAGGCAGGATTCGAACCTGTGACCGTAGCAGTTGCACGTCTCCAGACTGTAGCGCCTAGAACCGCTCGGCCACCCCGGCTGGCTGTTCATCCTAGTTGTGTCCTCCCCGATGTTATCTCTCCGCGTACTCCAGGGTCTTCCTCTCGTTCCCTCTATTGTCCTTCCGAATGCTATTTTAAGTAGTCTGTTTTCTTTCATTCTTGCTATATGGCCTGCCCAGTTCAACCTTCTCTTCTTTAGCACATCTACAATGTTACGGTGTTTGTACAGCTCTTTTAATTCTTTATTTTTTCTTATCCTCCATTCCATGTTATTTTCGACATATACCGGACCAAAAATTTTTGTTAGTGTTTTTTTTCAGATATTTACAGCTTTTCTTCACCTTTTTTTCTGAATATTAATGCTTCACATCTTTATAATTATTGATATTGGTCGACTGATACAAGCGGATTTTGAAGTTGGTACTAAGTGATAGTTTCTGTAAAAATTTTGATAAAACTAAAGAGTGTTTTAATAATATTATGAAAAGGAAAGTTGCTACTCACTATATAGTGCAGATGCTGAGACGCAGATAGGCACAACAAAAAGTCTCTCACAATTACAGCTTTCGACCGTTAAGACCTTCGTCAACAATAGACCGACACACACACACACACACACGCAAACGCAACTTACACAAACGACTGCAGTCTCAGGCAAATGAGAGTGTTTTGTTCGCTGTTGCTAGTCGGGCATCTACTTCTATATCCATTCCATTATTGTTACTAAACAGACTCCCTAAGTACTTGAAGCAGTCAACTGTTTTGAAAGTGAATCCATCTACGGCCAAAGATGCATCACTTTGGTTTTTCTTACTTATCACCAGATATTCTTTTATTCATTAATACGTAATCTTGCTTTCTCAGCAATTTTGTAATAATTTTGCATAATTTTGATTTCTTCTGTTTACGGAACTACTCATCCGCGTAGGCAGGTTTAGTAACGTTCATCTCCTGCATTTGGATCCCTTGTGGATTAGTTTTACTAAATTCTCTATTGAGCTTCTCTAAGATTGAGGTTAAATAAAATAGGTGAAATGACAGCTCCTTGCCTCAGTCCAGTGAACACGCTAAAATTTTCTGTTGCTCCTGCAGGTGTCTTGTTACGACATGAAGTTTCACCTGTACAGATTTTAATTAATCTGATTACCTTTGATTGTATTTGAAATTCCCTCATTACATTTAGAAGTGTCTTCCGGCGTATGCTATCGTAGGCCTTTTTGAAATCTACGAATAATATGTGTACATCTGCACTGAATTCCCGCGCCTTTTCAGTTATCTGTCTTAGAGTGAAAAGGTGATCTAATGTGGATCTATTTCCGCGGAAACCGCGTTGGTAGTCACTAATTAATTCTTCAGTCATTGGGATCAGTCTGTTTAATGGGCACGTCGATAGGATTTTACAAGTAACATTCACTAAAGCTGTTCCTCTATAGTTGTCGCACACAAGGGGATCATTCTTCTTGAATGTGGGGCATATTATTGGGGTTTTCCAGTCTGCAGGTATGGTTCCTGTCTTCAAAATTGTTTCTATTAAACATTGTAGTTCTGCTTCCAGTTGTGGTCCTCCATTCCTTAATAACTCAGCGTATATCTGGTCTTCACTACAAACCTTGTTATTCCTTCATTTCCTTATGGATCGTCGTGTTTCATTTACTGATAAGGTGGTAACTCATACATCGACTGTATCAGGTTCTTCAAATTTAAAGTAAGACTGTGAATCATTGCAGTTGAGTAATTGTGAAAAGTATGCGATATTTTTTGTATGCCACTCTTGTTGGTTAGTATTTTCCCAGGCCGATCCAACTGTTCTCTTTTAGTAAATTTGCCCAAATATTTTTTAATATTTTGATACATCTGCCTTGCTCTGTGATACATGAAATCATCCTCTGCTTCTTTTATCATATTGTAGTAGCATTCCCTTTTCTCTTGTCTTAGGGTTCACTGTGTTTCCTGGCGGAATTTGTAATATCTTTCCTTCAGTGTCATATTGTTCCTTCCTGTACTCCACACTTTTCTCGTATATCTTCTCTCCAGAACATTTTCTTGGCACTTTTTGTTAAACCAAATTTTGTTAGGTCGTTTTCTTTTTCTTGTAACTTTGGAAGATACTTCCTGAATACTGTTCTTCAGGTGTCTCCATCTGCTTTCGACATCTTGTTGTTCCCTGTTGAACAGTCTAGTTTTTCTTAGGTCCTTCCCAATTCTTTGGTAAAGTTTTCTTTTGTAGAAATGGTTCAAATGGCTCTGAGCACTATGGGACTCAACATCTAAGGTCATCAGTCCCCTAGAACTTAGAACTACTTAAAACTAACTAACCTAAGGACACCACGCACATCCATGCCCGAGGCAGGATTCGAACCTGCGACCGTAGCGGTCGCGCGGCTCCAGACTGTAGCGCCTAGAACCGCTCGGCCACGCCGGCCGACTCTTTTGTAGATTCTTCAGCCAGACTTCCTACGTTATATCTAGTGATTTCCGCTCTGTTCCCACTTACTTTTCTTTTTAATTTTATTTTCATTTTTGATATAACATATGGTCTGTGTCACGATCGGCGCACCTAAAGGTTCTAATGTTTTCAGTACTTTTCTGGAATCTCTTTTGGATGGCCACATAGTCAATCTGATTCTCTACTTCTCCATCTGGTGATATCCATGCCCCTAAGTGAATGTGCTTCTGTTGAAATTTTTTGCTGCTTAACATGAGATCATTTGTTGCTGCAAAGATTGTAAGTAAAACCCCGTTAAGTGAACTTTTCTCGTGTAAGCTGAAATTTTCATGTAATACAAATGCTAATACGAAAAGGGGTAAGAAATCAAATGAAATAAGTCTATAACGAGCCAGCAGGGAGCACAGGTCTATAGTACCATACTACTAAAAGAATTTTCACTTGGCAAACATGTGTATTTGTATCAGTGGAGTTCTCGTTCATCAGGTATTCGAGTACAAGCACTGGTGCCGGTCGCGGTGGTCTAGCGGTTCTAGGCGCTCAGTCCGGAACCGCGCGACTGCTACGGTCGCAGGTTCGAATCCTGCCTCGGGCATGGATGTGTGTGATGTCCTTAGGTTAGCTAGGTTTAATTAGTTCTAAGTTCTAGGGGACTGATGACCACAGCTGTTAAGTCCCATAGTGCTCAGAGCCATTTGAACAAGCACTGGCCTCCTCGCACCATTTGTGTTCTTGTAGGAATAGCCGACTGCACTGGGTGAGGAGGTTTCGCGAAGTGCTTGGTTCCCCCCGAGGGCCAGCCGGCAGCGGCATGCATTATGCATGATGCGAGGCGGGAACCTCGGATAACGACACGTCTGCTCGTTATTCTCACCTGCCGGTGGATCACTGTGTTTACCTCATCCCGTAGGGGGCGCATCCCCTGCCTAATCACTCCGTAATGCAAACAATGCACTTCCATCTAACGGTGACCACATTTCCGCCTCGGGGGAAATAATGAACAGCGCCCTAATCTAGGAAAAGCTGATACGTGGCCCCACTACCGGCAATTCACCGTAGTAGCTCACCCGTAACTGCTGCTCGGTTTTGTTGTCATGATATCGTTACACATCGATTGCGCTATTGTTCCTATTTCAAATGGTTCAGCAGAGTTATTAAACACGGTTTTCCGAAACTCCTTCACCAAAAAAGACGAAGTAAATATTCCTGAATTCCAATCAAGAACAACTACCAAGGTGAGGAACATAGAAGTAGATATTCCCGATGTAGCAAAGCAGCTTAAATCACTGAATAAAGGCAAGGCCTCCGGTCCAGCCAGGTTCCTTTCAAACTATGCCGATGCAATAGCTCCATATTTAGCAATAGTATACAACCACTCGCTCACAGAAAATTCCGTAACTAAAGACTGGAAAATTGCTCAAGCCACACAAATACCCAAAATGGGAAATAGGAGTAATCCGCTGAATTACAGGCCCATATCAAAATGGTTCAAACTGCTCTGAGCACTATGGGACTTGTCCGCAGCTCGTGGTCGTGCGGTAGCGTTCTCGCTTCCCACGCCCGGGTTCGCGGGTTCGATTCCCGACGGGGTCAGGGATTTTCTCTGCCTCGTGATGACTGGGTGTTGTGTGATGCCCTTAGGTTAGTTAGGTTTAAGTAGTTCTAAGTTCTAGGGGACTGATGACCATAGATGTTAAGTCCCATAGTGCTCAGAGCCATTTGAACCACTTTGAACTATGGGACTTAACATCTGAGGTCATCAGTCCCCTAGACTTAGAACTACTTAAACCTAACTAACCTAAGGACATCACACACATCCATGCCAGAGGCAGGATTCGAACCTGCGACCGTAGCGGTATCGCGGTTCCAGACTGTAGCGCGTGGAACCGCTCGGCTACCCGGCCGGCCTGCAAATTACATCTGCTATTTATTTTTTGTTATCATTCTGGAATGTAAATTTACTTCCGTTATGACAATGCTCGTCATTAAAATTGCATGAGGCCGAAAAACACTAAGTAAATTTTTAAGCTAGTGTGCTTAAGCAGGAGACTGTAGGTGATACTAAAAATTCGCTGCTGATGACACTTCTACAAAGAAAAATGGGTATTACAGGGTTTGGACGAAAATATGGAAACACCACGAAAATACGTGATTGAACATAAATACAGATGCTAGCGAAATCTGCAGGTTGCGGTGTTGTACTTGACCACTGATACTACCTCTGCAGTGTCCTCAATACGTTGCAACTGTCAACCGTGGTCAGAACAGTAACCTGTTTAGTTGTGATTGCATTATGGTGGAGCTAATTGATTTCGAACTTGGGGAAATTCTTGGTGCTCGTGTGGTGGGCGCTTCATTAGCAGAGAGAGCCGAAGTGTTTGGTGTTTCAAGACGTATGTCACCAGAGATTTACACCGCATACAGGGAAAGTGGAAGAACATCATCCGTTAACTCACAACGCGGACGAAAGCGTGTGTTGACTGACACTGACGGAGAGTCGTTGAAGAGGACGACAGTTGCAAAATTCACTGCAGAACAGAATGTTACTCTTGCGAACTCTACCCGCACCAAAACAAAACACGGAGGGAGATCCATGAGCTGGAATTCCAAAATCACTCGTGATGCAAATGCCCATAACAGGAAAACGAGGTACCGAAGGCATAAAACCTGGATTATGAAACAAGAGAATAAAGTAATTTGGTCGAACGAGTCTTATTTCATACTGTTTCCAACTTCTGGCTGAGCTTACGTCTGCCGTACTCCGTCTCAAGATTACGATGCAGACTGCTTGCTGCAGAGAGTGAAACATGGCGGAGGTCCGTTGATGATTTGAGCAACCATATCGTGGTATTCCTTCAGACCCACGGTTACTCTGAAATGTCGCATTACTGCAAAGGTTTATGTGACAATTTTGGGTGATCAGGTTCATCCTACGATACAGTATTCATTCCTCAATAGTGATGCTGTGCACAAAGGCGACAGAGCCCCTGTACTCACAGCTCACAAGGCGTTTGATACAGTTACCCACAGTCGTTTAATGAACAAAGTGAGAGCATATGGACTGTCAGTCCAGTTGTGTGATTGGATTGAAAAGGTTCCTAGATAACAGAACGCAGCATGTCATTCTCCATCGAGAGAAGTCTCCCGAAGTAAGAGTGATTTCAGGTGTCCCGCAGGGGAGTGTCGTAGGATCGTTGCTATTCAGAATATATATAAATGACCTTGTGGATAACATCGGAAGTTCACTGAAGCTTTTTGCGGATGATGCTGCAGTATATCCAGAGGTTGTAACAATGGAAAATTGTAATGAAATGCAGGAGGATCTGCAGGGAATTGACGCATGGTGCAGGGAATGGCAATTGAATCTCAATGTAGACAAGTGTTATGTGCTGCGAATACATAGAAAGAAAGATCCTTTATCATTTAGCTACAATATAGCTGGTCAGCAACTGGAAGCAGTTAATTCCATAAATTATCTGGGAGTAGGCATTAGGAGTGATTTAAAATGGAATGATCATATAAAATTAATGGTCGGCAAAGCAGATGCCAGACTGAGATTCATTGGAAGAATTCTTAGGAAATGCAGTCCGAAAACAAAGGAAGTAGGTTACAGTACACTTGTTCGCCCACTGCTTGAACACTGCTCACCGGTGTGGGATTCGTACCAGATATGGTTGATAGAAGAGATAGAGAAGATCAACGGAGAGCAGCGTTCTAACAGGATCATTTAGTAATCGCGAAAGCGTTACGGAGATGATAGATAAACTCCAGTGGAAGACTCTGCAAGGTTCGAATCGTGCCTCGAGCATGGATGTGTCGGATGTCCGTAGGTTAGTTAGGTTTAAGTAGTTCTAAGTTCTAGGGGACTGATGACCTCAGATGTTTAGGTCCCATAGTCCTCAGAGCCATTTGAACCATTTTCCATTGTGCATCCCGACGGCCTAAGGCAATACCAGCAGGAAAATGCGATACCCCACACGTCCAGAATTGTTACAGAGTGGTTCCAGGAGCACTCTTCTACATTTAAACACCCTGTCTGATCACCTGCATCCAGTCATGTCTATTGTGCATTCCGACGGACTTGTGCAGTTCCAATAAGACAATGCGACACCACACACATCCAGATTTGCTTCAGAGTGGCTCCAGGAACACTCTTCTATAAACACTTCCTCTGGCCACCAGACTCGCCAGAAACGAACATTACTGAGCATATCTGGGATGCCTTGCAACGTGCTGTTAAGAAGAGATCTCCACCGGTTCGTACTCTTATGGATTTATGGACAGCCCTGCAGGATTCATGGTGTCACTTACCTCCAGTACTACTTCAGACATTAGTCGAGTCCATGACACGTCGTGCTGCGACAATTCTACGTGCTCTGCGGGGCCCTATACGATATTAGGCAGGTGTACCAATTTCTTTGTCTCTTCAGTGTGTGAGTCCTCACTTGGCATGTATCTCCAACACTGGCAAGGGATTATATGCCAGATATTGTATGTAGGAGTCATATCAGGGCGATTCATGTTAGCATTTCGATCTGCATATCCCCTCACGGTGAGACCAACTCGGAGGACGCCTCCCATCCGTTACCCGAGGGTATTGTAAATAATAAATGTGTGGGTTGGAGCCTGCCTGGGAGCCATTGCGCGAGCCATCAAGTGAGGTTGCAGATAGTGTGACGGGTTTGAGCGGGCCGTGCAAGCGGACGAAACGTTCGCGGACTGGCAGCCAAGCCACATCACGCCGGCCTTCCGCGGGCGCGAGTCGCACGACAGGTGTCACTGCGGCTGCATCTGCATCTGAATGCGCCGGGCCGCGCGCCAACCCGTGGCGATGTATTCCCGCAATTTGCGGGGAGCCCGTTTCTGTACTGACGCCAGTTTTTGTGCGTCGCGCCGGTGCGACCGCAGCCGGTTCTCCGTTGCGAGCTCTCGGCCGTCGTCACGCGAACCCGATCGCGTTCACTGAGGGTTCTCCGAAACGTGAGCGCGACCGCGCGGCGCCCATGCGGCACAATGGCGATCTGGCGGCTCACACCGTTTTTTTTTTTTTTGTCTGAGGCGGGTAATTGTGGGCATAATGACGGTATTCGCGGACGTCTAGACGGTCGCCGTAAAGTGGGTCACCTATTCAAAAGTGTGTATCTGAAATTTACTCCGGTGAATCGATATATAGGGCAGCGGCTTTCGTCGCGTGCTGCTTTCCGAAAGCCGTAAATGACAGGAGTTTGTCCCGGTTCTTCGGAAATGTCTTTCTATACGTCGGCATGTAATTATACGCTAGTGGCGGTGGCCTTGGCTGTTCTCTAGATTCACGGTCGCAACGGGTATTCTAACGGAACCTGGTTTCTACAGTTATTCAGAATTTCAATGCCTCTTCGTGAAGGCGCTCTCGGTCCTCACAATGGAGCACGAGAAATGAAAAGCTTGTTTTCTACGCAAAGGAAATAATCGTGCATAATTTTCTATTGCATCACCAAAATTTGGGGCAAATAATGCTGCACAATTAAGAAAATGTGTTATTATAGAAAATTTTATGTCAGGGGACATTTTCCTAAATTTACTATAAATGTCTTAGAATAATGCCCTTTTGACTGATCTTGCGCAAAAGTAACACTGTGTAACCTCCCCACAGATGAATAATATGAATAATATCCACATTTAGTGTAACCTCCCAACAGGAAAGTTCCGAAACCTCCCAACAGTAAAAAAAATATAACTATAACATTGACATTTAGCGTAACCTACCAATAATAAAATGTGACTAATCTCTCAATAAAAAATTGTCGCTCACTTATAACCTTTCAATAATGGCTGTGAATTTAAACTGGTGAATTTTGGACGTCAGCAGCGCTGCGTCATGGCCCTTTAAGATCATTCTGAATAAATTGAAAATTCTTATCTCAATCAGGTCGCCGGTTAAGAAATTTTTCTGGCACAGCCCTGTGCAATGCTGGCCGATAGATTTGTCATGTATAAAAAGAAACAACTGATTTTTCTTATCAATAATCGCGATGACCAAGAATTGGAGAAATTAGTAAATTCTTTAAATTGAAATGAATGATTGTCAAAAGTTACTTTTTATGAGAAAGATTATTATTAAGAGAATTTTTTTAAACATTTACATGGGACTTGATATAATATGTAAGTAGGCTGTTTATGTTTTCTTATTGGCAACGTTACGTAGCGCTCTGTACGAAAATCACTGGCTGTGCTGTGTGCAGTCTGTGGCTAGTTTGCATTGTTGTCTGCCATAGTAGTGTTGCGCAGCTGGATGTTAACAGCGCGTAGCGTTGCGCAGTTGGAAGTGAGCCGCCAGCAGTGGTGGATGTGGGGAGACAAATGGTAGAGTTTTGAAATTTTTAAGACTGGATGTCATGAACTGCTATGTATATTATGATTTTTCAACACTATTAAGGTAAATATATTGTTTGTTCTCTATTAAAATCTTTCATTTGCTAACTATGCCCATCAGTAGTTAGTGCCTTCCGTAGTTTGAATCTTTTATTTAGCTGGCAGTAGCGGCGCTCGCTGTATTGCAGTAGTTCGAGTAACGAAGATTTTTGTGAGGTAAGTGATTTGTGAAAGGTATAGGTTAATGTTAGTCACGGCCATTCTTTTGTAGGGATTTTTGAAAGTCAGATTGCTTTGCGCTAAAAATGTTGTGTGTCAGTTTAAGCACAGTCATGTATAATTGTTTTAAGGGGAAGTTTCAAACAATACTACATATGCGCTGCTTTTACCTTATACTACAACGCTCAGGCTCCGCCATCTCTCCCCAAGACCGGCCCAGCCAACTTCATACACACCACTGCTCGCTAGCAACAACTTACTGCTAGTGCTACACAGTTCCTACTGCAGTCAACACTGCTCTCTGGTCTGAGATTCTCTTACACCTTACATATCGCAGGCAGCGCATGGGCAATCCATCGAAATTACATCTGCTTGAGTGCGCTAGCAACAAATTCCTTAATCATGGACCTCTTACAACTGCACTGACTATCTAGTCAGTAAT